>NW_012148779.1:1875-2998 GCF_000956105.1 Propithecus coquereli | reverse complement strand
ACCTAATCATCTGTACCCCCATAACATGCTGAAATAATAAAAAAAAAAAACTGAAGGAAAAAAATAAAATGTATAGGTTTCCCTTCAAACCTGCTCAATATGTATGACTCTATTGTGTAATGGAGACCCTGTGTGGCATACGACCCATACTGCCCTTTCTCTCTTCAAAGAAAGAGCACCTCTGTCCAGACTGGAGACCATCTCTTCCCAGTTTCCAAACTGATATTGCCAATAAAGCTCTTCTTTCTACTATTTAGCCATTCTTGTGGTCTTTTACACTACACTATGTAAAGAAGCCTCCATAAAAACTCAAAAGGACAGGATTTGGAGTGCTTCCAGATAGCTGAACATGTGGAGGCTCACAGGAAGGTGAATAAGAGCTCATCCATGTGCTGGGAGAGTGGTACACATTAACTCCACATAGACAGAAGCCCCTGTGCTCAGGACCCTTCCAGACCTCATCTTATGTGTTTGTTCATCTGGCTGTTTATTTGTAGCCTTTAAAATACCCTTTGTAATAAACTGGTGAATGTAAATTTCCCTGAGTTCATTGAGCCACTTTAGCAAATTATGAGCCTAAAGAAAGGGTCATGAGAACTCCAACTTGAAGCCTGGTAGTCAGAAGTTCTGGAGGCCTGCACTTGTGACTAGTGGGGAGAAGGGGAAGTCTTGGGGACTGAGCCCTCAACCTGCGGGATCTGAGGCTATCTCTAGGTAGATAGTGTCAGAATTGAATTGAATTAGAGGACACCCAGCTGGTTGTCCACTGCTTGGCATGTGGGGAAAACTTCCATACATTTGTTCACAGAAGTCTTCTGTGTTGATGATTGTTGTCATGTGAGAGCAGAGGAAAATACACTGTGTGTTTTTTCTACTCACAGATGGTCACCCTGTTTACCCCAGTAAAGTTAGGGTGAACTATGTGAAAAATGGTGCTGTCAGTTCTCTTATTGAGGATTACTTATTGTTTATCTTAAAAATATGTATGCAGGGGGTTGTATTGGGTTGGCCATATAGGAAGGTGAGATTTCTTTCTATTTTTGCAATCTCTTAGCAGATTGCCTGGGATGCCTATCATTCTTGTTTAATGCTTATTCAATAACATAAGTGTTTCTTTCTCTAC
>NW_012148779.1:0-382 GCF_000956105.1 Propithecus coquereli | reverse complement strand
GATGAGCAAACCAAGGCTCAGACTTACCCAAAGCCTAATCCATAGCTAAGACACAGATTTATTGGCTCCCAAATCAGATTTGCATTATGCCACATATCAAAAGCACTTCTCTGGATAATTATAATAGATCTCCCTGCTAAAATTAAGCCATGTTTCCTATTTTTTTTTCCTACAAAGATGAGACTATAGTCAGCATTACTTTAAATAGTGTAAACTCATTTATTGCTTTTGCCTTCAGATAATTAGTCAGTGCTGGATATTTAACATACTTGCCAAGAAACATAAGAATGATCTATAACTTTCTTATTCATGTTATTTAGTGAGTTCTTTTAACAATTCCAACTCTTACACTATGTATCCTGAGAAATAGCATGGGAATGTT
>NW_012148778.1:16979-17361 GCF_000956105.1 Propithecus coquereli | reverse complement strand
TTACTCTAGATTATAGGACTAAAACCACATTTTTCTGACCCAAATGCTTTTATACCACAAAAGCCTCTGCAAAGTTAAACTTTAATCGACACTAGAATCTTATTCTGTCTCATCTTTAGCCTTTCTAATTATATTCAATGCTATACGTTGAAAATTATAGATATTCTTGTATTGTAAGTATACCATGTGTCTTTCAGTATTTTGTTTCTATTCCATATATCTAAGACACTTGCTATTAGCATGTTATAAATATGAATTGGGTGTCAACCCTTATTTGGATTATTCCCATAATTAAGCCAATTTTCCATTGTTTATTCCCATAGTCTTTCAAACTTTAAAATTACAAATTATCCAGCTTCTTATAGTCCAAGTTCCAAAGTAT
>NW_012148778.1:16505-16929 GCF_000956105.1 Propithecus coquereli | reverse complement strand
ACAATTTTTTATTATAAGTTCCACTCTTCTGGCAATTTATTTCTGAGATTTAATTCAGACTTATACTGTCAAAATTTTCTCAACCTTTCTTGTTCCTGGCTCAAAGAATTTTCTGTATCTACTGAACATATAGCATCTTGTGACATCTCTTATACAGTGTTGTTTCACTGTATTTTTTATTTAATGATTAAAGTTATTATTTTGAAATAATTTCAGATATACAGAGGGGTGGAAAAAATGGTACAAAGAGTTCCTGTGTACTCTTTACCCAACTTCCCCTAATGCTAACATCTCACATAACCATGGTACAATTGCCAAAACTAAGAAGCTAATATTAGGAAGATGCTATTAACTAAACTAGAGACTTCATTCAGATTTCACCAGCTCTTCCACTAATGTCCTTTTCTTGTACCAGGATCTAACT
>NW_012148778.1:13716-14715 GCF_000956105.1 Propithecus coquereli | reverse complement strand
TATATTAATGGCATTATATAATATGTAGCCAATATATACATATACATATGTATATATGTATAAACATATACATATATAATATGTAGCCCTTTGTGCCTGGCTTCTTTCACATAGAAAAATGAAGGTAAGATTTGCCAGGATGGGGAGAAGGGCTGGCAACTTTCAGAAAGACAGCATGAGGAGCTATACAGATCCACTCTTCAGCAAATCAATCATAACTGGTGAAAAATCACTGTTAAAAAATAACCACAAATATTTCTATAAATCAGTCTCAGAGCACAAGCAATGAAAGAAGCATGTATTCAAATACAATCTACTAAATCTCAATAAACACAGAAAAAGAGGTCCCAGATGTCAGACTTAACAGGTAAAAACTGCAAAACAGCCATAATAAATATGTTCAGAAAACTAAAGGAAACCAACACCCCTTTATGATGAAAACACTCAACAACCACAAATACAAAGGAACTTCCTCATCCTGATGAAAAGCATTTTGGAAAAGACCACAGCAAATGTTACACTTAATGGTGAAAGGCTGAATGCTTTGCTCCTTAGATCAGGAGCAAGTCAAGTATGTCTGCTCTCACCTCTGCTGTTCAACATTGTACTAGAGGGTCTAGCCAGAACTCAAACAAATCAGCAAGAAAAAACAACTCCATTAAAAAGAGGGTAAAAGACATGAACAGAAGATTTTCAAGAGAAGATATAAAAAAATAGCCAACAAACGTATGAAGAAACGCTCAACATCGCAATCATCAGGGAAATGCAAATTAAAACCACAATGAGGTATCACCTTACTCCTGTCAGAATGGCCATTATTAAAAAGTCAAAAAATGATAGATACTGTCATGGATGCAGAGAGAAAGGAATGCTTATATATATTGGTAGGACTGCAAATAAGTATAACCTCTGTGGAGATTCCTCAAAGAGATAAATGTAGACTTACCATTTGACCCAGAAATCCCACTGCTGGGTATCTATCTAAAGGAAAGAATCATT
>NW_012148778.1:9303-10296 GCF_000956105.1 Propithecus coquereli | reverse complement strand
GGCTCCATTTCAGTACTGTAAAGTCTAGCCTAAAGCGAACATCAATTGCAATTTAGGGCATCTTCTTTTCCATATACAAGTCTCTTAGTCTCTGAAATAAAAAATTCTTATTTAATTGTACTTCTACTAAAGTTTGCATAAATATACTTGTCTGAGCCTAAGGATCACACAATCACCACTATCTCTATGAGAATCCCCTAACTTCAATGCGCCCTCATTCTAATTCATAAACTTTTTCAGAATAAAGGTCACTTTTTCAAAGCCATGATGTCATTGAGTACTTTGTGTAAGACGGCCCAGAATACAGAACAGCATCCTGCCTTGCCTGTGTTTGCTCCTGCACGTGGGTGTCCTTGGAGTGAGGTCCTGGCTTCCCCCTACTTTAGCGACAATTTCAGAATAAGTAAAATGGAGCTCCCTGGGACTAGGAACTGAATCTTACCCCAAGGAAACCTCTTTAAAACAAATTTTACAATCCAAGATGGGTGAGTCTTTCTTTTGCTTGATCTAACCTATTCTTAAGGCTTTCCACTGTGTTTTGTAATTCCTTGAATGAATTTTTCATTTCCAGATATTTTGTTTGATTTTTATTTAATATTTCAATTTCTTTAGTGAGTTTTTCATTCATTTCCTGCATTGGTCTTGTGGTTTCTTTGTGTTTGGTTTCCATTTTATCTTACATTTCATTGAGCTTCTTTACAATCCATGTTCAAAATTCTTCATCTGTCATTTCAATATTCTGATTTTGTTTGCTATCCATTACTGGAGAGCTGGTGCTCCTTTTTGAGGGTATCCTTTTGCTTTGTTTCTTCATACTTCCAGAGTTCCTTCACTGATTCCTTCTCATCTGGAGCCCCTGTTGCTTCTTACCTTTGGGTTTTCTTTTGTTTAGATAATTACACACCCAGTTTAATCTCTAAACCAGTAAGTGGTGCTTGTGGGTGAGAATCAACCAAACCCTGTATGATGAGTCAGTAAATGCAGTAAAAGGGC
>NW_012148778.1:3338-3662 GCF_000956105.1 Propithecus coquereli | reverse complement strand
GGGTAAATTTCTAACTGCTGAGTTCTCACAAAACGTAGGAGTCCTTTCCAAAGTCCCTTTAAGCCATTAATATACCATTTTGTATCTATTTCTCCTTAATATTTGTTTTAATTTTGGAAATACTATAAATGTTTTTCCAACTTTGTTAAGGTATAAGTGAAAAATAAAAATTGTTTATATTTAAAGTGTACAAGGTGATGTTTTGATATATAATATGTACACATCATGAATTGACTGGCACAATCAAGCTAATTAATATATCCATCACCTTGCATTGTTTCCTTTGTGTGTGTGTGCATCTGTGTGTGTTAATATTAAGATCTA
>NW_012148778.1:0-328 GCF_000956105.1 Propithecus coquereli | reverse complement strand
TCCTACCTGAATGTTCCAAGACCCCCTTCACCCCACGTATAAAAACCCTGCCTCAGTCCTGGGCGGTGCGACTTCTCAGGCCCTGACCTTAGGACTCATGAACCTCGCCCAGGAGTGCTTTAATAAAGCCACTTGTTTGGCCATAACTTGTGTCCACTGGTCTCTCCGCCACCAAAAACCTTACAACTTTTACTAGCCAAATTTATCAATTTCTTTTCTTTGTGACAACTTTTTTGCTTTTATGCTTAGAAAGATTTTCTTTGTCATAAAATCCAATGGATATTCATTAATATTTTCCTTTAATTAAAGATAGTCTATCTACAATAAA
>NW_012148777.1:20094-20583 GCF_000956105.1 Propithecus coquereli | reverse complement strand
AATAGAATAGCAGCAATCTCTGAATATCCCTTAAACTATGAAGATTCCATTTATAATAATTGGGCCTTAAGTAAATGATTTGTTACAAATAAAAATGAATAAAATTTTTAATGGGGTTGTTTGGTTTTTTTCTTGCTGATTTGCTTGAGTTTTGTATAGATTCTGGTTATCAGCCCTTTATCGGATGTATAGCCTGCAAATATTTTCTCCCATTCTGTAGGCTGCCTGTTCACTCTAATGATTGTTTCCTTGGCTGTGCAGAAGCTTTTTAATTTGATCAGGTCCCACTTATTTATTTTTTTGTTGCTGTTTTAACTATAGCTATTATAAATTAATAAGTTATTGACACCACATCTAAGTCTTTTATAATTTATCCAACCTAGAAATAATGTTTCCTAATTTCATATGAATAATTCTAGATACAATCAATCAAAACTTAAATTATTAATATTTGATCAA
Organism: Propithecus coquereli; assembly: GCF_000956105.1. Taxonomy (NCBI): domain Eukaryota; kingdom Metazoa; phylum Chordata; class Mammalia; order Primates; family Indriidae; genus Propithecus; species Propithecus coquereli. The sequence goes on along the minus strand of NW_012148777.1, from coordinate 20,124 downwards.
TATACAAAAATATCCCACTGGCATAATAAC
>NW_012148777.1:19506-20044 GCF_000956105.1 Propithecus coquereli | reverse complement strand
CTCGGTCAGCCCTGCCGTAACATTATCATCTTATGTTTTTAGTATGCACTGTAGCATGTACCTGTTAAAATGAAGATGCCGAATAGTACATACACACAGCTAGGAAATTAAAAGAAAAAAGCTATAGGTGACCTAGCTATTTTCCCTCAGTGGATGGGCGAGATAGTCAAGAGAATTCTGCTCACCAATCTTGAGCACAATTTTGCTGAATTGGACCTTGTCAATGTTTCTACTTGGTGTGTTTCCTACACAGGGTGATGTTCCATCTGTAGTGTTCTCTTTTCTTCAGCTTTGTGCATTCATTACTTTATGTCAATTGTATAAACAATCTCAAGCCTAGTTCTGTGATCACTTAAGTAAAATAGTTTGATCCTTTTGAGAATTGTTTTAAGATATTTTTTCTTTTCTTTTTTAAAATTGTTTTTTTAATTTCACAATATTATGGGGGTTCAAACGTTTTGTCTGCATAAATTGCTTTTGTACCATTTGAGTCAAAGTTATAAGTGTGCCTATCCCCCAGATAGTGTGCATCGTACCC
>NW_012148777.1:16825-17106 GCF_000956105.1 Propithecus coquereli | reverse complement strand
ATTTCTGATTTTTTTCTGGCATTGATAAATATCCCTTGTTGTGGCATTTTTTAGATGTGTTTTAGGGAATTTAGAAATATGAGATATCTCTTACCGCCAATGAGAATGGCTTTTATCAAAAAGTCCTAAAACAACAAATGTTGACGTGGATGTGGAGAGACAGGAACACTCATAAACTGCTGGTGGGACTGCAAACCAATACAACCCTTGTGGAAAGTAGTATGGAGATATCTCAAAGAGTTAAAAGTAGAACTAACATTTGATCCAGCAATCCCACTACT
>NW_012148777.1:15584-16001 GCF_000956105.1 Propithecus coquereli | reverse complement strand
CTCGGTCAGCCCTGCCGTAACATTATCATCTTATGTTTTTAGTATGCACTGTAGCATGTACCTGTTAAAATGAAGATGCCGAATAGTACATACACTCAGCTAGGAAATTAAAAGAAAAAAACTGTAAGTGACCTAGCTGTTTTTCCTCAGTGGACGCGCGAGACAGTCAAGAGAATTCTGCTCACCGATCTTGAGCACAGTTTTACTGAGTTGGACCTTGTCAATGTTTCTACTTGGTGTGTTTCCTACACAGGGTGATGTTCCATCTGTAGTGTTCTCTTTTCTTCAGCTTTGTGCATTCGTTACTTTATGTCAATTGTATAAACAGTCTCAAGCCTAGTTCTGTGATCACTTAAGTAAAATAGTTTGATCCTTTTGAGAATTGTTTTAAGATATTTTTTCTTTTCTTTTTTAAAA
>NW_012148777.1:2210-3554 GCF_000956105.1 Propithecus coquereli | reverse complement strand
GAAAAAAATGCAGCTATTGTCTAGCTTTCATTTTTTTACTGAGAACTTAAATTAGTTCCCTATTAGAATAGGGTTGCTACTCAGTCTTTTTTTAAGGCCGAATTTCATCATTTATCTAAAGAGAAAATATGCAAAATAACTGGTCTTGTTAAGAGTGCAAAATTATATTTTTATGTACAAATAATGTGACACCTGATTAAGTGTGAATCCCTTTTATTTGCTAAATAGATTTAGTAGAAAGAAAGAAACAATATACCTTTAGAACACCAATGCTTTCTCCTATAAGAACACTGGTATCAATTCATTCATTTAATTACATGAGCATTTCTCCCAAATAAAATGTAACCTGTACAGGGGCAGATGTGTGCCAGGGGCATAATAGATTCTCAATAAATGTTGCTTAGTGAAGGGATAAATGAGCAAATAATCGTTTATCGATCCATTGCTAGTGAGATTCAAAGAAGAATCAAGCATTGCCTCTGTTCCTGAATCAATCTATGTGTTAATTAATTAGATATGTTCATTGAATCTGATTGTTATTTTCCAGTACAGAATATTATACTTTCCCCTTTGAGACTCTAGGGTAGGATATATTAATTTGGATTTAAACTGTGTTTAAATTCCCTAAGCTTGTCTAGATCACAATATATTTAAGTGAGTTGTTCGATATTACAAATAAGTTACAATATAAACAAAAATTGAGCTTTGAGTGTTGCTAATTTTGTGTACAAACAGCACTAGCTCCAAAAAATCATTTAGAGAAAATTTTCACAAATCAATGATTTATATTTAAAAATCCCACCAATTTCATGATTTTTTCTTCCTTCCTTCCTTCCTTCCTTCCTTCCTTCCTTCCTTCCTTCTTTCCACTCTGTCTTCCTCTTTTCCCTTCTTTTTTTTTTTTTTTTTAATTGTTGGTTTGGCTCACACCTATAATCCCAGCACTCTGGGAGGCTGAGGCAGGAGGATCACTTGAGCTCAGGAGTTGGAGACCAGACTGAGCAAGAGCAAGATCCCATCTCTACTAAAAACAGAAAAATTAGCCAGGTGTGGTGGGTTTGAATGGCTTGAACTCAAGAGTTTGAAGCTGCAGTGACCTAGGCTGACATCATGGCACTCTAGCCCAGTTGAAAGAGCAAGATTCTGTCTCAAAAACAGAAACAAAAAACCTTGATGGTCTGTATGTATAAAATGATTCTACTTGAATATGAGGCTACGTTTGCAGAGGGCTTTTATGACATGTAGTAACAACAGACTCCAAACTCTCTCTGGTCTATTTATGAAACCAATAGTCAATTTATGAAACCAGTCTGCTATGCGACAAATAAATGAATTACTGGTGCC
>NW_012148777.1:0-2136 GCF_000956105.1 Propithecus coquereli | reverse complement strand
TTAGAAGGACCCAGATAGCTGCCTTAGGACTCTGTAATGGGACCTCCTCTTAGTTTCATTGCACCTGCTATGGTCTATTTCAGAAGAAGAGTTTGCTCATAGGTTCAGGGGTTTAAGATGTCACCTTATCTCTTGGGGAGTACTTCAACCCGCAGTAGAAATTAAAAGTGTCTGTTGGGTTTAGACAGAACCTTATTGTCTATGAATTTGGCCAGAAACCAATGGGATTCCTCAGGCACAACATTAAGGGATGGGAATAAATTGTTTAACAGATCTAGTGAGAGATATGAATAGACAAAACCTAATTTATCTTTGCACCTATAACGTTTAGACTTCTAGTAAAAAGGCCAGTTTATTTTATGTCTACATAATTATGTTCATTTAAAAATTCTTTCTTTTCTGGCTACAATTAGAGGTACCGACACTCAATAATTTTGACTCATGACAACGCTGAAATATTCTGTGTATAGACAGAGAGCTGCTTTCACATTCTACCACTGGCAGAATGAAGCACAATTTGGGAGGCGTGTTGAACATAAAGGGAATAAGGACGTACCTGCTTGGACGTCCAAGTCATTTGTTTCCCTACGTTGACCCCTCTCCGGGCTTTCTAAACCTCAGATGTAGCTGCAGCCAATGGTGGTATTCATTAATGATATTTAATCATTAAAAACATCTCACTTTTCTGTCCGTGTACGTGTATGAGGATCTATCTAAATTTTAATGGTATGAAATCGAAAGAGATAAATCCATAGTGCAGTAACAGATGTGGCATTCGTTTTGAAATCTTTGCATCCTAAAAATAGATATTACCGGAAATCCACATTTGCTTTCTGCACTTGCCAGCATGCCACAGTTTAAATGAAAACATTTGTTTTCTTCTCTTCCACTCAGGTTTTCAACAGCACCATGTGGAAAAATGTATTGGTATTTTAAGCACAAGCATGTGTGGGGATGTACACTTTGATCTGCAATTTACCTTTGGGTCATTCCCTAGAAAGTGCACGGGTGATAGGGAGGGAATATGATCTTGCTCCTTAAGCAAAAATAGATGCACCATCCCTCAAACCATGGTAGCCAATTTTCAATGGGTTCAAAAAGCTTTTCTCTTGACAGCTATTGGAATGGCCTTTTGAATATGGTATCCCTTTAGGTTGGATGAGTGTCTTTCAGGAATGAACTGGTTGTCAAATATTTTGAAGATATTCCCCAGGTAAGTCCATATGGAGCATCTGCTAATGGTTGCACACATAAATAAAATCACGTATCATAGAGGGCAGACAAAGCAAGCTTATGTCTTGATTTCTGAGTCAGCCAAGGTGAATTTGGAAATTTCAAATGATCCTGAAAGCTGGGATCCTGAAGTTTTATTTAATTTTCATGGATTGTACATAAACACACACCTTTCCCTGTTTAATTAATGGTATTATTTTTAGCATGTTCAATATGCTATTGTGCAGTAACAGTTATATGCAGCATTTTTCAACCCGAATTAACAGAATAATAATATTACAGACACATCAGAGTGAAACAATAAAAAACAAGCTACAATCATGGCTAAAGTACCCCCATATTCAGTATTCGTTTTAGAATCTAAAGTATTTCTCAAAAGGAATTACTTCAGCTATACAAGGACAATTTAATGCTGATATTAAAATTATACAGTTTTTAAAATGTCAAAATAATAAAGTTGGTTACATAACTACTTCCTGCATGCCTTGCTAAAGATTATCTTTATTAAATTAGAACATTATTGCTATAAATCAAAACCAGTTCAGAATCTATTGATTTAGAGACTCTATAAAAATATCAGGGGACACTTAAATCTCATCTGAAAGCTCTCATTATAATCAGAATTGATGATGAGTACTAAAATCTGGTTTTCTAATTTATCAATTCACATCTTGTTTCTTGTCTTCCTATAAATTAATCCTGCTCAATTCAAATGGACAACTTAAATTACTAGCTTTTAAATCTATACTTAAGACTTTTTACAAAAAGCTAAATTATAAAGTAGGATAAAGAAGTCATGTTTCAAGTGAATATTCGTAACTCCAGAGAAAGTTTTTAAAAATGACTTTATTAGTAGCTATGCTATTAGTATATATGTATTTTGCAAATTCAATATAATTCTAG
>NW_012148776.1:13353-14244 GCF_000956105.1 Propithecus coquereli | reverse complement strand
GATGAAGAGAATTGGAGAGGAAAAAATGAATTAAACATTTAAAATGATTTTGGAAGATAGAAACTAGTAGAAAAAATATGAATTTACTTATGACAGGTGAAGAAATTGCAACTTAAGTCTGAAAAAGGAGAAAACTAATATAGGATTAATTTATTTACAGAACCCTGAGATATTCAGAACTTGAATAAAACAAAATATTATCTTTCAAGTAACTGGATACTTATGGCTCTATATCCTCCACATAAACAGAGGTTTACTCACAGGAGAAATTGAACCTGAGGACTCCAGACATCACAGGCCACCACACTCACGTCAGACATAAGATATGAGGTTTGAAACTATATTTAATGATGTTTTATAAAGTGAATTATGGAACTTCAGCATCTCTATTTCTATTTTATTTTCTAAACATATAGCTCCTTTCTCTTATCGCTCAAAATTGCAGAAACTGAACTACACCAGAAAGAAGATCTTCACATCTGGAACATCAAAATCTTCAAAAGACAAGGCCGAATCACATTTAAAAACCATGAGAATAAAAAACAACAACAACAAAAAACATGAACATAAGAACACACTGATTGCCAATCCTTCACACACTCTTCCACGTACACAGAACTCCCAATTACTTTTTTTTTTTCTTTATTGCAGCATATTATGGGGGATACAAATGTTTAGGTTACGTATATTGCCCTTACCCACGCCCCCTACCCCACCCCAAGTCAGAGCTTCAAGCGTGTCCATCCCCCAGACGGTGTGCATCACACTTATTATGTATGTATATACCCATCCCCTCTTCCCAATTACCTTTTAAGTGCTTCAGTCTTAAATAGCGAAGAGAGCTAAAAATCACTAGGCATTTAAGTAGCTCCTTCTACTTGAAGTGAAGAA
>NW_012148776.1:9530-10398 GCF_000956105.1 Propithecus coquereli | reverse complement strand
TCTATTCCTGCTGTAACAAATTATCACAAATTTAGAAATGAAAATTTATTCTACAGTTCTCTAGGTTAGAAAATGTACATGGATCTCTCTCACTGAGCTAAAATCATTTTGTCAGTAGGGCATTCTTTTCAAGAGCCTCTAATGGAGAAACTTATTTGCTACATTTTTGAGCTCTCAGAGGCTTCCTGCATTCTCTTGACTCGTGGCCCCTTCCTCTCTTTAAAATCAGCAAGATCTGGTGGAGTCTTTCACATTGCACCACTCAAACACAAACTTTTCCCTTCCTCTTTTGCATTTAAAACCCTTGTGATTACATTGGGCCCATTCAGATAGTCCAAAATAATCTCCCTGTATTGGAGTCCACTGATTAGCAACCTTAACTCCATCTGCTGTCTTAATCCTTCTTTGCTATGAAAGGTAATATATTCATAGATTCCACCATTTTAATATTTACCTGGGCAGATGCCCACATGGGAAGTTATTCTGCCTACCATACTTCTTATATGAGGTTTCTCCTTGAAATTTAAGTCTAGAATATAAAAGACGTGGCATGTCATAGTTTATTTACAAAATCGAATTTTACAATGTTAATTCTGATTGCTTTCTATGGTTTAGTTGATTTGTTGGTCCATGTTTGTGGAACAAAAACTGCACTATAAAATTTTACTGTTCAAATTAACTTTTTAACATGAAAATATTTAAACAAACTGAGTAAAACAGTAAAAGATCTTAATATATCAGCCCAGGAATACTAATTTTGACATCTATATTTCTGCTTCTGTGTTTACCAATTGTTCATTGAGACTTTTCTCTTTTTTTCCAATCGTCCTTGTTTCCACTAAACAGTTCACAAATACTATTAACCAGA
>NW_012148776.1:6241-6509 GCF_000956105.1 Propithecus coquereli | reverse complement strand
TTATTTCAGGGTATTATGAGGGTACAAACATTATAGTTACATTTTATGTCTTTGCCTCACCCAACGAGGATTAGAGGCATGCCCTTCCCCTCTACAATGCTCACTGTGTCCTTTAGTTGTGGGTTTATCCCCCTCATCCTCCTAATCCCTGGAGAGTAATACTGCCATGTGAACACCCTAGTGTTCAACAGTTAGTACTAATTTGATGGTGAGTACAAGTGGAGAGCATTGTTCGGCTCTTGTGATACCTCACTTCTGATAATGGGCT
>NW_012148776.1:2908-3310 GCF_000956105.1 Propithecus coquereli | reverse complement strand
AGCTCTAGGTTTTATATAATTCCCTATATTTATAAGGATGAGAACGATCCCTTATATTCCTAGTGTGCTGAGTTTTTATCATAAATGGATGTTAAAGCATTCATTTTTTCTTCATCTAGTGACAGGAACATCTCTCCTTTATTTTTCAATATGGTGAATTATATTAGATTTTTGAAAGTAAACCAAAACTTGCTTTCCTTGAATAAACCCCACTTGGTTATGATTTTTCACTTTATATATGAATGGATTGATTTGCTAATATATTTCTTTTTTGGTCAAAGCTCATAAAAGTCATTATTATGTAGTTTTCTTATATTGTGACTTTTTTGTTTGATCAGAGTGATATTGGTCTCATAATATGAGTTGGGAAATGATCCATCTTCCTTTATTTTCTGAGAGTTT
>NW_012148776.1:2584-2858 GCF_000956105.1 Propithecus coquereli | reverse complement strand
GTAGCACATGACATAATTGTAATCCTAACTGGTGCAATGAGGAGACAAAGGAAATGAAAGAAATCAGATTGGAACAGAATAAGGAACATGGTTTACTCATAAAGCATATGCTTATGCATTTAGAAAATCTTCAATAATTAGGGAAAAAAGCCACTAGAAATAAGTGAATTTAACAAGGCTGCAAAATACAAGTTTATTACATAGAAAATTATTTTTTCTATATAGTACTAGCAACGAAAATATTGGCAAATAAAATAGAAACAAATATACTATT
>NW_012148776.1:0-455 GCF_000956105.1 Propithecus coquereli | reverse complement strand
TCAAAGATCTGAAATTTTTTTTTCAGGGAAAGCTATTCTGTGAACTACCATTGTTGACTCATCATCGCATTGCCCCCAGTGTTCATTGTGTTTTTAAGTTAACATAGAAGCTTTCCTATTATAGGTGTCTCTACTGAGTTCTTCACTCGTTCATTCACTCATAAGCTTTTCTGAGAAAATGAGCTATGATCTAAGGAATAGTAAGAATTAAGATGAAGGTGAACTTTTATGCACCTTAACTTTTCAGGGCAATTGAAGGATATTTGTAAAATTTCTAAGAAAATAATTATCTTGGTAGCTTGGTTAAAAGTGAAAAAATGATAATGTGGTTAGAACATAGGGACTAAAGATGGGCATGGGAAAAACATGAGGTTAGAGAAATAGGAACTGACCAGATAGTTCAAGGTCTTGTGAAATATTAAAAGTTTTAATTCTTATTCCGGGACAAATGAGTA
>NW_012148775.1:3664215-3693841 GCF_000956105.1 Propithecus coquereli | reverse complement strand
GAATTGAAAAGGCGGAATGGGCGGCCGGGCGAGTGAGCGGGGCCGCCGGGGAGCGGAGTGGGCGCTGGCGCAGCTGCCCGGGGCCTGGCCCCACCCCCGCCGCAGGGAGCTGGGCTGGGGGCATCGCAAGAACTGGGGTTGGGGGACCCCAGCCAGGGTGCTCCGCCCCCTCCGGCCTCCCCTTTATCTGCTGGCTCTGCCATTTCTCTCTCCACCCTGGACCCTTTTTCTGCTCCCTCTGTTATCTCGAATAATGTCACTGCCTCTTTAGAATCTATTCATCAGAGCAGAAAGAAGCCAATGCTGACACTGATAAAAAAAAAATACCATCTGTGCCTCCCGGGGAAGAGCTCTCAACCCAGCCCCCGGTGTCCCCGCCACCCGCCCGCCCGCCTGCCATTTCATGGGGCACCCCGGGGGAATCAGATTCTGGGGAAGGGGGAGCCCTGCGACTTGGGGGTGCCCCTCTCTCCCCAGCCCACTCCCCAGAGCCGGCAGAAGGGGGCCAGGCCTGCAGGAGGTTTCAGCCCCAGGTGGTTTTCAGTCTGCAGCTGGGCTTGGCCATTTGTTGTGGTGGTTTTTTTAAACTGGTTTTTTTCTTTATTGCTTAACAGTATTAAAAAATCAACTTGTACCCCCAAATCCAGATTTCTGAATTCTCTTTCAAAACTAGATGGAAAGGTTTGCCCAGTGGGTCCACCGCCCTGCGGGGGCAACAGTTGGCTGGAGCTGGGGCAGGGCTGGTGTGTGTCACCTGCCCGGCCCCTGGAGGCTTTTGAGTTTCGGACCCCTGCACAGGTAGAGTTCCTCAGCGCGGCGTGGAGGGGCAGGTGGAAAACAGGACAAGGACACAGCCCGAGGGTGCTTTTCATGCGGCTGAAGATAACATCCTAAGAAATAAGACTGAAGCCCAGAGAGGGGAGGCCACTTGCCTAAGTCACACAGCATTTTGGAAATCTGCCAAACTCCCTGCACAGTGCTCTCCTCAACCACATGAGGCAGGTGGAGAGATGGGAGTCTTGACCTTGGCCTTGCCTCACACCTCCGCCCCACCCTCCATCAAGCAATGGCTTCTGCCTCTGCGTGCCCTCAGCCCTCTGTGGAGCCCACTCTGGTCAAAACCCACTAAGGGCATCGGCAGAGGAACCAGCATCTCCCGGGGCGAGTGAGGACACCTTAGCAGCCCTCTTGCCATTTTTCCTGGCCTTGGAATACCCTGTCTCGACTCAGCCCCGTCCACCATTTAGGAAGCCTGGGTTTGAGTCCCAGCTCTGTCATAGACATGCTATGTGACCCGTTTCTGTGCCTCAGTTTCCCCATCTGCAGAGTGCGGGTCCTCGTGGCTCTATCAGGAAATGGTTTTGATGGATGGATGTCCCTTCTCAAATGGTGGACATGCCTCTCTGAGGCAGATGGCAGGAGACGGTAACCTGGGGTGAGTGAGAGCCGTTCCGATGCCCGCCGCCGACCAGGCCAGCTGTGTGTGCAGAATGTCCCCCCACCGGGTGAAAGTCAAAGGGGACGCGGAGCAGATGTGGCCGTGTTGGCAACAGAAGGCAGGTGCTCGGTTCGAGGGGAGTCTCCTCCTCCAAGGTCATGTCCTCCGAGTCTCAGACCCATGATAATCACTGGCTGGCACCGTGGTCTTGGGGACGACAGTGTCCGAGGCAGCTCAGCCACGTCCAACTGCTTGCCCGAGTCCCTCGGGGCTGGAGCTGGCTCTTCCTGCCAGTCTCGCCCTCCAGGGGCAGGAGGCGTCAGCAAAAGCCAGCCTTGCCTCGTCCTGAAAGGGGAGGAAACCTCAGGCTTCGGAGTCAGACGTCACTGGGTTCCAATCCTGGCACGGCCACCCTGAGCTGTTACATCACCCCTCTGAGCCTCAGTTTCTCCTCTCTGATGATAACAAGAGCTCCCATTTACCGGGTGCCCACTCTACATACCAGGGTTAGACGTGTGCTGTTTCCTAGTGTTTCCACTTCGCCAGTGTGGAACCCGGGGCCCAGGGAGGTGACGCGGGCAGCCTGCCGAAGTTTCCACAGCTGGAAGTGGCCGGGCCACACGGATCAAGGCCAGATCTACCTGATCCCAGAGTCCACATGCCCCTGATTGCCGGGAGGATTAAACAAGGGCACGAGGGCAAAGCTCCTGGTGCGGCAGACACCACTATTTCTACGGATGGGGAAACTGAGGCCCAGAGAGGGCAAGAGAGCGGCTTAAGATGACACAGTGAGCCATCTAGTCCTCTTTCTTTTGGTTTTCTCCTTGCCTTCCCCTCTCCACGTCCTGCTCACCCCTCCATCTGGTCCTCACAGGAAGAGCACTGTATTTGGAGTCCAGAGACCTGTCTCAGGGCCTAGCTTATGTACCTGATGACTGCGTGACTTGACTCAGGGACTTCCTTTCTGGGCCTCAGTTTCCTCACAGGTAAAATGGGGGTCACCACACTTTTCTCACGGGCTTGCTGTAGGTATGGGTGGAGGTAACTGATGTCACCATGGGCCAGCATGCCCCTGGGGGCTGGTCACCTCCCTTTCCTGGGGCATGGCCCAGTTCCTGGCATATAGTAGGTGTACATTTAATATGTGCTGAGTGAATAGTGCTCAGGACCAAGGGGCCAGACTCTGCCTGCAGCGCTGGGCAGTTGTGGGTCCGTCCAGCAGCTCCATTTGCTGGGCAGGGAGGATGCCCCAGAGCCCTGGGGAGGCCAGGTGCCTCCTGGGACAGCCTCCCCGTCCCATCAGTATTCAGCAGGCAGGGACACCTCGGCCTCAGCCAATGCATTATGCAAATGCCTCAAAATGGATGTTTTCCTTATCAGATTTGAAACATTGTATAACAGACCCTGTTAATCTCCGAGCAGGGGGAGAGCAGGGTTTGGCAGAGCTGCCTGTAAAAGGGCCCAACTGCCATCTTGTTCTTGCCTCCTGTGTGCCATTAAGTGGCTGGCCCCTCTGTAAGCCCATAGCGTGGTGGGAACTGATGCCCAGGGCCTCCCCTCCCCCTCCCAAGGCTTGGAGGGAGTGGGGGAGTCTGGGAGGACAGGGAGCCCCTTCCCTCTCCCTCAGACGGTGGCCGCGTTCCTGCTCCCAGTCTGCAGGGGGAAGCAGAGCCCCAGGAACCCCGGCAGCTGGTGGCCTGGGCCCATCACTGGGCCATTTCTCTGCAGGCTCATTTGTCACATTACAAGGCTTACGGTGGGGGGAAAAGAAAAAAGACTCTGGTTTGACTTACTAGCTTGAGCCCGTGTACCCAGGACTCCGGGCCCCTCCCCGTCCCCCTGCACCAGGAAGGACAGCGTGTCAGCCCCCAATGGCCAGCACAGAGCCCCCTCACCCCAAGTGACAAAGATGGGCCCTGAGCGGACCCTGTGTTGAGGGACATTGCATTCAGCCGGACCGACAGGGTGAGTCACTGAACCTATCTGAGGGAGCATTTGTTATTTCTCTGAGAATAATTCAGGCCCACAATCCAAGATGCTCTGAAACCCAGGAGCTTGGAGCCGAAATTCATTTGGCAGCGAACACGACGTGGGCTGACTTATCACTTACGGTCTTTACTCCACTTTGTGGGACTCTTCAGACCTTCTGCTGTAGAGTCGAGGGTGGGTGAGGCTGCCCCAGAAGCCACTGAGGATGAAACACAAGGGTCTATCCCTAAAACCTGCAACATCCTCAATTCCCAATCACGTCTGGCCTCAGGATGTCGGACAAGGGACTGTTACCTTGTTGTACCTGCACCCCAGGGTTGTTGTGGGAATTAAATGTGACGGTGCCTGAGGGGTTTAGCACGCTGCCTGGCATGTTGCATTTGAGGAAACTGAGGCCAAGAGAGGGAGGGCAGCAGGGGGTTCCTGCGCTCAGCCATGCAGTCAGCAAGTGCAGAAACTGTATCCTGAGATGAGTCTTTGGACCCCACGTGCTCCTCCTGTGACGCGCGCACTGTGTGCAGAAAACCAAAAGACAAGAAAGAGGATGAGGCAGCTTGCTGTGTGACGTTCGGCAGGTCTCTTGCCCTCTCTGGGCCTTGGTTTCCCCATCAACAGCAAATGAGGTGTTGGACCATGTGATTTCCAAGGGTTCTGACAGTGACGCTTTGGGACCATAATTACAAGCAGCTGAAACATCTGTTGGGTTGACACTGGAGACTTTTGTCCTGATCCGTTTCAGTTTTGAGAGGACACATAGTGTGAAGCTCCTTCCACTCCACACGCAGGTTTTCCTTGGACGTGGAGAGGTGAGGGCTCCAGGCACAGCGAGAGACAAGAACGCATCGTGTGTGGCTGGGTCAACTTGCCCCTTTGTCGTACAGGCAGCAGGGGGTCCGAGCTGCGCGTGGCAATGAGGGCCCTGGGGCAGGAGGGTGAGCCTGCGATGTGAGAACTCAGTTCTGTCAACCAGACAGGGAGGGGCGGGGGGCTTTGAGAGGTCACTGATCCTCTCCCCGAGGAAACAGCTTATAACAGCAGCTGGGACTAGGGCTCTGAGGTCACAGAGACCTGAGTTCAAGTCCAGCTCTGTTGCTTGCTTGCCTCACGCCCCTGGCCAAGTCCCTTCCCTTCCCTAGGCCTTAGTTTATTCACCAAGAGAATGGGGATAAGAATGACATCTCCATGAACAGAGAGGCGGCACGGGGACCAGGCATATAGCAGGCGCTCTGTAAATGTTGGCTGTCGGCTCTCAGCGGCACAGGGAAGGGCTGGATTCTGAAGGACCAGCACAGATGACAGGACGCCCTGAGAGATGACCGGCGGGGTCTCTTGAGCAAGTCACATAATGGCAAAAAAAAAAGTGTGACGATGTGTGTGTGTGGTAGGGCGCTCTGCTAGGCTAAAAGACAATTCAGGGCTCTAACAGCCAGATGTGTGGCACTGGACAGGGTCCTGGACATTTTGGGGGACAGCTGGGGGACATGTGACTATGGCCTGGGCATTAGAGATTAAAGCATATTTGACACAGATTCATCTCAGGTAGAGGCACTGAAAACAAAACAACACAAAACATATTGACACAGAAAGGTGACTGTTAACAGAAAAAGCAGGTAACAAAATAGCATTTACAATATGATCTCATTTTATTGAACAGCACACACACACACACACACACACACACACACACACACAAATACACACGGAGGGAGAGGTGGAAGCTGTTAATAGGTATGATCTCTGCGTGGTAAAAACACAGCATTTGATTTTCTTATTTTTGCATACCTGTATTTTATTTTTTTTCTATAGTGTATATATATATTGTTTATGTAATAGTAGAAAAATTGTAATTTGAAAGCCAAAAACAAGGACCCGGATTCTGCAAGCACATGACCTGCCCCTTCCTGGCAGACAGTGGTGCTAAGAGGTAGCCGAGGAGCTTGTCCCACATTAGCTGGAAGCCGGGAAGGGCTGGGGAAGGGAGCACGGGAGAGGGGTGGGCCACCAGCATCGGTGCTTACGAAGAGCTCTTGCTGAGGAATGAGAATGACAGCACAGAGGCCTCAAGAGGCAAAGGGACCGACTGGGCCAAGCACACTTCGATGGCAGGGCTGGGCCCCAACCGTGCATGTGCCTGCGGACCTGGAGCCAGCTGCCAACTGTGACCGGCTGCTGGTGGCCCACGGGAAACACTCTTTGGGAGGGAAGAATCCTCACCAACAAAAGAACGTGGGTGCAACTGCGGCAGCTACTGTCTTGGCTGCGAGACCGGGGCCAGACCCAGGGATGCCCTGCAAGCTTCGGGCTCTGAGGGTGGGAGTTAAATCCATGGTCGGCTGCAGAGGCTGGGGGCAGCTCCAAATGCTGGCTTGAGACAAATTGCTGTCCCTGGCAAAGGGGATGCTAGTGCTTATGTGACCGCCTCTTTGGGGAGGAAGCTGGGAGGTGGCAGCTGGGTTTCTCCAACGTCAACTCAAGGGATCTCAACCTAGGGGCTTTGGACCAACTGGGTGGGGTGCTTCTAACCAGCTCTGTACACCATTCTGAAGTTTCTGGGCTCTCAGAGACACCCTTATTTTTCAGCACAAGACAGTTAGAATAAGCATTTATTGAGCACTTACTATGTGCCAGGGGCTTTCTGTGTATTTTCTCATTCAGTTGCCATAAGCCTATAAGGTTGGTACTATCACCCTGTTTTCTAGATGAGAAGCTGCGGCCCCCACAGGTGGGCTGGCTTGCCAAGGCTAATGGGTTGGCAGAGCTGAAGCAGAGCCTGGACCACACTTTAGAATCACCTGGGAGCTTTGAAGTTACCGGTGACGGAGTCGCACTGAGACCAGTTAAACCAGAGTATCTGGGGATGCGGCCAGGCATTCCTGGGCGTCTTGTAGAAGCTCCCCAGGTGATTTCAACGTGCAGCTGAGCGTGAGAACCACTGCAGTACACAATGAGGAGTGATGGCTGCATATGCAAACTGTCTGCAAAGGGATATCAAAGACAGGTGGCCAAAGAGCGGCTGGGACCGGGCCCAGGGGGTGGCTGGGTGGAGAGGCTGTGCTGGCCAAGGCACACAGGTGGCTGCTTCGCTGGGGCAAGAGCACTGAGTCGGGCCCTGCCCCAGGAGGGACGTCCTGATCCCAGGGAATGAGAAAGGGGGAAGGCCTCAAGGAGCAGGCAGGCTCTGGGGTCTCAGGCTCTGCCCCCCACTTCAGTTTTACAGCTGTCATGGGCACCTATGGAAGCCCCGGGAAGGCCCCCAGGCCCACCTCCAACAGGCTGCCAACTGGCTGTCAACCAGCATCATCCCTGAGAACAGTGTCTCTGGCCCTGGCTGCTCACTCGAACCAAGTGGGGAGAAAAGTACACATGCCCAGGACCTGCCCTGCCCAAATACATCAGAACCTCAGAGGAAATAACGAGCCTGGGCATGAAAGCCTATAAAATTGCAACGAACCTGCGCCTAGAGCTGTGCCCAGCAGAAGCAGGCTCTGGAATCAGACTGAGTTTGAATCCTGCCTCAGATGCTGATTAGCTGTGTGCCCTTGGACAAGTTACTCAACCTCTCTGAGCTTTGATTTCCTGACCTGTAAAATGGGGCTGAGACTAGCAAATTACACTCTGAAGCTGGAGTAGAGATGAAGAGATGATGTGTGTACAGTACTTAGAGCAGTGCCTGGCCCATGCTAAGTGCTCCGTATTAACATTATTGTTTTATGCACGGTGTTTTAAAGGGCAGGGCCAGGGAACCGCCATCGGTGATGCTGGGCAGGTGTCCTTCCTCTTGCCCTCCCGTTCCCAGCAGTGACCCAGGCAGGGCCCAGAGAGGAGCCTGGGCACAGGGGTGGACATCAGGCCCTGCTCTCTCTTACCCTCTCCCCAGATGACACCAGCTGGGAAAGGTGCCAGCTGCCCCCTAGTGGCCAAGGGCAGACGTGCACTGAGCCATTTCAACCAAATCCTGACATCCCTGCCCCCACCCCCCACCTTTCTGCCCTGCCTCTTGCGGACCTGTGGCTCCCAGGGGTTCTGTGGGCAACGCGATAGCGACACAGCTTCCCGATGGATTCTGCCATTTCAGAAAGAGCCAAGTCGACTGGCGACACGAACCTCAAATAGGCACTGGGGAAATGAACACCAAGAGTCTGTCTTTCCCACCTGATGGTCAGTTAATTTCAGAAAGGAACATTCCAGGAGCTGCTGCAGGTTTTTGTTTCCATGGTTTACTAAAGTCTGTGCATCGGCGGGTGCTCGGATTCCAGAAGGCAGGAAGCTCAACAGTCCCCTCCGGCAAAGCAGCCTGGAGTTGGGCCGGTGGCCTGAGAGCCTCGTCCTGGCAGAAGTGTCCTGGTCCCTTGTACAGCAAGGGCCATCTGGGAAAACCACCCCATCACTAAGACACACGCAGTGACCCAAAGCCCCTAATTCCTTCAACCGCTGAAGAGGTCCACCGAGAAAGCGGCGGGAGAGGGGACGGGGACAGGGAAGGCACACGATGGGCTGGAGTCTACCCGGCCCCGTCTTTCTGGACACGGAGTAGAGCACTGTTTACTCAAGGTCGTTTTATTCCCCCTGTGCCGTCTTTTCTGCAAAGCCCTCAGGTGCAGACTGGAAGGAACTGCACATTGGTTCTGCCTTCGTTCAGCCGCCCCTCGGGCTGGAGGGCAGAGGGCAAAGACCCCCACCCGGACAGCCCCTGGGGGGCCCGTCTAGCCGGACAGAAGTGCAGGTGTGGAAAGTGCCGAATGATTCAGACCAGACGGCGGGCGCCATGGGAGGGAGGTGCGGCAAGGTTCAGCCTGCCAGGGGTCAGGGAGGGCTTCCTGGAGGAGGTGGGGGCAGCCCGGGCCCTGGGAGACAGGGAAGTGTCGAGGCAGAAGGAGAGAGAAGGTACGCTGCTTCAGGACAGACCCCGGCATCCAGGCATGCGACCAAGCCGGCCAGGGAGTCTGCGGGTGAGGGTGCAAGGGCCCAGAGTAGAAGGGTCTGTGGGAGCCGCAGGGAAGGTGGGGAAGCTCCTCGTGTCTCAGGTCTGACGTCTCAGAGGACCCCACCGGGCCCCGTCGCCTGGCTGGCGCGAGAGAACGCAGACCGCGTCTCCCTGGCAGCCCAGCCCGGGGCAGACTCGAGTCCCACCGCGGGGACTGGGGGCCGCGTGCCGTAGCAAAGGCATCACAGAGGAGCTGGGCACCCGCTGGCCAGCACGGAGGCCAAATCCAGCCCCCAGAATAATCCAGAAAGGGTTTCCTGGAGGGGCGGCAGTGTCCTGGGCTCATCTCAGAGGCCACCTAGGGCTTGCCGGACGGGGCCGTCCAGGGAGGCGGCTGAGTGGACGGAGACTCCAGGGGCACCCACGCTGGTTTCCCAGCAGTCAAACCCACAGCCAGTCAGCGCCTGCTTCGTGGCCTCCACCTCGGGTCGCTCCAGACCTGGGGGGAGGGAAGGCAGGTCACCAGTGACGACTGTCCACTCCCTTCGGGAAAGTTCATCCCATCCAAGGAAAAGGCCCAGGGTCCACGTCTTCCTGCCGTGCCTTCCTGCTGTGACCCCACCTGAGCCAACAGGCCTGTGAGGCTCCAAGAGGCCCCCTGCAGCCCCCGCGCGTGCTGCAGCGTCAAGCCCTCGTGCCCTACTGCTCCCTGGGGGTTCGCAGAGCTGTTAAAACACGTGCTCTTGAGTCACCTGGCCTTGCCATGTATTCACCACGCAGCCTCACACAAGCAACTTCCCCTCTCTGAGCCTCAGTCTCCTCATCTGGGAAAGGGGCTAATAATACCTACCCCTCTGGGGTTCCTGTGAGGCTTAAATGGGACAACGCAGGAAAGTGCCTGGCCCAGCACCTGGCACACTGGGCAACTCTCACCATCGTCGTGGGCCCTGAGCTAGGAACCAACAGAGGGGAACATTTGGCGCCTCCTGTATGCCAGGAATGATCCTGAGGGCAGACATGGTGTGTCGGGCAGTGAAACCACCAGGAGCCCCTGGCCGGGTCCCCAGTCACCAGCGCGGGAGATTTCATTCCCTAAGAGACCCACATTTTGTAGCAAGATCAGCCCCCACCCTGGCCACGTCAAGAGGCGGGAGAGGAAGGTGAGGCAGGCACGGAGCGTGACAATGCCCTGGCTGGTCCCAGGCTGGTGGGAGGCTTGGCAGGCATGGAGGTGGTGGTGACAGCCACGGCGACAGCCCACTGCAGCCCCGCCCGGCCCCAGGCTCTCTCTACATGCACTTTTGTCTTTGAATCTGCGCAACGATCTCGCAAGCTAGATATTCCCGTCCTCACTTTACCAGCCAGGAAACGAAGGCCCGGAGCGGTTAATTAGCTCGCGCGAGACCACGCATCAGAGCGGAGACTTGTTCGCAGGCCGCTCCCTTCTCCCAAGGGCATTCTCCGGACGGAACCCTCATAGAAGCCCAGGCTGGTAACCTGGCCCGCTCCCCCGCACCCTGGTACCTGGCTTGAGAAGTGTGATGCCGCAGCCGCCGCCGCCTGCACCAGTGAGCTTGCTGTGCAGTCCACGCGCCATGGTCACCCGGCAGAGCTGGTCCAGGGAGGCGTGGCCCACGCCAAGGGCGTTCAGGTGGTGCTGATTCATGTCGATGAGCTCCTGCAGGAGAAGGTGCAGGCGGTTCCTGCTTGGCCTGCCTGAGGCTGAGGCCCTCTGCCCGCCTGCCCGTCTGCCCGTCTGCCCTGTCCATCTGACAGCTGTTGCTCTGGGACAGCTAACGGCTTTGACCACCTGGCACACCGTCTCTCTCCCCTGGTGAAAGGACCCCTGTTTCCTGCAGGACTTCCCATGGGGCTTGGATGGAGCTGAGCTCGTATTCTAGGCCCGGCCACAGAAGCCTCTGCCTCGGTGACTGGTCATGGATGGGCATCTGGGCCAATCAGTATTTTCTCTTCCTCTTTCCACTGGAGCTGCTAATTGACTAGTTGACTTCAGACACAGGCTGCCAAAATTATCTGCCCTGCCGCATGGTCAGAGACTGCATGGAAGATGGAGAGATTTCTGACCACATTGTTTCAGCCCCTAGATCAAGCTATTCCTGAAGCCGTTTACTTCTGGTCTTCTCAGTTAGGAGCCAATAAATTCCTTTTCTGCCAAAGCCTAGTTGAGATGGATTTCTGTCATTTGCAAAAGTCTCAGATAATATGTCACCCTATAGATGCCCCAGGGACTGATTTCAGAACAAGAACCGGGCTGTAGTTCCAGCAAGGTCACGAGTGGGGAAACAGCTAAATGTTTATCTAGGTTTCTTCAATTCTGCATAACAAAATTCCTGCTCTCCAAGGACCAAACAAGGTGTACACGGATGAAATAACAGCAGCAGCAGCTCCCACCACGCAGGCACCCACCATTTACATTTCATTCACCAAACGCACACAACGTGCCGGGGCTCTGAGGATGATGATCCGGCCATACTTCCTGCCCTTGGGAAGTGAAGAACGCGGGATTTGGAGTCAGGTGGGCCTGGGTTTGGGTCCCAGCTCTGCCCCTTCTTGGCTGTGTGTCCTTAAGCCAGGTCCTTGGCTCTGAGTCTGTTTCCTCCCTTATAAACGGGGTTGTGTCTGCCTGATTGCCATGTGTCTGAAACGGAGTGAGTCTTTTGTACGATGTCGGGCATGAGCTAGGTGCTCTGCCAATAGTGGCTGCTATTAGTGTTTCTATGGATACGCTGCCATCATCCCCACTTTACAAAGGGGGAAACTGAGGCTCAGAGAGGCGAGTGACTTACTCAAGGTCATTAAGCTAGTAAGGTACCAAGTTGGCACTGGCAGCCAGGTCTGGCTGACGTGAAGCTCCTGTCTACCCTGCCCTCGAGAGCACCCTCGGCATTCCTGCCACCCACTTCTGCAGGGAGCGAGCAGGGTTCGCGGTGTGCGGCTTGACAGCGCGAAGCTCTGCTCCAAGGCGCCGAGAACGCCTGTGCGCCACGAGTTGCCAATCACTGAGACATCTCTGCTGGGGCCCACTTGGTTCTCGCACGTGGGGACGGCTGGTCGGGCAGGGTTGGGGCGTCCCCCACAACCCACCTCGCACCCCCCGGCGCTTTTGACAAACGAGCAGACAGGCTTGATGGCCCGGTGGCAGCTCCCGGTGCCTTTCACCGGCCCGGCAGGCTGGATGTGAAAGAAGACTTCTGGGGGTCTCTCTCTGTGCCTGAGCGCCAGGTGTCACGTTGCTGAGGCAGGTTCCAGACACCTGTCACATTCTGATCCAAAATCTGTCAAGGATCGGATGACAGGTTGTGACACAGGAGAACAGCTCGCTGGTTTGAGTGCAAAGCTGTCCAGGAGCTGAACTGCACATTTCAGTGGCTGCCACAGCCAAAAATATACAATGTATAATCAACGTGCTGTTCTGTGGCATTCTCTGGGGGCTCAACAGGGTGTATTTTAGGCAGTGCTCTATCATTATTAATTTCCTACTCAGGGGGACTGTGTTCCCTCCTTTCTATGTGGAAAGAATTAAGAGCCAGGACGACAAAGGCTGGGAGAGTGAGGGCAAAAGCACAGGAATTAGATAGAGGACCTGCACCTGGCACATAGTAGGTGCTCATTAAAGATCTGTTGAAAAAAGGAATAAGCCAGCCAGTCAGTTTGACCCCCGACTCAGCCATTCACTAGCTGGATCACCTTGGAGGAAGTCACTCGCTTTCAGCCTCAGTTTTTACATCTGTAAAATGGGACAAGGAACCTATTTCACAGGTAGGTTATTATAAGGATCAAGGGAGAAATCATCTGTAAAAGGCTTGGTTTAGCAGCAGCTTCCACTCAGTATAGGGGCTGCAGACTCAAACGCCTACAGGGATCAGGGAGGTAGCAGACAGTGATTGCAGCAGGTACTAAGTTACAGAGGGGTGGGGGCCCTGGTGAGATGGAGACAGCATGGCCCCTCTGGAGGGGGCCCCCTCCTGAACCTCCACTTGACAGCCACTGCTTGGCCACACCGGCCAGGCCTGCCTGATCATCTCCTTCTTTAAGGGCAGCCCGATGGCTTTTTAATGTCAGTCCACACTCACCAGGCCAGATGGACCGTGTCCGAGGAGGAGCTTGTGGCGCACCAGGCATCATGCTTGCGTGTCACCCACGGGACCCCTGAGCGTCGTTAAGACACTCCAGTGAGGCCATACGGCAGGCAGAGGTAGAGCCAGGACTCAGACCCAGGCCTGACCAAATCCTAAGTACGAGGTCTCAACCTCTACACTAGAATTATGCAAATGGAGGCAGCTGGGCCTCCAACGATGAGAAGACAACTTTAGGCCTGTCTGGCCCAAAGCAGGCAGCTGACAAATAGTTGTTGAATGGACACATGCAGTTAGCACTGATAGCAGGAAAGAGGCGGCCAGGTATGAAATTGCTCCTGGACCAATAGAGAACTCTGTTAGCAATATCTCTTGTCTACCCACGTGGGCCGGAGCCCCTTGAACGTGTGACCCCAGATCTGGCCTACAGTGCTCACCACGGGCCAGGCACTGCCCTGAACTCCTTCCAGGGACTCTCTCCGTGACTCAGAATCCCCTGGGAAGAGGCTTTAAGACAAGACATGCTCGTGTGCACACACCAACTCTGGGCCTGAGCCCGGGGCTCCTGACAGCATGGGCCACAGGCAGGGCCTGGCCTCTGTGTTTCGGCTCCCGGGGGATCTGAAGCACAGTCCAACTGGGGAGCCACTGCCTAGGTAGTGGTGAGGAACCCTGGCTCCTCCAGACGGGCTCTTACTTCCAGCACGAGGTACTGCTCCGGCGCCGGGGCGGCCGCCATCTCTCCCAGCACGCGCTCGCACTCCAGGGAGATGGCATCTATGGAGGTCAGGACAGGGGCCACGATCTCTGGGAACTGGAAGAAAGGGAAGAAACGGCCTGTGAGGCTGGGCGGCAGGCAGGCACAGGACAGCTGCCCCAGCAATGTGGTGAAGGTGTCCCTACAACCACACCACCCTCCGGGGAAACCTCCTCTCCTTCCGGCCCGGTCTTGGCCTGGCCAGCTGCCCCCAGCTTCAGGAGGGGGATTCTCGCCGCAAAGCCAGTGTGTCTAATGGACCCGATCGCTGTCCTTTCAGGAATCCCTGCCCTGCCTCCGGGCCAGGGTGTGGGCACAGATGGCACCTTCTTTTCTGCCAAAACCATTTTCCCAAAGGCTCCCCACACCCACCACCCACTATGCCCCTCCATAACCCAGCAGCCAGGGGGAGACATCGAAAATCCCAATGGGATAGTGCCATGGCCTCGCATGAAACCTGCCCGGGAAGAGAAGCACCTTGATCAGCCTGGTCCTGACGCCAGCCACAAGGGCCTTGGTGCTGCGAGGGACCTTGGTGTTGGTCAGCAGGATCTGGAGGGCTGGTGGCCTGTGGGGTGAAGAGGAGGCAGGTCCACACTGAGCTCAAGGGCTAGGAGCAACCCAGGACGCCACCCCGCCCTGACACAGAGGAGGAAGCAGAGACCCTGGCAAGTGACGCTGGTTTGGGGGAAAAGAGGGGTCCTGCCGCTGGCCACAGCTGTGTCTCCATCTCAGCCCACAGGTGGGTGGACACCCTCGACTGGCTGCTCATTCACTCATTCATTCGCTCAATGTTAACTGGGCAACTACTATGTCCTAGGCACAGCTTGGCCTGGGGGCAGGGGAGGAGGGGGGGAAGTCCCCTTCGTGATGCAGAAGCTGCAAACTGGGGATGGGTGAGAACCAACAAGGACAAAAGCAGGAAGGACAAGTATTTCTGGCCTGCGGAGCAGCCTACATGAAGCCCAGATGGGTAGAACATGGCACATTCGTTGTTCAAAGTGGCTACAGCAGAGAGTGCAAGGAGGGGCCGGGGCTCAGTTGCATGTGCCACCTCGGGGAGCTGGAGTTTCAGAAAGACAAAGCAATAGGCCCCGGGACGGACACCCAGGCTAGCTGGTACAGGCAGGCTCTGCCCCGAGACAGCAACTGCGGCAGGCGCGAGGGGAGGGCAGGGCTGCCCAGGAGGCCGGCTCCCAGCACGCTGAGCCCCTTCTTGCCCCATGGGATGGTGCCGGGGCCAGCAGGCTGGTCCAGATGTGCTTATAGCATCAGTCGCCCGTGGCTGCCCCACGTAGAACAGATTGCCCCAGGCAGCCAGCCGACTCCCCGGAATGACCCTGCCGTCCTCGCCTGCCCCCGACGAGCTGCATAATCCCTCCTAAAGCCACAATCCCAATTGTCCTTGTGGTTAGCTGTCTTCCAGGGCTTGAGCCAACGTTTGTCGTCCAACCTGCCCGTCCGAGAGGGCGGGGCACTCGGATGAGCTCTGGCCCGAGACAGCTGGAGACGGGCCGAGCCCTGATGCCTTTATTCGCTCTCTTCACAATCCGCAGCTGTAAAATCCAGTAGGGCTGGGAAAGGCTGCCAGAAACCTGCTTTATCTCGCCGCCCACGAGCCCATGAAATTAATATCGATTCTCAGCCCTGGAGGCTGGCGCTTTTTTTTTTTCCAACTTTACAAAAGATGAACATTCTATTTGGCTTTTCTCTTCCCTTCAAAGACAAGCCATTCCTCAAAAGGGCAGTGCTCTGGGAGGCCGCATCTTGATCCACTTCACAGACAATGCATTTTGTTACGGAGAAGCACCACGCGTGGTCTAGGGGAAAAGCTCCCCTTTGAGCCATCGGCGGGATTAATGCGGAGTCCGACCTCCCGGTTGCTCAGAGAACCCGCCATCTGCTCACCGAGACACCCTGTAGCAAGCGGCGAAGGCCGCTTTGCTCTGTGCTCTTGTCCCTGGCCCTGCTGTGTTTCCGAAAGGCACTTATGACTGCCTGCCCTGCTCTCCCAGCGCCACTGATATTCTGGCTGTCTCCTCCCACAAAAGCAAGAGCTCCATGAAGGCCGGGCTTTGTTTTGTTCCTTGCTGAGGCCCCAGTGCCCGGCACATAGTAGGTGCTCAATTAGATTTGTGGATTGGCTGAATACACTTGGTCAGCAAAGCGCTCAGCACCTTATAGACACCGTCTGATGGAGGCCTCGGGAGAATGGCTCACCTGAGGGCACCGAGCTGGCAGGTGGCAGAGCTAGATTCGAACGCGGGCCTGCGAACCCCAGAGCCCCTGCCAGCACACTACCAACAACAGGCCATTGCCCTACCCCTGCCCCACGCTGAAAACCCTCCATCGTTCATCCCGATTCCCCCAGCACATTGTGCACACGGGGTGCCCAGGCCACGTCTTACGGCTTTCTAGCCCCAGAGCCTGATCCAGTGCTCAGGACACAAGTGGCTCTGATGCCACTGCCACTGTGAACGATTCCCCAGACCTGCAGCCGCATTTAGGACACCACTCGCTGTCCTCCAGAACAGCTTCAGAACTCTCTGGATGCTTCTCTCTGATCATGACAGTTGTGACTGCCTCCCCCAGTAGACCGATGACTCCTAGGGGCGGGTGCAGGCATCTCCGAATCCTCCATGCGCCCCCCTCCGGTTCGGCATGCATAGGACAGCTGGCAGAGCCGACCTCCAACCCGGGCTCCACGGGCCCCATGGGCAACGAGTGCTGAGCAGCCAGCGGAGCCTGCTCCGCGCTGCTACGTGGCTCCTGTGAAGAGCAGGGGTGGGCACCGAGGGTGGCGCTGCCCTCCAGGGGATACTGGGCAATGTCTGGAGACACGTGATGGTCATAACTGAGGGGAACTACTGGCATCTAGCGGGTAGAGGCCGGGGTGCCTGTAATGCACAGGACGGCCCCCGCCACAAAGAACGGTCCAGCCCCAGATGTCAACAGTGCCAAGGCCGAGAAACCCTGACGTAGAGCCTCAGAAAGGTGGGCTCAGCCCCTGGAAGCTGACAGCGCTGGGACAGGAAGATCCGCGAGGTACAGGCAGAGGTGCGGCACCATGGCCACACCAGGCTGTTGGGCGCCAGCAGAGTGGCCCAACAGGCGGTGGCAGCGGGCCAGGACCTGCTGCTCATTTGCAAGGAGGACGGTCCCTGGACTCTCACCGAGGTGGCCCGGGACAAACGATGCCAGGCAACCTGATCGAGGGCTCAGGGAACAGCCAAAAAACCCGGCTGCATCTTGCCACGTGTTTAATTCCCTGCACCCAGCATTCCCACTGTGGGTGCTGACGGAACAGAGGGTGTTGAGGTTTGACATGCACGTGATTCCAGCTGCCCCAGAGGGAAGGGGTGTAGAAACGTATAAAACACGCTGAGAGGTGCCAAACGTCACTTCCGCTCTGAGCCCCTCACAAACCTGCCTTGCGTGCCTCTGTCACGGCGACTCTCGTGTTGTTTTGTGGTGGCTTTTGTGAGCGTGTGTGTCCCTGGTCCCCCGCCTCCCCAGCAGCAACTGGAAACTGCGCCCAAGGTTCTCCTTTATGTTTCTAGGCCCTAGTCCAACCTTGTTCGCAAAATGAATAGACGAATGGATGAATCAGTGAGCAGCCGAGGGGCTGGGGGCACAGCCCCCTCCTGGAAGGTGAAAGGACAGCCACATGGGACTTTCTCTCTAACCTCTCTGCAGTGGAGGAGGAGAGTGCAACTGCCAGGCACGGTGAGGGCCAGCCAGGGACACCCACCTCCCGTGGTATTAATACTTCCCCAAGACGCACACGCTGACGCGGCCCTGCTGGAATGCGCCGCTCTACCCACGAATTACCTCTTTAAGGGTGAGATCTTCCCCTGCTGGTACCGGAGTGCTCCTCCTAAAGAGAAAAATGAGCGGGTCAGAACTGTGGGAAAAGCTATAGACTTTTGCCTCTTGGCGGAGACTGGACTTCGGGTTGGGGTTAGAGTTTGGCCCCATCCAGGGAACGGGCTAAACAACATAACTAGTCATGTCAGCTCCAGTTACAAAAGGTCCAGGAGGGCAAGAAGGTCCCCTCAGCTCTGCCAGGAAGCTGTCACCAGGCCATGGGCTCATGGGTGCCTCTCTTCCCTGCAGGCCACCTGGTAGAGGTGGGGCCCAGGATGCAGGAGTCCTCACCAGAGGGGGCGCCGCTTGCGTGGTCTGTGATCTCCAGGGCAACGGCTCTGCTGCTGGACCGTGCAAACCCCCCTGGGGCTCACGGAAGCTGCAGTTCCCCGGGCCCCAGCTGCACTCCCAGAAGTTCTGAGTCAGAGGGTGTGAGGTAGACCCCCAAGATTTGTCCCATTTCCCCTCTAAAACAGGAAAATGCTACTTTCCTCAGAATCCATTGATTCTGTTCAACCTAAACCAACACAGATGCCTGGACATTTACGATTGCAGTAAGAAGTTTAAAGGTAAAAATAGAGAAAGCAAACTCGAGGCAGCACCTACCCCAGGTGCTGACGGCATTGTCCACTCCGGAGGGGTTCCCATGAATCACTCTCTCCCCCTGGAAGGCCCACTTGTTGATCAATTCCAGATCCTGCTCGGTCCACCTGAAGACACAGAAGTGCGTCTTTACTGTGGGGGGTGGGCGCCAGGGGTCACAGCCTGTGCTTGGTGGAGGCCAAGAGGCAAAGGAGCTTGGGCCCTCAAGCTCAGAAAGAACAAGACAGCTCTGAACCTTCCCGTCCCTCTGAAACACGCCTGGGGCAGTGGAAAGAACCGGGCTTCGGTTTCCCAAGGTCCTGCTTTGCCTCTTACTAGCTGAATGCCTCTGGGCCGGCCACCTTACCTCTCTGAGCCTCACTCTCCCCAGCTGGAGAACGGAAACTCCACCCTCCTCGGAGGCTGGCTGCACGTGTGCCTAACGCTGGCAAAGCGCCTTGCAAGGCGTCAGGTCAGCGGGTGGTAATTATGACCATACCAGCCCTCTGCGTGAGCACCCACCCCCCAACAAGCCTCCCTTTAAGAGCTAGCAGAGGTGCGACTGCTTCCCAAGGCCCTGCAAGGAGGTCCAAAGCACAATCATTATAAATACAAATTCTGGGTGCCCTGGACACCCCTGGGGGGCCAGGCTGACGCCAGCCACCTGCGGCTTTCTCCCTAGCACGTGGCCTCGCTGCCTTCGACGGAGCAGGTGTGGGCTCGCAAGCGGTTCCAGTGACCAGACCCAAAACACACGAGTAAAGAACCAGGGGAAACGGTCAGCCCCGCCCCCTCTTTGCTCCTGGCGCTCAGCTCCCGGGGAGGGAATTCTGGGGATTCCCTTCCCCATGAAACAGCAGAAGCCACGGGGGGGTTTAGTGATGTCTGAGAATGGCGTGGCTCAGTGGCAGAGTGATGGATTGCGCAGGGGGCCCGCTGTGAATGCCATTCTGCCACTGACTCATGGGGCATCCTTGAGCAATGGCTTCGCCTCTGACGCTGTTTTCTCATCCCTTAAACAGGGGTGGCAGTGTCTGTCTCACAAGGGCTATGGTGAGATGAAGGAAACGCACAGGTGCTTTGTACAACGCCCAGGAAATAGCACGCGCTCCCCCCTAGAGCGGCCACCTGGGATCATAGCTCCTTGGTG
The DNA here is from genome assembly GCF_000956105.1 of Propithecus coquereli. Lineage (NCBI taxonomy): Eukaryota > Metazoa > Chordata > Mammalia > Primates > Indriidae > Propithecus > Propithecus coquereli. The sequence continues at coordinate 3,675,037 of NW_012148775.1, read as the reverse complement.
TACTCATAGCCCAGTCGGACCACTCCTTTGCTGTGGATCCTTGGGCAGGTCAATTACCCTCTCTGAGTCTCTTTCCACATCTGTCAATTGAGGATTTTCTTGGACCTACAACTCACAAGGTAGCTGGGAGGCTATGATTAGTAAGGAGTTCACACTGGCCAATGGTATCGGAAGCATCGTGGTAGGTGTCTTCTCAAATGGCCCATCTCCTGTGACTCTCTCAGTAACCTGACAGGGAAGGTACAGTTATTATCCTGTTTCTTACAGAAGGGGAGACTGAGGCTCAGCTGGGGAAGACAGCATCCAGAAGATCACAGCACCACTCACTGCTACAACAGAACCACATCTGCAGACTTGGAGCCCAGGCTCTTAACTACAAAACTTTACAGTGCCAACAAGATTCCCTCACTCCTTCATTCAGTATTTACTGAGCAGCTACCATGTGCCTGTGACTAAGTCCACAGCAGGGAGCAAAACAGACTTCTTGGAGCTTGGAGTCTGTTGGAGAAAGTGGAGGTCAGTGAGCAATCAGTATTTAACTACAAACAGTTACGCCACAATAGTTAAGTGCAAAGCGATGGTGCTTCTGTAAGAGCAATGCAGGCTGAATGGGATACACCCCATTCTGACTGCAGGGTGCTGAGGGACAAGGGACAGTCAGCTAGGCAAGCTGTAGGGGACAACATTCCAGCCAGAGTGACCAGCTTGTGCAACACCTGAAACTGGACCAGAGCTGGCTGGCCCTTTCCAGGGACCAAAAGGCAGCAGACTGAGAAGAAGTGAGCTATCGGCGGGGCAGGTGACCTCGCCAAGGCCCAGCCTGCTCAGCAAATGCCCGTCTTCTTCCTACTCTGCGCACAATTCATTCTTTGGGGAGCTGAGACTCAAATCTTCAAGGGAGACCAGGCTCCAGTCCTTTCTGACTCGGAAATGCCAGAGCGGCGGGGCAGAGCGGGGCAGCGCAGGGATTGGGGTCTGCTCTCCCCGAGGGCTCTGAGGAGGAGGAACTCCTCTGCTTTTTGAAAGGCGGAGCCAGTCGGCCGGCCCGTGAGCGGGTGTCTGTTCAGGGACCCAGGGCAGCCAGGCCTTCACGGTCTCGGTCCCAAGCAGCAATTAGCACACGGTGGTGAGCAGCTGTGTCGAAGCCTCTCTTCTAAGTCCCCATCTTATCACAGGCTCACCAAACACCAAGGCTGCTGGAGGCTCCCGAGGGAGCCTCTGGTCCAGCTCCTAATTTTCAGCTGAGGAACTGGAGCCCCAGAGAGAAGGGATTTTCCAAGGCCACGCGGCACGTTAACGGGCAAACCTTACTGAAATTCTGGTGTTACCTACAGGTGCCCTCTCTCGTTACCCGCTGCGCTCCCCCCGTAAGGAACAGCGGCTCCTGCTTCTTCCCACACACGGGACCATTCAGGCAACTCCGGAGAAAGCTCCGAGACAGACCATCGACAGTGCCCAGATCCCCTGTGGCCTAGAAGGATCAAAGCGACCTCTGGGCTCAGTCTGAATTCAACTGTATTTGAACCGACGTGTTTCCGACAAGGAATTATTGGATGTGACACTGGAGCTCCGAGGGACGCAGTGACCAGGCCAAGGACCCACGGCGAGTGAATGCAGATGTGGGAGGGTTCGTCTACTTACTGCTCTCTACATCCTGACTCAAGTTCTTCCTGCCACCCATGGGCACTTGGACCCACAGGCTGGGGCAGCAGAAGTGGTTCAGTGCAGCAGAGGAGAGCTCAGGCTCTGGATTCCGACCGCCTGGGTTCAAATCCCGCTCTGCCGTCACTCGCTGTGCAGCCCCGGGCCAGCCGTTTGGCCTCTCGGGGCCTCAGCTTCCTCGTCTGTAAAATGGCCACCATGGCAGCTCTCACCTCCCAGGGCGGCGGGGGGTCTCAGCGGAGAAGCTACACTTGGGTCCTATCGTACAGGACGATGACCGGGGTGAGGGCCGTGATTACCTGCTGACGTCATCCCCGTCCTTCAGCGGGTTCGGGATCTCCTCGCAGGCCGTCAGGAGGGCGGCTGCCAGGCACACCGAGTACGCAGCACTGGAGCCCAGGCCCGCCCCGGTGGGCAGCTCTGACCACACCACGATGTCCAGGCTCGGCAGGGCCCTGAAACACACCAGGGTGCCAAAGGTGACTCTCCTGAAGAGAGGTGAGGTGGCGTGAGGTGCCAGTGCTGAACCACGGGCCGAGGCCCAGGGCCGGACGTGGACAGGGCCTGACGCTTAGCGTTCGGCCCGGATTTCTAGAGATTTCATGACCCCAGAGGCGTCCCTACTGCACGGCAGGAACTCATGCTGGAACACGCAACTAAAAACCAGGTCCCGATTCATTTGAATCGCTGTGTTGTGCCACCAGGGTTCCTCCTAAAAGTGCCTGGCAAACCGCCAACCCCTTCATCCAACCTTCTTCATGCCCGCGCCACACGCTGGGCTCTCCCCTGGCGTGGGCTGGACCCTTTGCCTACGGAAGTCTCACGCCTCTTCATTCCCCAGAGAAATTTCCAAGAGCTTATCAGTGCCGCTTCCACTGTGATGCTTTCCCTGACCACCCACATAGGCCGTTCCTGTCTCCCCTCCCAGGCCCCCCGGCATGCGACTGCCCCCCACTGCTGTGCACCTCGACTGTGTGTTCACGGGGAGGCCTCTCCCACCAGTGTCTCCCAACCATGTGTGACATGGGGCTGCTTGTGATCACTGGAAAATTCGGCATCGCTGCGTCCTACGTGTACTTCCCGCAAGCGAGAACTGTCAAACTTTGTGTTCAATAATTCCCACTAAGTACTTTTCCCATTTTCCAAATATAAAAATTATAATACTGGATGTGCCTTATCAAATTATATGTGCCCACCCTACCCAGCGTGGGAGGTTCTAGAATGTCCCCCACCCACTGAAGGGGACATGCCCCTCTTAAGTTGAAAATCCCTGCTTTGGACAGCAAGTGTCAGGCCATTTACGAACGCGTCCTCCGCGTAGCGCCGGCCACTGAACCAGCATCTGCTACTCGAGGGAAGGCCAGCCCTTGATGTTTTTCCTGTGAGTTCTGGACAAAAAGAATAGTGAATACTCATTATGTGCCAGTTCCAGTGCTGGGCTCATGTTATGTGTATTTCTAACCCTCTCTGTACTTTTCTGGGAAAATTATTATTAATAATAATAGCTAACATTTCTCAAGCTGCATGCCAGGCACTTTAGATAAATTAACTCATTTAACTTCATAACTACCCTGTGAGGTAGGTACTATTACTATACCCATTTTATAGATGAAGAAGCTGAGGCTCAGACAGGATAAGCACCTCAAGCTAGCTAGTAAGTGGCGCAGCTGGGGTGTGAACCAACACCCTCTGCTCCTCAAGCTCTTGCTCTCTGTCACAGGTGACACAACCGCAACAGTCCTGGCCCCTCTAGGAGCCGGCTTGCCCAGGGGCACATAGCCCGGATCTCATTGTAAAGGGTAGGGTGAGCGCAGGCTCCACTCTGCTGATGGAAGAGTTTCCCAGGAGCCAGCGAGATGTGGAATTAAGGTACCACTATAGGCAGGGCGCAGGAGAGGCCACACTGAGGGTCCGAGAATGGAATGTGGCTTTGGTTCTGCTGAATCCAAGAGACCATGGGAGGAAGTGTGGGGTTAAGCTGTAGGTGTTAGTATTAAAGTGGACTGAATTAGCTTCCCAGCCTGCTAACTTCACCTCCCTGAGTCTCAGTTTCTCCAGGTATAAAATGAGGACAGTGTCTCTCTCCGGGGTGGCTGTGAATGTTAAAAGCATTGCCTGGCAGGGTGCCTGGCACAGGTGAGGATGATGGCTGTTGTTCTTGAAAACCAAGAAGGGAGCACGTGTACTCTCCAGCAGCGACAAGAACAGAAACCCTTCCCGTTTCTCCGTGGGAGGCGGAATCTGGACTCCTTCCCCAGACCACACACACACACCTCTGCTTCCGGCAGATGGACAGGTATAAGTAAAGGAAGGCCAGCACAGCCAGGCGCTCGGTGACAGCACAGTCCTCAGGGAAACATGCCACCTCCTTCAGCTTCTCCACTTGTTCTGGGGTGGGCGCTGTGACGTCACCTTGTCCTGTCCCCCAGGCAAATAAGCAAACACAAGTGGGTGAGAGGGCACTTTTATAAACAACAGAAAACAGAAAATCGAGTAGTTATTGGAATCAGAATGTGGATGGACACGAATTTATGGTCCAGGCACCACACCTAAGTGTATCCATCAACTTCAGGCAGACTTGGGTTTGAATTCTGACTGTGCCATTTACTGGCTGTGTGGCCTCGAGCATGTGACTCGACCTCTCTGAACCTCAGTTTCTCTACTTTGTAAAATAGGGATAACAACAATATCACTTCTCAGGGTTGTCATGAAGATAAAGTTAAACAAGGGATGCAAAATTTTTAGCACAGCTCCTGGCCATGTAGTAACTGCTTAATTAATTGTTTAAACACACACACACACACACACACACACACTGTTAGCTTAACACTGCTAGTTTCACCTTCCATTGCACAAAACTAAAATCAAAGGGAGCCTAAGTTATTCCCCAAATATTTTCTTCTCCCAAAAGATAATTACTGAGAACAGGACACTCAAATAAAACCAGTAAACACGAGATGTTGCTTGGGCAGGAAAGGTGAGGTAGCAGGTTTTTTTCCAGTGATATGTAAGAGCTTGGGCCACTTTCCTTGGGGATACCAAGGAGGCAGAGCAAGTCTGACCAGCTTACCTCTAAAAATCACTGCCTGAGCCTCGGGTCAAATTCTAAAGGGAATGGGAAATAGAGCTGGGTGTGTTTGGTTAGGAAACTTCAGGGCACCTATGAGGTGCCCAGTAAATACGTGTTGAATGAATTCATGATACATCCAAGACAGCCGAGCCAGTGATGTTATTGAGAGCCCAGATCTTTCAGAGCTCTGTGATGGAGATGGAACAGTTGTTAGGAGCCTGGGCTCCGGGGTTAGAAAGACCTGGGTCTGAATCCTTTCTGCACCACTAACAAGCTGCGTGATCTGAGTCATTTCACCTCTGAACCTCGACTTTCGCAACCATATAATGGGGAATGAATAACACTGCCTACGACATGCTTATCAGTGCCTGGCACACGTAAATGCCTAATGAAAGTTCACTGTGTTTCTTACTATTAGGAGGGAACGAAAAGACATTGAAAGAAAGATGGTGAATCCTTGCAACCTAGTAGACAACGTCTCCAAAGGCTCCAATTCTTTTTGTCTTCTACTCGAACAAGACAAACAAGACCTTTCCTATGTACTGCACGTGGCATTGCAGCCCTGGCGCCCACCTCCAACCCTCTGAATCCTCACAGCAGCCTCAGTCAGACGACACAACTCTGCCCACTGAGGCCCAGGGGGTTAAGTGACCTGCCCAGGCCTGCACAGGGAGTGGGAGTGTTCTCAGACATGTTCCACCACACCTGCCTGCTTCCATCCTGTGCTGCTGACTATAAAAGTAGCAGCTGGTTCTCAGGGGACATTTCTGGCCTGGTTGGGTAGCCCTGTATGCCATGGGAAGCAAGTTTCAGGTGCTCTGGCTGGCCGTTTTCTGATGTATGCTCCAAAGCAGTGGCTCTTAACTGAGGGTGACCTTGGAATCGGCCAGGGGAACCCCTTTCACCACCGCTACCAACTCTCACTAGAAGAGGGGTAGGGCCAGGAATCCATCTATGTTGGTAAATATTAAAGCAACGGCAACAAAAACTTCCCAGGTCATGCCAAGGCACAATGGGGTTGAAAATGCTTGCTTTAAAATGAGGATTTTTAACTCTTACTCCATGTGCGTGTAACCTATGGGAGTGGCTCTGGCTTCTTTTGGGGAGCAGGAAGCAGGTATCCAGCGTTCGGGTGCAATTCGGGAAAAAAAACCCTAGAAGATTCTCATTTGCCCCACCCTGGCTGAGAAACACTGCTCCAAACGAGGAGGCATCGGCCCAGAGAGGAGACAGCTAATTGAGAACAGAAAACAAACTCCAGCTCTTGGGCAGGCAGTGACTCCACTGCTGGAAAGAGCTGACCTGCTTATGAGTAGCTGAAACATGCCCAGTGCTATCAGAAATTAGCACAGAGGCCTTTATTTATTGGCATTGAAAGACAGTCCTGACACAAAGAAGAAAAAATACACATTTCTGAATGGTTTATATGGCCTGACCCAATTTTGCTTAAAAAAACAAGATATTTCTCTATCCCAATCAATCTCACTATCCATCAGAAAATAATACAGAATGATTAATACCAAAATGCTTAGAGTCATTATTAGGGGGAAGAAGGGCAACAATACGTGATTTTTTTTTTTTTATTTTTACTTACAGTTGCTCAGTATTAACTGCATTTTCCAACAATAAGTTTAAGTTACTTTTATGTTTAATATATTTTTTAAGAGGCAGGGTCTTGCTCCGCTGCCCAGGCTGGGGTGCAGTGGCACTATCACAGCTCACTGCAGCCTCAAACTCCTGAGCTTAAGCAATCCTCCTGCCTCAGCCTCCCAAGTAGTTAGAACCACAGGTGTGTGCCACCACACCCAGACAATTTTTAATTTTTTTTGTAGAGACAGGGTCTTGATATGTTGCCCAGGCTGGTCTCAAACTCCTGGCCTCAAGTGATTCTCCCACCTTGGCTTCCCAAAGTCCTGGGATTACAGGCATGAGCCACCATGCCTGGCCATTTTTAAAAATAATTTTTAATTATACAAGATGCCAATATATTCTCCTTGTTAAAGACATTATAGAGGGTAAGGCTCTTTTTGCCCACTCCCAGTCTGTAGGATCCTCCCAGAGAAACTGATCACCATGGCCAGTTTGATGTTTATCCCCTAAGACCTTTTTTTATGCATTTCTACACATACTTATACATAAATATGTATGCATGCTGTTTGCTTTTTTTTTTTTCACTCAACAACAGGCCTTGATGATCTGCCCACCTTCTGTCCTCTCTTCAGGGCCCGAGGCTTTTCCCACACCTGGGTTCTCCTCCTTGTACCTACCCAGAAAGCTTGTGTCCAGCACCTGAAGCCTGGCTACATCCCAGACCCGCTTGACACCAATGTTCGGTAAGTTGAGGCCCACTTTCCCATTGCTGTGGGGTTCAAGCTGGAGGAATGTTCTCAAGTTCAAGGCCACAGCCAGTGCTACCTAAAGAATAAAGGGCAAAAACAAAGGAGCCTGAGGGTAGATAACAAAGGAGTTAGTGCCAATGTGCTGAAAAGAGAGCAGACATTAGCATGCAGGCCACTCCCCCCATGCCCTTGGCAGACACTGCTAATCAACCCTGGCACACTCTCCCACTAAGCCTGGGCACAGCTACCACCAATCAATTAGGAGTTAATATCCACTTATATTTGCCTTCCCTACGCAAAATGTCAGGGGTTCTCAACACCAAGGCATTGCTTCCCCATGATCACCATGTTTTCAAAGAGATATACAAGTTAGGATATTAAGAATGGCAGTTAGAGTGGAGGACGGAAAAAGTATGAGCTTTGGGTTCAGACAGACTTAGGCTCACTCTGAGCTCTACCAAGGTGTATGGGACCTTGGTCAAGTTACCAATTCTCTCCTAAGCCTCAGCTTCTACAACTGTAAATCAGCATAATAAAAGGATGTAGCTCAGCAGGGTGCTTGTAAGGGTTAAATGAGGTAATGCATGGGCCAGATCATCTTTCCAACTTCTAGACATTTGAGTGCCCCAGAGCTCAGTCCTCAAACCTATTTTCTTCTTCACGGAAGCTCTCTTCCTAGGTGATCTCATTCCACTTGCAGGGCTTCATATATCATCTTTTCACTACCCTACTAAGTGAAGCCAGAAAAGCCCTTCAGTGGGCAAAAGACCTACCTTTTCCTTGCCTGGCTGGGGAGAAACTGACTTCCTCTCTAATTTGCTCCCAAGCTATGCCTCACAGCTTCCTTTTACCTTCTTGCAAGATTAGTGTCAGGGAGAAGTGGTACCCAATCCTTGAAGGCTCTAGGGGCTTTTTACCTTGCCATGGACCACAGCATGTTCTCCATGAAGGATGACTTTCCCCGGAGCAGACACCAGCAGGACTTCTGACAACATGGCTCCTGGGAAGCCTAAAAGGGAAAGCCAAAGAGAAGAGCAAAGATCCCCAGATGTTAGAATCTGCAGGAAGAAATCTTAGTTTGGTTGTTTATTTATTTTTTCGGTAACCAGAAGACTGAAGGAAGAGATCTTGGGGAATGTCTAGTTCAAGGCTATCATTATAATAAAAAAGCAGTTGCTATCCAGCAGTTGCTATGGACCAGAAAGGCAGCACAGTGCAGCAGTCAACTGGACACATCAGATAGATCTGCGTTCAAATCCCAGCTCTTCCACTCCCGAGTAATGTCATCTTAGCTAACTCACTTAAATGACTATGGACCTCAGTTTCTCCACATGTTATATGGGGACACAATAACTGTACCTACCTCAACGGGTTGTTGGGAAGGTTAAGTTAATGCAAGGGAAATACTTAGCAGTGGCTGGCACATGGTAATCACTCAATTACTGATAGCTACTTAGTACTGGCTCTGTTCTTGATTTCAGCTTTCATTACTATTTAGTACTACTTCTGTTGACGGTGGAAATTCAAATAAAATCAAAGACCATAAAGAACTCTCTCCTGGATATTTAGGCTGTTTCCAAAGTGTCACAATTACAAAACAAGGCTGCAGAAAACACCTGTTACGCCCCGTTTCGCACACTTACGTGAGGTCTCTGCAAGACAGAGTCCTGGAAAGTGGCTTGCAGGGTCTACATTTTTATAAATAACTCAAAACTTATGCTAAACTCTTATACTAAAACCTCAGTCTCACTGAGCCAAGTACTGTCGTGATCCCCATTTCTTTAGGGAGAAAACCTAAGGCTCAGAGTGGGGAAGCCTCTCTTGCTTGTCTGAAGTTTAAAATCACTGTCAAGATTCGAGGTTGCCGACCCCTCAGGACGGATTGTCAAAGTTGGGGAAACTGAGCCAGAGAACCGGGCGCCTGGCTCAGGGTCGTCCTGGTCTCGGACCTTGCGGCCCCCGGGCCCGCGCCCCCAGCGTCTCACCTGTAGCCGCCGCCACTCCTCTTGGCCGGAGCCGGAGCAGCTCCTGTACTCTGGCGTCCCAGAGCGCCCGTGCCCCGTGGAGAGGCGGCCTCTTCCGTCTAGCCAATCAGAGCGCTTGAGCCGGGAGTCCCTTTGCCAATTGGCTTGAACATTGGCCAATAGGTGTTGTAGCCAAGCAGCCGTGGGTTTCCCCGCCCGGCTCCTTCCATGAACCAATGGGAAACAAGTTCTTGGGAGGGTCCCGCCCTGGGGCGAGAGCTACGGACCAATGGAAAATGACGGCTGAGCGGTGGCGCGGCCGGCTGTAGGTGGAGTCACCCCGGGGCCTGGACGGGAACCTGGTGGGGTCAGCTTCCGTCAAGCGGCCTGGATCATGGCTGTGTGGGGAGTGGGAGGCCGCCTAGGCCTGCGCGGGTGCCTCGGCGCCGGCAGGCTCCTAAGTCCCCGTTTCCAGAGCCGCGGCCCTCAGGGCGTGGAAGACGGGGACAGGTGAGTGTTTGGCTGGGAGGGTAACGAACACCAGCCTTGAATCGGGGTGTCGTCGCCATGGGTACGTCACAGCGCCGTGAGGTCACCGCGGCAACCGGCAGGAGACATCCCCTGGGGGGGGTGGTGGTCCTGACGTCACTATGGCAACGTGGGCAGCGTGGGCGCCAGAGACCAGGAATTACTTGGGCAAGTAGGAGCGAAGCCCAGCTATCATGAGTTAGGGCAGGGCATATCCCATGTGGGCCAGGAGGGACCTCCACTCAGATTTTGACCCGTGTCGAAAGCAGTTCACGCTCCAAGACACACATACTCCACCACGATCTGAAGATGGCTTTCCTCATATACCTTGAAACTTACACCCCGACCCAGACCTCAGAACCTAGAGAGGTACCATGGATTCATGGATTCATATATTTCAGAGATCCAGTGATTTGACCTTTAACCTTGTAGTGTCACGTTTTTAATTTTGAGCTATATATTTGTTATGCTCTTATATAAAAATGTTACTTTTTGAACCCTGTTTTGGCAAATCTTTGTTTCTGCGTATACTTGAAACCTCATAGAGTGGAAATGGCCCAGGTTTCTTTCCCTCCAGAGGACCTGACTTGGTGGAGTAGAGGGTGAGACTTTAGGTAGGATAGAGGTTACAGTTTGTGCTCTGGAGTAGGACAGTCTTGGGCATGAATCCCAGCCCTACCTTTTCCTTCTTGGATGACCGAGGAAGTTGAGTCTGACTCTGTGAGCTACAGTTTCCTCAACAGTAAAAGAAAGGTAATAGGTAGTACCTATTTTTGGGGCTGTGGATAGACTCCAGAGATAATTCCAGAAGATAATGCCTGTAATCCATTTAGCACAGTGCAGGGACTACGGTAAGTGATCGGTTCTTTTAGCAAATATTTATTGAGCATCTACCTTGTGCAATGCACTGTATCAGCTACTCTGCAGATACAGACGTGGGCAAGACACAAAGCTTGCCCACAAAGTGCTTGCAAAGTGCTTGTTTGGGGGGATGGCCAGGCACGGTGGCTCACGCCTGTAATCCTAGCACTCTGGGAGGCTGAGGTGGGAGGATTGCTTGAGGTCAGGAGTTCAAGACCAGCCTGAGCAAAATCAAGAGCTGGTCTCCACTAAAAATAGAAAAATTAGCCAGGCATGGTGGCACACGCCTGTAGTCCCAGCTGCTCAGGAGGCTGAGGCAGGAGCATCGCTTGAGCCCAGGAATTTGAAGTTGCTATGAGCTAGGCTGATGCCACAGCACTCTAGCCCAGGCAGCACAG
>NW_012148775.1:3604824-3663370 GCF_000956105.1 Propithecus coquereli | reverse complement strand
TGCAGAGAGCTGTGATGCTACCACTGCACTCTACCCTGGATGACAGAGTGAGACCCAGAGTGTCTCAAAAAAAAAAGATCAAAATGGTAAATTTTCTGTTAAGTATATGTTACCACAATAAAAAAAAAAAAGGACAACATACATAGGAATAATAAACACCAGATGGTATTGTTGATGTCCTCCAGCCAGACCTCCAGGGACAATCTCTAGTCAAACAAAGTTAGGTCAGTTGACTCATTAGAATGAGGCATGGGGCGGCTCAGGAAGAGGATGCTGGAAAGGATATTAGGATTGGACGTATGTTGGGTGGTTTGGGGGAGGATTTAAGGAAGTGGGGGTTGCTCTGGATTTGATGGTGTCAGGGAGCAGGGCTAATTCTATAATCAAGTATCTTAATAGTTTTTCTATGGAAGGTAGAAGGGACAGAGAGGTGCCAAAGCTGTCATGGATAAAAATGCAGCACTTACATTAGCCAGGAAAGGGGGATATTTGTTCATCTTTTGTAGTTTGGACTATGTCCTGTGCTCAGACATGATTGCAGAGTGGCCTTGTTTGGGTTTTGATCCATCACAACCATAGTGTGGCCCGTCTCAAGGTGTTCTGTGAAATAGTTTCTGTTCAGTGGAACACCACTGCCTACCTGTGAGTGCCAGGCCAGCACCTGGCAACCCCAAAGCCTACCTGATAGTGCCAGGGTAGCTCCCGACTGTCAGGGGTGGTTTTCACTTTCCCAGAGGTTGGGGGAGAAAGACAGAGACTGTGACCTAGGCAGAGGTGCAGAAAGGTTTGATTTCATGTGAAATATTACTGTAATGATAATGTATATACAGTGTACACACATATGTTTTATTTCTGTAGCAGGATGGTTAGTACATGATTTTTAAGTATAAAATAAAAGCCTATCAGGAAAGAAGTCAGGATGGTGGTTACTCTTGCAGGGTAGCCAGTGAAAGAGGGTATATGGGGGCTTCTAGGGTGTTGATCATGTTCTATTTCTTGAGCTGGGTGCTGATCACAGAGTCAGTTAGCAGCAATTCATCAACCTGTACACTTAAACGATTTGAGCACTTTTCTGTGTATAAGTTACACTTCAAGTGGAAAGTTTTTAATAAAACAACATATCAGGAAAACAAAATCTTAATTTGGGCTGCTCAACATCTTTTCACAGGGTTTTCTAGCACCTTCACTGGAGAAAGGAGACCCAAAGATGACCAAGTGTTTGAAGCCGTGGGAACTACAGATGAATTAAGTTCAGCTATTGGGTAAGGGAGAGGAGATTGGCCTTGAGGTTGAGTCTGAATTGGGCATCACTAAATGTGAAGTTCTCACGAGTGCTGGGCAGTCCTGTAGGTTGTCACCTCTCAGTGAACTTGCCTCAGCCTGGAAGCACAGGCCGGTCAGCTCCCCAAGGCTGCCGGGCTATAGACACCTTTCCCTTCTGGCCCTGCCTGCTCCTGTACCAGCTTTTGTCCCATGTGGTGTGAAGCTGCCTTACCCCTCCTTCCCTGGCTCCCTCACTTTTCAGGTGAGCCTGTGTATGCCGTTGAGGTCCATAGATTAAGTGAAAGAGGTGAGTTAGTATAATACACAGTGCATCAAATGTGATCCCTTTTGTGAATCTTTTTTAAATAAGCCGAAGTTTAGAAGGTTGATTCAAGGAATCAGTCAGGATGGGCCAGGTCGTGCTGTGGAAACAAACAGCCCTAAATCTCATGGCTTGTGACACTGAAGGTGGATTTCCTGCTCCTACTTCAAGCCCATCACAGGGTGGGTGTGTTTCTGCTCCGTGTGGCCTTCACTCTGGGACCCAGGCTGGCAGGACAGCCTCTGTCTGGGGCGATACCAATCATTGCAGCAGAAGGAAAAGAGGTCATGGTGAGGCTCGCAGTGGCTCTTAAGGCTTCCAGGGGAATGATACCTCTGATCTACTCACATTTCATTGGCCAGAGCCAGTCACATGGACACACCTGACATCAGTAGGGTGGGAGAGGCAGCAAATATCTGAACACTGTGTTCGTGTGAGGATTAAATGAGATACTTGGCATGTGTCACCCTAACAGTGCCTAACACCAGTAATAATAATGTTAGCTATTATCATTATTATTCTTAAGATCTAGCAGGCCTGACTAGGTGAGATTTTTCAAGACAGATGATGGGAGGTGTGGCTAGTCTGCCAGCCGGACAGAGTAGGCAGACCCCTGAGTGTGGGGGGAGGGGCTCAGGGGGGCAGTCACAGGCGAAGCAGACAGAGGGGAGGGAGGCCCGTTCCACCATCAGCTACGCAGAACCTGCCACTCAGCAGCCATCGTCTCTCAGTTGAGGTGGGGCAGGAGGTCAGGGAAACCTCAGTTGTGGATCCCTCCATTGTCAGAGGTTGACCAGGCATGCCCTGTGCCAGGCACTGCTAAATGGACAGCCTCGGCCCTGCCCTCATGCAGCCATAGTCTGGGAGGTGCAGGCAGACAATAACTGGGCAGTCACAAGTGGTGGGAGCAGGCACCGAGGAGGGCCCTGCCACTGACCTGAGTATCAGCGAGCAGATACTTCTGGACACCTGCTGCGAGCCAGGCCTGGGCACACTGCTCTGCTGAGGACAGACTGCTCCAGCCAGAACAGCCCTCACAGCCCAGACTCGTGTGGCCTTCTGGATCCCTGAGTGCAGCCTTTTGACTAAATCCAAATTGTACAGAACAAATCCTTTTGATAAAGGGATGTGTTCTGTGAAGTCTGGATTCGGTCGAGGGGCTGCAGTTGGGGATCTGGAGGGCCACACATGGCCGAGGCCGCAGGTTCCCCACCCCTGCGTGAGGCAGTGAATGACATGTTTATTTGCCTCATTCTAATTGTAAGATGTGCTGGGAAGATGTGCTGGTTATTCTTTGTTTGCCCTTTCAAATCCGTTTTCCCCCCTTCCCTTCACCTTTCTGTGCCTGGGAGACTGACCGTACTGACCTCATCACCCCAAGCCCCTGGTCTTCTGGCTTTCAGTGGGTCCAGCCACAGGCAGGCGCCCGCAGGAGATGGGGGAGTGAGCAGAGAGAGGTTTGGGAGTGTGTATGACCCCGTTCCACAGTGTGTGTGGCTCTTGTGGCAGCTGGGCTGTCTCCCTAACTCTCTCCCTGCTGGGGGCTCCTGTCGGTGGCTCCAGGGTCAGTAGCACCTCCCGTCCTCGCCCCTTCAGCCTCCTGCCTTTGCCAGGCTTTGCCATCTCTCGCCAGTTCCTGTGACTCTGCCCGCACCTCTGCGAAGGGTCTCTTCCCCTCCTCCAGGAATCCTTCCAGTGCGCCACTGCCTGTCCCCTGCCAGGACCCTGACTGGTGCAGGGTGGCAATGCGGCATTCTGAAGGAGGCCAGATCCAGGGTCCCGACCCGCGTCTGGGGCAGTTTGCTTTCCCTGCCCCACCTCGCCTTTCCAGGGAGCCCCTACTCAGCCTGCAAAGTCCCACCTCTAGCGTCACTTCCTCTAAGAAACCCTCCTTGCCCCGCTAGCTGAGGCCAGGTTAGCTTCTGTCGCCTTTTCCTTCCGGGCACTGATGTCAGTTTGCAACTTCACCTTTAGTAGCATGAAATCCAATGCATGCCTCCCTCTCCTGCCAGACAGAACCTGTGTCAGCTTCTGCTCACTTCTGAATCACCTGGGCCTGGCCAGAGTAGGTGTTCAAACAGGGACAGTGGACTAGAAATAATAAGCATAAGAAAAGGCATTTCAAGAAACAAATACTCCGTCTAAATGGAAGGTTATAATGTTCTTATTGTCAGCAAGAAAAATCACATCATGGCTATTACAGCTAAATTAGTTAAGTAGCTTACCACCTGAGAATCTGTTGTCTTACAGCAGGACAGGGCCTGGGGACATTATGTTAGAGGCAAACTCTTTTTCCTTTTTCTTCATAGGTTTGCTATGGAATTAATCGAGGAAAAGGGCCACACCTTCACTGAAGAGCTTCAGAAAGTGAGTGCCGTGGTCTCACCCCAAGCTGGGGTCTTTCATCTCTGAGTCCTGCGAATCCCATAACTAGATTCACCATCCAACCATCACTTCCCCCCTTTGTCACCTGGGGCTAGTCACTCTTCTTCAGTGAGCCTCAGTTTCTTCATCTGTAGAATGGGGACAGAGATAATCCTCCTTCGCAGGTGAGTGGTGAGGTTTGTGCTCAGTGAGGAGAATATAAAGTGTAGCCATTCTCAACCCAGGGCAATCTGCCCCCCAGGGCATGCTGGGCAATGTCTGGAGACATTTTTGATTGTCATATCTGAGGACAAAGGTGCTCCTGGCATCTAGTGTTTCTAGACCAGGGACATAACTGTTAATAAATATTCTACAATGCACAGGACAGCCTCCCTCAACAACACATGGCCCCAAATGGCAGTAGCACCAAGGGTGAGAAACCCCGTGTGAAGCGTGTCACTTCGTGCCCTGACGCAGAGTGGAGCGTGGGGAGGCCCAGCTGCAGTAAGTGGGACTCCTGCTTAGTAGCATAACTGTTCTGCTCCTTAAGAAGGACTGGGACTTCGACGCACAGAGAGAACTTGAAGCACAGAGACAGGGCTGCCACTGTAGAACACCTAGGGACGTGACTACAGTTTCCATCCACATGTTGACCTGAGTCTTTATTTTATTAAAATTTTTTTTTTATTTGTTGTTGTAGAGATGGGGTATCGCTATGTTGCTCACGCTGGTCTCAAACTCTTGGCCTCCGGCGATCCTCCTGCCTCTGCCTCCCAAAGTGCTGGGATTATAGGCGTGAGCCACCATGTCTGGCTGACCTGAGTCTTTAGAAACTGCTCCCTGGTTGGTCAGCCCTTGGCCACTTCAGTGCTCCAGCCCAGGCTGCAGCCCACTCAGGCCCCTGGGAGGAGATGGAGGGGAGTGAGTGGGGCTGCCACAAGCTGTGGCTGCAGAAGGATGGGAGGCCTCAGCTGCCAGAACGTTCTGTGAATGAGCCCGCTCCTGTGTGGTGGGGCACGGTTGTTAGCGTCATCATGAGGAACTGTGCATGTCAGCAGTGTTCACTTCTGTGTGCCATGCTCTGAGCAGGGTTTGCAGAGAGAAAAGGCACCTGTGCTTTATGACCCCTGTCCTTTGGGTTGCAGCTGCCCCGTCACCTCCTCCAGGGCCTTCCCTGGCCGTGCTCCCTCCAGCTGGGTCAGCTGCCACTCCGGGGTTTCCATACCCACTAACCACAGGCATCACAGGGAGTGTTAACCTGCCTGTTCATGTGCCTGCCTCCCGCCTGGCCTGGGCACCATGAGGGCAGGAACTGTGTCTGGGTCACCCAGGAGCCCAGCCTGGTGGGGAGCTGCTCACTGGGCCTGTGGGTGAGGCTGGGCAGCGTGTCACTGCTCCTTTGCATCACCCCGTTCGACCCTCACGGGAGCCCCTGAGGAGGAGGTTGACATCCATGCTCCGTAGGGAGCCGAACCGAGGTTCAGAGAGGCTGACTTGCCCAGGCCCGGCAGCCAGGCATCAGTGGAGCTGGGATCTGAGTCCCAAGCTGATGCCAGCTCTCCCCAGCCCCTGGGGTGAGCACTGCAGTGGACCAGCCAAGGGGGTGGTGTTATTACTCACCCTTCTCCCATGAAGGCACAGAGACCCCACAGTCTGCTGGTCAGTGGCCCAAGGAAGTGTTGTGGGGACAGCCTCTGCTCTTGTCCGCTGTGGCCTGTTCTTCGCACCCAGTCACAGTGGCTGTCTTATCCCAGGTCTGAGGTCACAGGCCTCCACAGCCCACCATCCAGCTCAAGGGGACCCTGGGCAGGCACAAAGTCAGAGGTGGCATTAGTGGGTTTCGCCAACACAGGAGCCTGCTGGTCATGCAGGGGTTTGTCATGCAGGGGTCCTTTCAGCAGACCTCAGCAGGCCACCTCTGCTCCGAGCAAACCCACTCCCCTTAGATAGAGCACAGGCCTCGGCCAGCTGAGCTTCCTGCTCCTAGAACCGCCACACACCCCAGCTGACTTCATGTTGTCAAAGCTCCTTGTCCTTCATGGCTTAGAAAGCCCTGTCATGTTTGGTCTCTTGGCCCAACTATTACAGGTTAGGAAACCAAAGCTGTCAAGCGTAGAGAAGAGAAGAAAACCTCACGGGGCCTAGGTGCATGGGAGATGTGGACCAGAGCTGAGACCGTTCTTCTTGGCCAGCACGGGGGCGCCTGACGCTCATTGTCTGCACAGCCCGGCTGCCCCTGGGGGAGCCTCTTCCCCCCTCAGGCTCCCAAAGAGCCGCATCACGTCCCCCCTCCAAGGAAGACGTTGTGCTGAAGGTTCTGAGTTTGCCATTAAATGTCAGCTAACGCGATGTCTGGCAGCCCCCTCACACGCTCGCTCTTGCACGCTTTGCCCATGTCAGGTGGCACCTCTACACGTGGAACTATGTCATCTTTGCCCAGCCGCCATGAGTAGACCTTCACTCACACCTTCTGTTGCTCCCCCAGATCCAGTGCGTGCTGCAGGACGTCGGCTCCGCCCTGGCGACACCGCGCTCCTCGGCCAGGGAAGCTCACTTAAGTAATGCTCTGAGCCTACCCTGGGTGTTCAGAGGGTTGCAGGGGGACTCTCCTGGTTGTTACCACCTGGGAGCCCGGTCCCCCAGGGACCCACAGGTGGCCCAGTCAGCCTTGTTCGTGCCCCCGGGAGGGAAGTAGTTTGAAGGACACCCCGGCCGAAGGGATGTGGGGCGGTTGCCCTCGTGGTCCGGCAGGCAGTGGCCTCATGGCAGTCTCCTTCTGCTCCCTGACTCCTCAGAGCACGCTGCATTTGCACCAGGGCCCATCCTGGAGCTGGAGCAGTGGATCGACAGATACACCAGCCAGCTGCCCCCACTCACGGCTTTCATCCTGCCCGTAGGTACTGGGCTTCCTCACCCTAGGGGCGGCTGCAGGCCAGGCACAGTGACAGAAACCCAGGGGCTCTGGAGAAGTCCCTGTTGTTAGCTGTTTACAGTGACAGAAGCTATCCCCCCATCCCCTAAGTTCCTCCAGGTCCTCCCTGGTCCTTCCCCAGCCCTGCCCACTCTGGAGGGGGTGCTCAGGGGGTACCCCAGCAGGGCCCCCTGGAGGCAGAACACTGCCCAGTGGGGGGCCTGGGGGCAGGGCCTGGATGTCCCTGTCTGCGGGGGGACACACCTTCCCAGCCCTGCCCCAGCCAACACCCGATTTCTCCTTTCAGTCGGGAGGCAAGAGCAGCTCTGCGCTGCATTTCTGTCGGGCCGTGTGCCGCCGCGCTGAGAGACGGTAAGAGACCCTCCTCGCAGTGGGCAGGAGGCAGGCACAGCAGGGTCGGCCCTGCGCCATCCGGCTGCTCCTCGACAGACCCTGTCCAGGCATCTTCCCTGTGCCAGGCGGGGACCAGGACAGCAAGTTCCTGTTCTCAGAGCCCTGCGTGGTGGAGGGGAGACAGTGATTCGTGGTCAAAGGAAGTAACAGTGATGTACTTACATGACTCACAGGCCCAGAGGGCTCTGCCTTTATTCTGACAGCAACAGGAAGCCACTGATGAGTTCTACGCCATGGGGGGTGGTGGCACGAAAGGACCCTGGTGGCTGCTGGGTGCGGAAGGGACTGGCGGAGCCTGTGTGGCTGTGGGGGGCCCAGTGGAAGCTGTCAACAGACCAGCCACCCGCTGCCCCAACCCCTCCCCCTGTTCAGGATTGGGAAGAGGAAGGACCCTCAAAAGCTACCGACAACGTTTCCAAAGAAAATTTAGGAGAGGAATTGCAAAATCTCCATTCACACGACTCACAGACCAGGCTGCCACCCAGACCTACAGAGAAATAGGAATGAAGTCCTGCTTTGACACCACCGACGGGGCCATGCCAGGCACTGTATGTTCATAATTTCATTGATTCTTCATGATAACCCCGGGAGAGAGGTGGTGGCGGCCCCTACTTTTGCAGGAGTTAGGAAATGTGCTCAGAGAAGTGACATCGTAGCCAGGGTCACCCAAGTGGTCCATGGCAGAACCCAGATCTGAGCCCAGGTCTGCCTGGGTCCAAACCCTGAGCTCTTTCCACAGTCCCACATCACAGAGGTTTTGTCCTTCATGGAAAGCTCTTGGGCCCAGATAGTTCCTGAGGGATCGTGGGTAACAGAAAGAGCTTTGGCTTCAAAAGAAAAAAATGTCATTTGTACAAAGCCACCCACATCAGCAGCGCTCATAATAGCAAAAAACTGGAAATGACCCAAAGGCCCACCAAAGAGGAATGGCCGGGCAGATGATGGGTTGTCAAGACACATCCTCAAGCTGCACAGCCACCGCAATGACCAGCGTGCGGACTTTTGGTGAGGTGGAGACACGCACGGGCCACCTCGGGCAAGGAGCTCCCCGCGAGTGCGAAGCGCCCACAGAGGCAGCCTCGTGCACACCCTGCTGGGCCACTAGCCAGCGTGTGGGCTGGGACAAGGACAAGAACTCTGAGGCCGGGTTGCCGGGAGAGGGCCTCCCAGCAGGGGTTATGCAGCAGGGTGATGTGCTTGGAAGGGCCAGCAGGGGCCCACCACGTCGCTGGTGCCCAGCAGACGGCAGTCCGCTGGCTGAAAGTCTGCACGTGGCAGGCACGGACGGCAGGGACTTCAGAATCGTGTGGAAGTGGCCTTGGTTTGCACGGGTCTTTTTCTTCCCTGGGAAGTTGCTCTAAGTCATACATAGAAGGGGCTTAGAGGGGTAGCCCCTTGGGAATTAAGGGTCAGCCTCCCCTTCCTTTGTGGGCTGCAGGCTGACCTCCCCACCCAGGGGGGACCCTGGCCCTGGGCCCAGTGGCACAAAGGCTGCAGGCTGTGATATGGTACAGCCCACTGTCCTCAACTCCCTGGCCATCCTCTGTCCCTCCTCCGCCAGGCCCCCGTGTGATGTGCCCAAGGAAAGGGGTATTGAGTGGCCCGTTTAGACCCGCAGGTGATGGAGTTTTTCATCTCTAATGCCGGCCGAGTTTGTGCAGGTCCAGGCCTAGCAGTGGCGGGTGTGAAAGGCCGGCCAGGGTTTTGTCCCCAGGTCCTGGAGCGTGTTGAGCACCGTGATGTCGCGTGACCATGTGTCTCCTCCCTCTCCAGCGTGGTGCCTCTCGTCCAGATGGGAGAGACGGATGCCAACGTGGCCAAGTTCTTAAACAGGTACTTGGGTGGAATTGGGAGCGTCTTTCTCCCCCCAAAAGGGCACATTTGTGGGAAATAGCAGCAGGGCAGGGGGCCTGAGGACAGCGCCCAGCAGTGCCCGCGCACTCACGCTCGTTCACTTCGTGTCTGTGAGTGTCTGCTGAGTGCCAGGCGCCATGCTGGGCACAGGGAGACAGCTGTGAACAAGGTGGACACCGTGCCTGTCCCAGGAAAGTTAGGATCTTGTTGGGAGAGGCCACCATAAAACCAGGAAGAAAAACCTAAGCATGAAGGGACAGCACAGGAGCGAGGGGCACTCCCAGAGGCTGTGCTCGGGGAAGGCCTCTCGCTGATGACTGACCAGGAGCCCAGGAGCCAGGCCTGCCCTCAGCCAGTCTCCCCTCCCCGAGAGGCCCTGAGGCGGCGTCCAAGCTGAGCTCAGGGGCCCCTGTGCAGGACCCAGGGAGCCAGGCCGGTCCAGGGAGGACTCCCTCTGCCTTGTGGTCAGCCCCAAGGCCGGAGTCACCAGGACCCAGAGCCTGCTCTGCTGGTTTCACTCCAGCCCCTGCTTGTGAATACCCACGTGGGAAGGCCAGAGCCCAGGGGCAGGCAGAGAGCTGGGGGAGCGGCCCTGGGTGTCCAGACCTCACAGCCGGCTCTGGCCCCTGGCTGTGGGCACTGCTCCCTCCAGGACGAGGCCTGGCTTGGATGAGTCCTGACGAGCTCCTTTCCTTCGGGAAGGGGCGTCTCCGGGCCGGCGCGTGGGGAATGGCTCCATTTCACCTCTGAAGCAGCACCCCCAGGCTGCCTTTCTGGTCCCATAGTGTGTCCTGGGCCAGGTCAGTTCATCCCCTCCGCGGGGCTTCACAGAGCCAGGGAGGAACCAGCGAGCTGCTGCGGTCCAGGAGGGAGAAGCACCCAAGCAGAGCCTCCCCTACCTTCCCCAACACAGCCAGCGGTGGGGCCCTGACCACAGGGAAGGGTCCAGGAGGACGTGTGTGGAGCTGGCCTCAGAGGGCAGGGCTGGGGCAGGGAGAGACGGAGGAGCGTAGGGGTGCGCTGAGCATGAGGTGGTGAAAATCGTGGGACAGCCAGAGCCGGGAGAGCTCTGCTGAGCCCAGCGTGAGCACTGAAGGGCCTGCCTGGCGTCTTCTCTCACAGTTTTCTCCGCCGCTGCCCCAGCACAAGGCCACACATAAAGACGCTTGTCAAAGGAAAAAGCTGGAGGGGCTAGTTTCTGTCACTAAATACTCCAGGCCGGTGCTTCTCAACCAGGACATTCAGCGATGTCCAGAGACATTATTGGTTGTCACGCTGGGTGGTGGGGGGGGGGTGCTACTGGCATCTAGTGGGTAGAGGCCAGGGATGCTGCACGGGACAGCCCCAACCACAAAGAATTATCCAGAATGTCAGTAGGGGTGAAGTCGAGGACCCTGACTAGGGCCCCTGTACTCAAAAGTTTGGCTTCCTCAGTCCAGAAGGGTCAGCGTCAACCAGGCGGGCACTAGACACGCAGAATCCTGGGCCTGGCCCAGCCCTCCCAAATCAAAATCTGCATGTTGCTACAACCTCCAGGTGACGTGTGTACATGCACACTCCAGTTTGGGAAACACCCAGCTGGTCACTCAAGTGAGTCCTGGTCACTCAAAGGTGTAGACAACTGGCCGGGCACAGTGGCTCATGCCTACATCCCAGCTTTGGGAGGCCAAGGCAAGAGGATCGCTTGAGTCCAGGAGTTTGAGACCAGCCTGGGCAACATGGCAAGACCTTGTCTCTACAAAAAATTTTTTAAAAATTTAGCTGGGCATGGTGGTGTGCCTCTGTTGTCCCAGCTACTTGGGAGACTGCGGTGGGAGGATTGCTTGAGCCCAGGAGTTCAAGGTTACAGTGAGCTATAATGGCGCCACTGCACTTTGGCCTTGGTGACAAAGCAAAACCTTGTCTAAAAAAAAAGATCCAGAAACCAGCTCAGAGGGGCCCAAAGTCACCTGCCCCATAGGGTGGGGGGAGGCAGCGGCCTCTCCCTGCAGGAATGGCCCCAGCCCTGGCACTAGAGTCAGACCCTTGGCTCTCATGGAAGCTGGTCGAGTGGCATCCATCAAGCCCGAGGTGGCCAGGCACCCGCCATCCCTGCGTGATGCTCCTGGGGGCACGTAATTTGTATTTCCTCCTTGAAGGCTACTGTGGGAAGACCCAGTTAGCATTGATCTCTCATTTCAGATCACTTTGTTCGCTTCTCTCTCTGCCCCACCAGACTCAGCGACTATCTCTTCACGTTGGCCAGATACGCAGCCATGAAGGAGGGGAATCGAGAAAAAATCTACAAGAAAAGCGACCCATCGGACTGAGCCTGAGACTGGGCCTGAGGCCTTTCAAAATAACGGAAAGGGGGAGCTTTGTGGACCCCTCCGTGGCGATGGCGGGGAAGGGAAGAGCTTGCTCTTCCCGTGTCCTGGTTCCCAGAGATCGCCCCAGAGGGGCAGGAAGCAGGCCTCTGTCCCGGCTCAGCTTTGCTGCACACCCGCTGCCACTTCCCTCCAGGGACCGTGGCCCTCTGAGGATGCTGCCCCGACCCCCAGGCGCCCCTCGGTCTTGGAGGAAAGTGGGAGTGAACTCGGTATCGCCGGTAAGGATGGTAAAGTGCCACAACGAGGAGCCCTGTGGAAAAACGAATAAAAATGGGAAGGTTTGAGCCGTGTGTGTGTGTGTGTGTGTGTGTGTGTGTGTGTGTGTGTGTGTGTGTGTGTGTGTGTGTGTGTGTGTGTGTGTGTGTGTGTGTGTGTGTTTGAGAGAGAGAGAGAGAGAGAAAAAGAGAGAGGGAGAGCGTGCACGAGCCCTCCCCCGCCAGCTCAGGTTGCTCAAGGATTTGGAATGGGACCAGAGGCCCTTGGAAATGTAATTGTGATTTACCTGTGCCAAAGGGGCTTTAAATGTCACATTTATAAAGGGGAAGGCGGACAGGATTTGGAAGTTTAGTCACCTCTGAGCCACCCATCACTGCCAAAGTGTGGGGGCTGGGCGGTGGCAGATTGACAGGTGAGGCCTCAGAAACTCTGGGCTTGGGTTGAAGAGTGTGTGGGGGGCGCGGCGTGGAGGATCCCCGCTAAAAGGGACGGAGACCCTGGTGGGACCAACACCACCGCTTAAAGGCAGCGCACAGAGCGGAGGGTCCGAGGGGTGCGAATTCAGCTTGAGAAAATGAGGTCTTCAGTTTCCCGCGAGGCTGACGCCGACCAGACTGACTTCTCTGATGTCGCACGCTTGGCTGGTCTGTGCCTCTGAGATCCATGCCACGGCTGTATTTTATTTCAGTTGTCACCACCGCTCCCTCCCGCTATGAAACGACACTGCCAGTGCCAGCTGTGTCCTTGGGAAGGGGGATATTTATGAAGGGCAGAGAGGCAGCCCGGAGAACCTAAAGATTCCACGCTGCTAATTGCAGGCAATGAATTCGGAAGGGCAGGCTCTTGCTGGCCAGCAGGGCTGACACGCCTGGCGCAGTCATCATTTACTGACGGAGTGCCCGCTTCGCACGGGCACCACGCTAGGCTCGGGAAGCCTGGCCACTCTGGCCATTGTCCTTGCTGGCAAGTCGGCAAACATTAAATTCTCCGTTGTGCACTTAGTTTTGCCTTCGTTCCTGCCACCTCGCCTGCTAACTTTGCAGGACGGGCAGCCACGTGCGTGTCTTCTGGGTGCTTTCATTGCCTGTGGTGCAGATGACTCCGAGCGAGTCAACATCCTCCAGGAGGTGGCCATGTCCAATGCCTCCCACTCTGTAGTCACTTCCAGGTGTGGTACATAGTAGGTGCTTAGTATTTGCAAACAGGAAGATCGCGAGTGTTGCGGAGAAGGTAATGCTGGTTAACCTCCGAGCGATCACTCCATGCTCGGCCCGGGAGGCGGATGCTGCAAGAGCTTGCAGCCAACTGCTCCATTCTGCCTGCGCCTCCAAGTCTTCCTGGAAAGCGCAGGGTGGACATAATAAAGTGACAGCCCCACCTGTACTCCTAGCCATGGTAAAGCACATGGAGCGCTCTTTGAGTAAAGACAACAGCCTCAAGCGACAGTCTTTGAAACAAGGCCTTTGCCTGTTGCCAAGTCCTGTCCCCACGTGTCCTTCCAGGAGCGGCTGAATCGCAGGCCAGACGTTAACGCTGGTTCTCAGGCCCCCGCCTCTGTATCTGTCTTGCCGTTCACCAGCAAACGCTTCCCTGAGAGATGGCCCCAGGTGGACGCAACATCTTGGCAGGTGTTGGAAAAACAGAGAACGCTCGCTTTGGGGCCAGGAGGATGGGTTGTTTGAAGCGTTTCCTCTTCCATGGTGCCTTATGAAGCTATTTTAGAGCCCAAGGCAAAAGGAAAAAGGTGGACCCCTCTGTACCCTGACCAAAGCGCCCTCCCATATTTGGAACCAGGGGGGAAAAGTTAAGAAAAGTTCTACTATCAAAAAACAGGTCTATCCATAAAACCTGTGTTGCCCCTTCTGTTTGCACACCGTTGTCAGCCCTCGTAAACCATCATTCCCATCGCGCGGTAACTCGGGGTTGTGAAACACAGCAGCCTGTTTTTATTTAAAATGGTGGCCCTTGTTTCTCATAGTTTTTTTCATAACTTGATTTTTGGAAATGTTGCACGGAACTCTTTCTTGACCGCTGAGCTCGCTGGCACTCCCCTGCATTTTGCACCCGCAAAAGCGCCTCACCTGCCTCACCCAAGTGCAGCTCAGGCTCCCCGGGACACGGCGTGGAGCATCGTTACCAGAGACGAGCTGGTGGTTGGATCTTCCAGGTCAAGAGAAGCCCAAGGGTGACAGTGACACCAGCCAAGTTGTGGAAGGGCCCCCGGCCAAGTGCTCCACAGATGTTATCTCATTTAAACCTCAGAGCAACGCTGGGAGGAGGCACTCAAGGTGCCCCACTTTGCAGGTGAGGAAACTGAGGCTCGGAGAGGGGAACTAAGCTGTCCTGGTAAGTCGGTGCCAAAACGCGGGCCCAGGCCGTGGCCTCGTGGCTCCCGCCCCACCGCCACTTGACAGTCATGTGAATCACGACCTGGGCTGCAGCGAACAATGCCAGGCACCGTATATCCTGCTGTCTCGTTTCTCAACCTGGTGTCCCTTAACTGATATTTCACGGCTATTGTTAATGTGCATTTTTCGCCGAGTAATTTCCACAGCCCGAACTTGTAACACATCCCAGTGACAAACGTCCCTGGTTCCTAATCCCCCGTCAGCTGCAATGTCACCCTCGCCTCCTTCCGACAGCCCATCCAGTTTTATGATCGCTCTGTCCCAGTGATCACTACTGAACCTTTAAGAATCTAGACACATTTCAAGTTTAATTACATAAAATTCTTTGTATAATAAATTCCGCATGAATGCTACATAAATCAGTGCCTGGGAGGATTTGCGGCTCATCCCTCCCCTCTGACGGGGCCTGGGAATTTTCTGGCAATGCCGGCCCCACGCTGGAATAGACTCACCTGTGCAGTCCAGCTGGGCGTGCAGTTTTGATTCGCCTTGGCCTGTTGCTCTTCTCATCCAGAGTCCTCCTGGAAGACAGTGCTCAAGTCCAAGTGGAGGTAAGGACGGGCAGGTTGGGGAGACCCAGGAGCTTTGGTGATGTCCCTTGTGTTCTCCCACTGCATGGAATCAGAAACTTCTCAAGCCGTGGTTTGTCACCTTTGGAATTCTGATGAAAGCCTGTGCACACTCTCCCTAGCTAGACGCGCACACACTCACGAGTTTGCAATCTTAGGAAGCCCACGGAACCCCTAGGTCGCAATCCCTGTTCTAAGAGAACCGGTGCAACCCCCTCTTCAGGGCCCAAGTCGGGTTCACGACGCTGCCTTCTCCAGCAACCTCTTGGGGGCTTCAGAGAGCCCCAGCCCTGAAGTGTGTGGAGGTCCACCTGGGCCCGGCTGGGAGCGGCTGCTGGGTGACCTCTGATGCTTGCAAGACCGTACGGGACAGTGAGGGACTGTCAGACACCTGGATCGGGCGTTGGCTGCAGGCAGACTCGGGCTTGAGACCACTTGTCCCTTTTAGCTTCGTGACTCTGGGCAAGTCATTCCATCTCTCTCAGACTTGTCTCTTCATCTATAAAATGGGAATAATATTCACACCATGGGGTCATTGGGAGAGTTTAAAGAGGCAATATTTAAAAGGGTAGTATTGCCCCCTGACAAATGTTAGCTGCTATTATTGTAATTGTTTATTATTATTATTGCTATTTTAATTCAAATTCGAGCTTTACACTTCCTAGCAGAGTCACTTTGAGCAAATGGTCTAACCACTTTCATCTTCAATCTTCATCTTTTATAACTGGAAATGACAATACCAGCTGCCAAGGGTCCAGGGAATACATCCACGGGCCTGGCACGTGGTAGCAACTAAAAAACAACCATTGTTGTCGAATCACGTTTTACCCTTTTCACAGCCCTTTCTAATAGCTAAGGCCCAGGTAAAGCAAGGACCGCTTAGCAACACCTCTGGTTTGTTTGACTTGCTGAGTGGGGTTGGGGAGACAAGTGACCTGCAGAGGTAACTGGCCACAATCTGACAAAACTAGGGGGCTGTGGCTCCAGGAACATTGTGCCAAAGTGAGAGGGAGAGTGACTAGCAGAATAATGAGGGCTGAATGGGATCACAGCGATCATTGCACCCATTTTATGGATGAGGAAACTGAGGCCCAGAGAAGAGAATGTAGTAAGTAAATATTAATAAGGCCCACAGATTGAGCACTGATTATGTCCAGGCATCCTAAGGACAGTTCATTTAATTTTCTCAACAGCCTATTAATATTATTATCATCCCTAACTTGCACATGAGGAAACCTCAGGCCCAGAGAGGAGAAATGACTTCCTCAAGGTCACACAGCTCAAGGAGATGGAGCAAGGCTTTAAATCAGGGCCCCAAGTGTCATGGTAGCATTTGCTCAACGCTGAGCTACATGCTCAATCGCACCGCAACGCCAGGGTTTTTTTAAATGTGTCTTTTTAGTTCTCAGAACCCTACGAAGTATATAGTTATCCTCCCCATTTCACAGCTGAGGAAACTGCGGCTCAGAGGGGTGAAGTCACTTGCTCAAAGACACACAGCATCTGCAGGGGCGATGATGATATCATTACAAACAGCTGACAGTGATCTTGCTTTTTCTTACATGCAGGGCTTTTTAAGCCGCTTCACCATAGCGGACCTTGACAGCACCCTCCCCGTGCACGTGGCGTGGATCCCCTCCGCAGCCGTATGCAGTGGACACTGTTATCTTTGTTTCACAGACTAGGAAACTGGGGCGCAGGAAGATGGCACCTTGGCTGGTGTCACGCCACGAGGAAGAGGCCAAACTCGGATTTGAACTCGGATCTGTCTACCACCGGCATGTTCTGACCTCTCCATGGTGAGTGCCACTGCCGAGGTCTCCCTCTGGGCGGCAGCAGAGCCAGGACAAGGACCCTGGTCTTCACAGTCCCCTGAGGTGGCCAAATGGGCGCAGCTGGTGATGGGGGGTGATTGGCAGTTAAGTGGGGCAGGGCTGCTCCTGGCGGGGACGAGCAGGGAGTGCCATAAACCCGTGAGGCCCCTGGTTGCCCCGGCGATGAGCAGCCTCTCGGAGGAAGGTTGAGAAGCAGGTGCCGGTTCAGGGTGGCACGGGATGAAGGCACCCGGAGAACGGATTGAATAAATGCCACCAAGTTGTCCAGCTGACTCAGGGCCTGGGGGTTGCGAGGTGATGCAAGGTGACCTGTCCTCCCGCCGTCCCCACAGAAACCACTCCCAGGGGAAGCTCCCGAAGCACCGGTCCTTCGGCCCTCGTCACTGGCCATCTGCGGAGCCCAGGTCCCTCTCCAGCCAGCAGGTGCCTTTATTTATGATCACCTTGGAAGGGTCGAGCAGACATATGTTGCTAAGGGTTGTTTATTCTTGTTTATAAAATTTATGGCTTCACCTCGATTACACACTGTCAAAACAGAAAGGATTGGCCCCAAAGTCTCTTGCCGCATGACTGCCTCAGACGTGCGTACATCTGTTAACTCCGTAGGAGCTGTAGAGGGAAATGAGGTTCACTATAACTCAGAAGCTCTGTCCTGCCACGAGGTGTGAGCCGCAGGCCTTGAGAAGAGACGGCCAGGCGTGCACGTGGGAAGGGAGGCGGCCGGGGTCTGTGAGCGGCCGGGCCAGGTGGCCTCGGGCCCCTGCCCCAGCCAGGCCTTGGACGCTCTCGAGGTGCTTTGAGCTGGGGAGTGGGAGAGAAGGAACTCTATTTCTACGGCCCTCGGGGGTCCAGCTGCAGGATCCCAGCAGCTGGAGAGAGTTCTGAGCCTGTGGCTCTCCACCTGCCGACTTCAGCGGGGAGAGAAAAACACTGACTCTTGCTGCTGCGGGGAGTGGAGATTGGCACGAACTTCCAGGAGGGCAATCTGGCAAAGCACATCGAAGTCCTAGGAATGTGTTTACCTTACGGTCCTGCGATTCGGAGACTGAGGATTTCTCCGAAGAAAATACATACATCGGTGGAGCCATAAGGGGTTTTTTTTTTTCAGTGCAGTATTGCTCATTACAATGAGAAACTGGAAACCAACATCCAACAATAGGCTAGATAATTAAATAAGTAAAATATTTGAAAGACTGTAAGAAATGCCATGAAGCCATTTAAAATGATGGTGCCTACGTATTTACTACTATGGAAAAGTGTTCAGTATCTATTAAGTGACAACAGAAACCCGAAATTACAACATGTTATGGAATGGTCTAAATTCTGTAAAAGAAATAGAAATGTGCGTATAAACACTACAGAAAAATATGAGGATCCATTCTTTACGTTAATACTTATCTCTAAGTTGTGGAATTATGGGTGGTTTTAATGTTCATTTTTGTTTGCCTGGATTTTTTTTCTTTTGCTTTTTAGAGACAGGGTCTCACTCTGTTGCCCAGGCTGACGTGTAGTGGTGTCATGATAGCTCACTCCAGCCTTGAACTCTTGAGCTCAAGCAATCCTCCTATCTCAGCTTACAGAGTAGCTGGGGCTACAGGTGCGCACCATCATACACGGCCAATTTTTTAATTTTTTGTAGAGATGGGGTCTCACTATGTTGCCCAGGCTGATCTCAAACTCCTGGCCTCAAGTGATCCTCCCGCCTCAGCCTCCCAAAGTGCTGAGATTACAGTCATGAGCTACCACCACACCTGGCTTGTCTGTCTGGATTTTCTAATTTTTCTGCAATGAATTTGGGTGGAATTTGACCAAGGCTTACTTGTGTAACATACGTGAGTGAAACAGAACAGAACCTGGCAATGGGTTTCTCTGCCTGTATTAAATCATCACCCTCCCTTGGGATGGATGGAGACAAGAGACCCTCTCAAATTCTCCCCCCAACCCATGGGGAGGGGGCCCCTCTGTAGCCAAAGCCATGGGGCCCCTCCAAAGTCTAGAAGCCTCGAGAATATGCACTGTGTTCATTCTGTGGGAGACAGCTGGCTGTCTGGAGTCCAGCCTGAATTCAGACGCTTGGATTGGGTTCTAGGGCAACAGAGGAGGGAAGAAAAATGATCCTGGCCCCACTGAGGTGTCCCCCGGGGGAAATCGCATGAGTCTGGCACTCCTCTTTCTCCTCTGTTGGTTGCTGCATCTTTACCTTGCGCAGGGTTTGAGAGGAGATAAAGAACCTTCATATTTACTGTCTCATATAGATTTTCCTCCTGGATCATCACCCTCATTTTCCCTGAACAAGCCGGCACCCCAGTGGGTAGAATGATGAGGCTGGTGTGCCATAGTCAGTGAGTGGCAAAACCAGCACTCAATCCCAGCCTTGGTTATCAAAATCCAGTTTCCTTTCTCTTCTGTTCTGCTGAGAGCAGGAAAGGGCTTATCCCTGGGTGAGAAAGAGATGCCAAGTCCAAGTGAGTGCCTGGAGGGCTGTGTTAAGAAGCAGCTTGAGGCTGGGTCCAGATTCCACAGGAAGGAGTTGGGTAATCCATTATTAATGTCTGCCACGGCCTCTGCCGGGGTAGTGGTACAAGTGTGGTGTGGACCTGACGTTTCTGGGCGCCTAGGGCAGAGCAGACCTCAAAGGGGTGGGGATTTCAGGGGCAGCTACGGTCTTCAGGCTGCCTGAGAGTTGTCAGATTGTCTCTCCAAACCAGCCCCTAAAGCTGCGATCCCAGCCCCTCAACTCCCTAAGAAAACTACCTAGCAGGAGAGGGATTTCTCAGAGCTTTGAGGCGACACATCAGGGTCACAGATCTCTGAGAACCAAATACTTATAAATCTGACTAATTAATTAGTCAGCCCTGATGAGCTCAACACCATAATTCAGAATCCGTAATTACATTTTGCATTAAAGCACGCAGAGTTAAGATTAAAGCCAGTGAGAAATGGCGTGGCACCTCCCGCCCCTACCCCACCCCCCTTCCAGGGACTGCAGCTCCCGAAGCCACCTCCCTTCGGCTGCTTTGTCTCTCGGGTCCCTGTGGTGCTGTTCCCAGCTGCCTGAGGAGCCAGTTCCAGCTCTCCCCCATGAGGTGGCTGCAAACATTTTCTTCAGGGAGACATTTTTGGGTTTACAGTTTAAAGTGGCCTCCAGCCAAAGACCACCGGGAACACACCTCTAGTGGAACAAAGTCAGATTTTTTTTTTTTTGTCTTTCTGCAATGAGAGAACGAGCGAACGCGTACGCCATGGGGAACTGTGGGGTGCCCCAGAGGAGGGTGTCTGAAAGGACTCATTGTAGGATTTTGGCTTGTGTTGGGTGGTTTGGGCAAGGGTTCAAGGAAGCGGGGCTTTGCTCGGGGTTGGATGCTGTCTGGAAGCAGGGCTAATTCTATGACTGGGTGTTTTAGCAAATCTTACCTAGAAGGAGAGAAGGCGTGCGGCTAAAATTATAATCGAATACACTGGAGGGTCGGGTGGGCAGAGCCCCCAGCCCCCAGAAGCTGGCAGTCAGCTTGGGCGACCCGCCTTGTGCTTGCACGCACATACCCAGGACGTGATCAAGGAACTCGGTGCTCACTGTGTGCCAGGCACCACGTGCACGACCTCCTTTGACCTCAGCAGCGCCACAAGGGATGGATAACCATCCCCACTTTGTAGGCGTGGAGAGGTCAAGTGACTTGCTCCAGGCCATGAGGAGGAAGTGGCTGAAGCTAGATGTGAATTCTAGTCTAATTCTAGAACCTGAATCCTTACTACCACCCTGGGGACAAGAACGGCCCCAAAATGGCAGGAAGCCTCACGTGGGTACTTGCCATGTTTGGGGACCCACCGTTCAATTGCCTCATTTTGCTTCTGAGGATTTACTTTTCCTCATAGGATACAATCTCCCTGGGGCTCTTTATTTGTCTTATTTTCAACGCACCAGAAATTATCTTACTGGTTTCTCGTTTGGTGTCTCTCCCAAAATAGACGGAATCTCAGTGCCTAGAACAGTGCATGGCACATAGCAGGTGCCCAACAATATTAATTGAACGAATATGAAAGAATGACAACAGTGCCTTTGCCCAGTCTACTTTCTCTCCTGAATTTTCTCTGAATTTCCCTGAAGACTCCTCTGTGCAGAGTGAGGAAAGGTTACTGGTCGGAGCTGATTCCTTCGTGCCCACAGCATCCTGCAGAAACCTGGCTTCAGGCTCTACCGTGCAGGCCCACGAACTGCCCTCACTCCTGTTCTGCCTGCAGCCTGAGCCTCCAGCCCTCAATATCAGCCAATAAATTCCTTTTCCGTCTAAGTGAGGCAGAGCAGGCTTATGTTTCTTGCAGCTTGAGAGCCCTGGCGCAGAGAGACCACATCCGACGCAGTTTCCAGGCGTCCAGCTTCACAGTTTGGATACCAGCAGAGACAGGCCACCGAGCTCGTTCACCAGAGGGCACAGTTACAGCAAACCACCACAGGTGTGAGCCATCGTGCCCACCTGTATTGAGGCTTTTAAACCATATGCCACCCACTCTTGCTTTGCTCAACGGCCACTTCCACTGCCCCATGAGAGCTAGAAAGAGGCGTTCAGAGAAGGCAGCCTGATGGTAGGCCCGGCACAGCCAAGGAGCAGAAACCCTCGGCAGCGGGGTTTTATGCTTTCATTGTCCCCTGCAGGCTTCTCTGGGGTCCGAGAGGCAGGGCACATCTTTAGAGGGTTCCTTCTGTCGTCAAGGGTGGCCTCCCGCAGGCTGGCTCTCTTGTGGATGGTCTAGAAACTGACACAGACCCCGCCCCAAGGCTTTGTCTCTCCCTATGGCTCCGAAACCACCTGGATTGCCAGGGGCCTAAAAAAAGCACGAAGGAAACGCGGCTGCTAGTCCCAGGTGGGACGGCACAGCACCGGCGTGCGTGGTGGAAGCGCGAGGTCCAGCCAGGGCCGGGCACAGCGGGAGCCTGCGGCGCGGGGCGGCCAGCGAAGCCCAGCTGCCCGGGACCTCCTGCTACCGTCAGCAGAGGCCTCCTCGCAAGGACTTTGAAAAACAGTGTTAACTCCAGAGAGGACCTCAATTCAGTCCCTGGAACAAAATAATGACGGTTGTAACAGCCATGAATCATCAACTGCGCACAGATGGCACAGGCTGGGGCTTCTCAGGCCATTTCTCTGCTGTTCACGGCAACGCCGCGTAGTGGGTGCCGCAGTGCCTGTTTCACGGGAGGGGAAACGACAGCTCCAAGCAGCAAGGACTCTCACCCCAGCCTTCCAGCTAGAGGGCGGCGGCGTGGGGCTGAGAACCCAGCGTCCTCGTGCGATCAGGCTCTGGAATCAGCCTGTTGAGCATGTGCTCCGACAAACGTAGCTGTCAGGATGATCACCAGGACTCCATTCTGACCCATGCACCAAGCCTGGGGAGAACTGTGGATCCAGCTTGGGCTGCAGCACAGCCTCCTCTACGTCACAGTCCGACACCGAGCCAGTGTGGTGGGGGCACAGCAAGATGCCCCAGGTTCACGCAAGCCTGGAAACCCCTTGGCCGGATCCTTCTGGCTGAAGGATCTTGCTTATGTACTGTTCCACTCAGACGAGTGGAGGAGGGGATGTGACTTTCCCCCACTCTGGCATAAATCCCATGGAGAGAGCACAGATGACCTTTCTCCGTATAATTTCTCATCGCCCTGCTGTGATTGTTGGTAGCAGTAGAAGCCACTCTGGAAGCTTCATCAGAGTCTGATCTCCAGGGTCGTGGGCAGCCCTGGTTTTTTTTTTTTTTTTTTTTTTTGCAACAGGGTCTTACTCTATTGTCCTGGCTAGAGTGCAGTGGCATTATCATAGTGCACAGCAACCTCAAACTCCTGGGTTCAGGTGATTCTCCTGCCTCAGCATCTAGAGTAGCTGGGACTACAGGCACATGCCACAAGGCCCAGCTAATTTTTCTATTTTTAGTAGAGACGGGGTCTTGCTGTTGCTCAGGCTAGTCTCGAACTCCCGACCTCAAGTGATCCTCCTGCCTCGGCTTCCCAGAGTGCTAGGATTACAGGCGTGAGTGACCGGCCTGGCCCCTAATGTCTTAAAGTGAAAGGTGGGGAAAGGTAGGAAGAAGACTAATGTCTAGATGCTTAGTGCCAGGAACTGAGCTGGGTACACTTTATGTTAACTTGGCTGAATTCTCAGCACCCCGCAAAGGAGACCTCAAGACTCCTGTTTTCCAGATAAGGAAGCGGACGTAGAGGGAGGGGGATAGTGTGCGACTCAGAGGCAGGACTTGGAGGGATGGGGCTTGCACACATTGGTACAAATGCCGTGTGTGAAGAACACTGTGAAGATACATACCCAACCCAGGGGGACGGCTGCCTCTGGGAAGCGGGAGAGAGGACGGGACCATGGAGGGTGCTTGTCTGAAACGCGTTACTCCTTAAAACAAAGCTGGAAGCAAATACGAGAGATTGTCAACAACTGTGAACTCCGGCAGGTGAGGCCAGGGCGTCTGCTGCACGACCCCTGCGTTTCCTTTCCACGGTGGAGACCTGTGTGCTCCTGAAGCCCAGATGGCCAACCTTGAGCCACCCAGGCACGTGGCTGGATAAAAAACAGAACACAGCCGTCGTGTGCTGAAGTACAAATTTAATAAAGCCTCTGATCACATCTTAATCCATAAGTTATCTACAAAACCAAAAAGTCCACAGCTTTTTAGAGCCATCAAGAGCCATCGAGGTGTCCATGAACACCAGCTACAAAAGTACAGATTCAGTGTTTAGATAGTGCAATGCTGCCGACTGTTGAAAAGGAGGATTTAAGTGAAATTATAAACTACACCTCCCTTGTCAAAAAAACAAACAGGTAAAGTTGATATTGGTGCTTATAAACCACTCTCCTCCCACTCCCACTGGCTCCAACCCTCAGGTAATAAAATCGAGATGGATCCGTCCTCTTTGTGCAGGCGGACAGTTTTCAGGCCCCCGCGTATCTGTACAAAGCTGCTCAGCGTACGCTCGTTCAGCAGAAATCCTCGAAGGAATCGAGTGTTTGAACAAAGTGGCAAGTCCACAGAATCAGAGGTTACTAACAAATCTTAAATAATAGTAATAAATTCCTGTCTTTAAATTCCTTGCCATCTTTCCATCAAAGCCAAGCACACGCTCTGTTCTCCAGAAGCCCAGGGGTTCTAACCTGGGTGGGACCCCAGGATCCAGCGGAACCCCTCTGGTGCAGGCTGCAGAGTCAGGTCTTCCCTGCTTTGCGGCCAACAGGAAGGTTCTTGCTGGACGGGGTTCTGCTGCCATGAAGAGAGCTAAGCCGGCGGCACAGGGCAGAGGCGGCCCAGGCACTCCTGGCTTCTTCGGATCTGGCTGCGATCTTGGTGGTGGGGATGCGGGAGGAGCACGGCGAGGCGGGAGAGGCTGGGTGGCTGTCAGTGCAGACCACAGACGGGGCCTCTGCCGCTGTCACCTAGATCTAGAGTGCAGCTCTCATGGCAGAGCTGAAGAACAGGGCAGAGGAGCACGATGGGTTGGAAGAAAAATGAAATTAAAAAAAAAAAACCAGCCCAGAAGGCGTGAGTCTCCTCAACCTCGTGAGCCCATCAGTGCAAAGGGCCCCACAAAGGGCCCCAGATGCCCCGTACTGAGGAAGGACAGGCAGCAAGACCCAAGTCCCTTGGGATTCCACAATGTCTGGGGTAAAGCCACTGCCCAGACGGGATAGGTACCTCAGGTTAGTGTTTGAGTCCTCATTAGATGACAAGCAGGGCAAACCGGCAGGGACTAAAGGCCCCCTCTGGAACCAGCAGGCTTTGGGTGACAGCCAGTGTGTTCTGGGAATGGGGCTGCTTTTAAAGGCCAATGGGCTTCTTCTCCCCAACCAGGATGCCGAGTGAATGCACAGGATGCTTGGCCTGCTGAGGACTCGGGAAGGGGCAGGGGAGCCGCAGTGTGGAACGTGTGGCTTCCAGGCGGGAGCGGTGCCCTGAACTTGCTGTGCTCCGTGGCCCCCCAGCAGGCGCCCGGGCTTCCCCGGGCAGCAGGTGGGCCCAGCGGTGTGGGAAGAGGCTGCTGTGGACGGTGTGGAGGCAGAGACTGTCGGGTGCATAGAGGCTTGGCAAGGCCTTACCTGAGTAAAGTTTCAGAAACGGAAGGAGGATCTCACGCACAGCAGGTTTCGTGCGCTTAGACCCACGTCATGAAAACCATCTGGACTCTTGGAGTTCCTGGGACTTGTTCTCACGCAGTTCACTCAGAGGGTTAAGGAAAGAAAGACTCTCACAAAAAGACAAAACTACCAAAAAGCAGCCCCTCTGCGATCACCAGGAAAAAGGACCAACGTGGGCAGAATCTGGAGGTTTATTTTCCACATTCCCTTCCCGTAAGTGTCACCTGGAGAATGCTGCGTCGTGTTGCCTAAAGTTCTTGAGGCCATAGGGGGTCTCATGGCTATAGAAAGGGTCTGGGGGCTGATGTCACCTGGTAGGTTGGTCACGTTCCCAGGGGCACGCCGCCTCCAGGAGCTGGAGGTCCCTGGCAGCCCAGGAGCCCTTGAGGGGTGGGGCCGGGGCGGAAGCTAGGAGAGCTCAAAGCCCGTGTTCATGCTGATGGCGTAGCGCAGCTTCTCCCGGAGGACGCTCTTCTTGCTGTAGTTGGGCAGCTTGAGCAGGTTGAAGCAGGTGGAGGAGGTGGGCAGACGGCCGCCCGGTTCCCGCTTGCGGATGGTGAAGAAGCCCCGGAGGACGCTGCCCAGGGTGTCCCCGGTGTCCTGCAAACACACACCATGGCCTTGGGTCGGGAGGCACCTGGTTTGGGAGCCTGGGTAGTGCCCTGGCACCTGAGATCAAACCCCAAACTCAGGACAACGGGCCTTAAAATGTTGAGTCCTGAGAAGCTAGGACTTCTTGAGGCCACATGGAAATCCTGTACTAAGTAGGTGCTTGGAAACGGGGCCTTCTGGTTTGTAGCTAATTATTGGTTAACCAGTTGTCAAAGAGCAAAATGCTGTGAAACTGTTATAGGTACCGAAACATTTCTGAACGCAGCGTAACATCTCCCTGAACTCGCCGGTGCTGTGGCCCGTGGCAGGCTATGACTTGGGTCAACTTTCCCTCAGTGCAGAGGCTGAGATCGTCTAGTGTCCTGCGTGAGGAGGGATCAGCAGCTCGTACTGGGTGTCTGGAAAGGCAGCGACGCCCAGAGGCCACGGGGCTTTTGGGGAGTAGGACATTTAGCTGCGCACCCGCTGCAGTCAGGCTCGTAACACACAGAGCTCCGTGACCCTAAGGCACTCGTTCTCCCTTCACAGACGAGGAAACAAAGCCACCTGCCCAGATGTACACAGCCCGCGGGTGGAGGGGCCGGCATTCAAGCTACATCTGTCCACTTCCTGAGCCCGTGTCCTCTCCCCGTCCCACGCTGCCTCTCAGATCTGGAACCCTGGTGAGAGCAGCAGCTACTAAAACAGCACGCCCCGTCCCAACCCACGCACATCCCCAAGGAAGTAGAGAGAAACGGACCTCCAGGAGAGAGCTGAGGCCCAGAGCAGGCTGAGCACGTGGGTGCCCTCTGAGGGACGGGCCAGCTCTCCTGCTGTGAGAACTGTG
The DNA here is from genome assembly GCF_000956105.1 of Propithecus coquereli. Taxonomy (NCBI): domain Eukaryota; kingdom Metazoa; phylum Chordata; class Mammalia; order Primates; family Indriidae; genus Propithecus; species Propithecus coquereli. The sequence goes on along the minus strand of NW_012148775.1, from coordinate 3,637,287 downwards.
GGACCCAGCAGACAGCCGCCAGGAGGGAAGTCAGGGAACACCGCCGGAGGCCCGCTCTCCCCCAGCTGTGGTACCTGATCATCCGACACTTCGACGCAGCGGATGGAGAAGGGAGGCTTGAGGTAGGCGAATCCCAGGAGCGGGGGCCTGGAGCAGCTGGTCACAAACTGCGACACAAGGCAGGGGCAGAGGGGGACAGGGTGAGGCTCTGGCTCCCCTAGAAAGGGCTCCCTTGCAGCCATGCGGGGCACTTTCGCTTCCTGTTGCCGTATCACTCACTGCTGTTTGGCCAGCAGTGTGCAGTGACAGAGAGGTGCATCTGGCCCAAGGACTGAGACACAGCTCACAACTCCTCGGGGGTGCAGCTCGCTGGGACTAAAACACATGAAAACCCAGGGATGTGGCTGGTCGTCTGCGAAAGAGCGTGGGCCTGAAGAGTTCAGCAACAGTGCAAACTCCCGAGCAGGGCGCTGGTGTGACATCCCCAGAAGGCAGATCTCCGACAGGACCGTCACAGTCAGCAGGAACAGAGCAGTGGCCGACACCCTTCCTTAGAGAGAGACCATGCAGCGAGAGCACCAGAGGGCGAGGCAGAAGCTGGTGGCGCCCGCTGCTGTGGTGCGGAGAGAGGGAGCCCTGGTGTGGGCCGCGCCACCAACCGCGCTCACTCATGTTGCACCTGGCATCCTGCGGGCGTGACTGTGCAGGTGCGCTCCCCTGCGCTGCCTCCCTGCTGGTTTACAGAGTGGTGCGTGTGCTGGGCTCCCGGAGCCCCTCTCCAGGAGACTAACCTCTCGGCTCACTGACAAAAACCAGGCCTCCGGAGCCAGCGAGGCGAAGGAGCAGACCGAGGTGCCGCACGGCCCACGTGGGGCCTATGGGCGGCCACACTGCCCTGCTCTTCCCCTGGCATTCTCCAAACGGCAGCGCCTGGGTTACTCCCCAAATGTGCTAGCTTGTGCCTGGACAGAGGCATCTCACCAACCTGGAAATCCCAGTGATAAACTTGCATAGGAATGTCCTAAGAAACCATGCACTGTAATCAGCAGTAACCAAGAACATTCTCCCTTCTCTACAGGACACGGGAGTCTGTTACTTACAACACCAAGCTGCACTCCAAATTCAGCGACAAGTTGGGAGGTTGGGTCTTACAATAAATAGTACCATTTAAACAATGTTATCAATGGTTGTGAGAGTCCTGAAACCATCCAAAGACAGTTTATGTGTTCAGGCTTCAACAAATTTTTTTAAAAAGTATTGACAGATATTGCTATTCTGATGTTTTATTTCTAAAAACCACAGCAGCAGCAGCAGCTCATGTGCAGAAAGCATTGCTGCGCTTCCACACTGTGCTGAGCGTTCCAGGAGCACAACCTCGTCCAATCACGCCACTGGGTCGTGTGTCGGGATCGTGGTTAGTTCTAAGGGTGAGGAGCCAGACACAGAAGTGTCTGCACAGCCCAATCCAGGCCGGCTCTGATCTGCTGCCCGCTGCAAACTGAGCTGGTCGAAGGAGGGAAGGGACTCTCACCCTCTCGGGACAGAGGAGGGACGGAGGGCACGGGAAGCCTCCAGGTGCTCTGCTCTCACTGCATGTGAGAGAAGCACGGTCACATCCCCTCCTGTGCAGGGGCTATGGTCCCCCACCTGGCTCTGGAGCTTGTCTACAGCCACAGAAAAGCTCAGGCCCACGGCCTGCAGGAACTGCAGGTTTGGTGACAGGTCATCCAGAGACACAAACACGCCTGCTGTGTGGGGCGGTGACAGCACGACTGTGAGATCCTAGGCACTGCTGGGAAAACTGGATGATGCTCCCAGAATCAACTTCTGGAATGGTGTCTCCCTGCACACCCGAATCCCTGCAGCTGGGGGGATGACTGGAGCACCGTGTATCTGCTTGGCTGAGGGAGGACCTCCTCAGCCGGAGTGACCAGCCCAGGAGGGAGAAAACCAGCTGCCATTTTGCTTGGTGGCGATACTGGCCAGGTGGCCTCAACAACAGAGATCACGCAAGACTTCAAGAAATCCCAAAGGGCAAAGGAAAATATTTTAAGGGATTAAATTTACCTCCAGAATATGGCAAAATGTTCCTGATATTCGGTCAAGTAGAAAATCAGGTGGTGAAATGATGAGTCTGTTTTTATAAAAATATACACATACATAGCACAGACACAGACAAGCGTGTCTTCCAGAGTCCTGGAAAATACCCTTTGCTGATGTCAACAGTGAAAATCTACGCATTGGCATCGGGGGCGACACTGTGAGCACGTACAGCTTTACAGACACCGGAGCAGTGACCTGGGTAAGAGCCACTCTATTTACAAAAGTGTACATCGGTACCGGCCTAAGCAAGTGTATTTCACTGCGACATTGCGTTTGTGTGTTGTGTTTGGATGTTTTACATTATTGAGAAAAAGGGTGCACAGAGGTAGCCTCTGGTGAGCAGGAATGTAGATGGCTTAAAATGCTTCACTGTAGGACTATGGATTGTTTAAAATTTTGCTTATCTGTATTTTCCCAAAGCAAGGTAGTAAATATTATTTACTTCTCTAATGAAAAGAAAGAAAAGAAATGTTAGCAAGGCCAGCACGGGTGAAGGGAGGATGGACTGCTGCACCCCCCAGGCAGGCACGCCAGGCAGGCCCTGTCCCTGCAGCCAGGGGCACGAGGCAGGTCCAGCCTTGCCCTTTGGCCCTCGCTGACTACCGCTGGCCTGCCAGGGAGGCCTACCTAGGGGAGAAGATGTGCTGATGACGTGAGGTCGTCTTGATAATTCCGTTTCTTCTAGTGTAAATTATTACACTAACCGGCCTTCTAGGTTTATGAGAATACATGAACGCATGCACGGAGGTGATAAATACACTACCTTCAGAAACATGGCTCTTTCCTCGGGCGTGAAGTCGGAGGCCAGAATATCCCAGAGCCAGATGATGACTCTGTGGCTTCCATGAAAACCACCGTAGTACACCGTGTGCCTCCTGAAAACAATCCGACAACAGGCTCAGCACCACCCCGTGACGGGCACTTATGGCACAGGCAGGCATGGACATTTAGGTAAGTGGCACGGTCAACTCTGATGGGCGGGGGCAACACTACTAACTTCTCTTAAAGCCACAAGTTCACGCCTTAATAACCTCATATCCCTGGGCAGAGAGTTCGAGAGCTAGCCCTGCTGTTCCCAGGGAGAAGACATCACGAGACCCTGTGACCCCACCTCCTAGAACTTCAGAGAGCCCTAGTCCTCAGGACCTGCGTCCACTTCTCAGCTTCTCAGCAGACAAGTGGTCGAGCTTTTACTCCAAAGCTGCCAGTGCTCTGGGAGGAGGAGGAGATCTGGAGCTGGGCTCCCGAAACAACTCTCCGAAAGCAACCCAGTGAGGGGGGCAGCTGGCCTTCTAGGAGGCCTGAGAATTTCACCCGACCCCCTCACCCGCCCCTTACTTTAAATCTTCCAGATCCATCTCAGCATTGTCGCCGGAGATGAGGCGCTGCAGCTCAGGGGTTGAGAACATTCGGATCCACTCGGGTTTGATGATGGAACGGAATCCGCTAATGAGGGCAGCTGTCTGGTTTTTGATTTGCGTGTGCATGCGAAAATGCGCCATCAGATGGATGTAGCTAATTCTGTTGCCAACAAGGAAGAGAAAACAATGGAAATTAACAGGTCAGCGCAGCCTGTTAGGAATGGGCTGAAAGACGAGTCTAGTCATTTCTGAACCATTTTATTAGAAACACAAATAGCACAAGAGCATGTCACCAGAACAATGACAATGAAGATGACGATGACAGCGCTCCTCTGTGCCACTGTGCATGTGTTAAGCCTTCAAGGGCATTACCTCATTCCCTCCTCCCAAAAAACCCGTGGGTCATACATCGAATAGTCCCCCCACTGTGTCAAGAATCAAAGTGAGACATTCTCCAGGTAAGAAGAGGACCCTGCTTAGTACAAAGGGTGCTTTCTGGACTTTCATTTAACCTCATCCTTCTGGACATAAGCCAATTAAGATATAATTCAGTCTTCCAATAAGCTCTAAAGTAGAGAAAAATTGCTTCATGTCAGAACTTTAATCAAAATCTCGCTAATCTAGACCAAGAGTCTAAAACCATGAAAGGGTAGCCCTGCCTGCAGGATGCTTTAAACAGACGCAGCCGGCTTGGTTAGGTGTGGCTTCAGCTGGGAGCTCAGAGCAGCTGACGACAGCTCCAAGCAGAGAGTCTGCTGGGTCTGCTTTTATGAACACGATGACCTCACCCTACAGCTGTACAATATAATGCGATCCTTTTGAGCAGCTTAAATGCATTCCAATGAGCTTGTTAGCATCGCTGATTTCTTAGCAAATCATTTACTCGGAGATTAAAGAACTTGAGCCCAGCCCAAGTACAACCCTCACAGATTACATATTAGTGCAGTACAAATAAATGTGTTTTACCCCACAATGCTCAGGTCCAAGTTAGTGAGCTTGAAAATATCCCTATTTTAAAAAATTATCCAGCAGCAAATCTATACATTAATACATTCAAATATGAATTTTTCTACTGCTACTCCTCCCAAGTGCTCGTGGAAGCAAGTTACTAATACTGCTCTATTTTATGGAGAGAGAGAGAGAGAGGGAGGTAGGGCAGGTGGTGGAGGGAGAGAGCGAGAGTGTACAGGAAACATTCGACACTCAGGAGGTGCAAGATCAAATGTCGCTCCTAAGGGGCAGGCCACTGGCACTGCTAGGCCTGTTAAGTTAGTCTGTCGAACTGAATGCCCTGTCCTTACCCTGGGGTTTTGCGCTATGAAAGTGTAAGAGTTTGTCAGGTGAGTTTCCACAGAGGAGGTTTCAAGGCAGGGATCTCTAGTGCAGCCTGTGCCGACCCACCTTCTCTGGCCGCCATACACAGCAGCCAGTATGCATCGGGAGGAGAGAATAACTTCCTACCACTACCCCCAAGCCATGACACCTGACAGAATGCGGCCTCTCCGGGGCTGGCAGGATTCATGGGACACGTCACATATCCAATGATGGTGACTACCACTGCTGGCATTTATTAAGCCCCTCCTTGGAGTCCAACATTCTGGAAGGTGTTTTACACACCTTCTCTCACATGCAGCCCTCCAAAGGAATGGTCACAGGTCGCATGGCGGTCAGGACCAGGACTCGCCCCTGCTCTCTGACCCCGAACTGGGCCCTCTCTACTCCCCCAGGCAGCTCCTCCCAACCTGTGCTTGCTTCCTTCTAAGTTTTCAAACTAGCACCCTGTGGCCAAGGGGCAGGGCTGGCATAATTCAATCATGATGACAACAGGGTCTGTTCTTCTGATTATTCTGACAGTTTAAATAAAAAACTTCCCAAGCAAGCAGACTGACTGCACCACCCGATCTGAGAGGAACACGACGCTTGGGGACACTGGACTGTGACGTGCATCTGATGCAAGTGACTCACCAGGTGGGACTGAGCCCTCACCTGTCACTAAAGAGACTGATGTTCCGATTAGCAGTTCAGATGCTCAGCTGAGCCTGGTGGCAGACAATTGACAGACTGACAGAAGGACTAATGTCTACTCCTCATGCCAGGTTCTACTGTTTTAATGAGTTGACAATAGGGCTGGGTAGAGGCAGTGCATTGAGGGGTTTTGCTTCTAGGGACCAAAAGGTTGACATTTATGATAGATTCCTAAAAGCCCGTTATCCGTGACAAGAGCTGCCAGGCCTCAGAGTCTCTCCAATTCCCCATGTCTAAGTACCTCCGTCTGGGGCATTTGAATTCATCGCTGTGTCATCTCAAGAACAGTGTTTGATACAACTGCCACATGCTATCACTCCCAAATGATCTGCCCCTCCAAGGTGTCTTTCCGCCTCTGTGCCCTCTGGGTTCAGTTCGGCGTGCCCGAATGGCTCGGAACCCATCTGTCTGCATCTAGAGCCGTCATTAAATTCCTAAGAACACTGCGGCCTGGGTGCCTCTGACCTTAGGAAGGCTACTGCAAAAAATAAATCGTCAATTCTTATTTTGCAAATCGAATTTAATACAATTCCGGCCTATGAACTGTAACCAGTAAATTCCATTATGATATTTATGGCCTCTTTGGACTTCCATCTATCTTAATAAATTCTCAACGTAAGCCTAGAGAGCCAGAATGAAGTCTTTTCAAGTGGTGACCTTAAAAATCTAATTGCTATACTCACTTATTTTCATTTGTAACAGGAATGGTCTTCCCTCCAGGAATCAGTTCATGGCAAACAAGCTGGGGGAGAAGAAGGGGAGTAATTACTAGAGACGATTCTAACGGGGAAATAAAGCTTCCCGAAGATGAAGGGGCCTGCCGCAGACGTTCGCCGTGATGATGGAATTGAGATGGTGCGTGTTTGGGGACAGTCACTTCTCACAGAAAGTCAAGGCTGAAATACCAACAAGTGACCCTTGATATGAATATGAAAGGTTTTCTTCTCATCCGATGCGTGTTCAAACATTTGTATTAAGGCTTCAGGATGTCGTGGAAGGGGATGTGTGGGCAGCTAGGAGCACAGCAGTTTGGGTAAATGAACGTTGGCACATCCACGCCCTGGAATACCGTGCAGCGAGTTAAAAATGTGATGAAAATGTGTATTTGTTGAAAAGGTGGAAAAAAAGACTATCTAACAACATGCGTGGGATGGTATCATTTCTGCAAAAAACAATTACACACACGCCGGGGGAAGAGTCTGGAAGGACGGGCACCACACTACCAGGGGCAGCTCCAGGCACTGGCATTGTAAGTGGCTTTCACTGCCATCTTCATGCTCGTATTATAGTGGAATTTCTTGTTAGAAGTTTTATTATTTTTATAGTCAGGAGGGAAAATTCAGTATATTAGGAGGGAGGCTCAAAATCTGATTAATGATTTGAAAATGCTATAAAATCAACTGCTCTCCTCAACTTCAAGAACACTTCTGTGGGTCACCTAAAAATCAAAGTTTACGTCATTTTGAAGCTAATTTTAATAGAAATTCTATTAATATGCTGTAACTCTATGGATGTAGAAAGGAAAAACAGTGACCTCCAGTCCCGCTGCTACCGACACCCAGGGTGGCACCAGAGGACTGTAAAGCTGAAAGGGCGCTGAGAGGTCACCCAGCCTGATGTTTCCCATAAAGGGTTCCGGGGAACACCTTGTCTGCGCACTGGTATTTCTAGAACCGTTCTTTGTAACAACGTTCCTTCTTTGAAAGAAGAATTCTGCATCAGAGGAGTTGGGGACACTTGAGGTCACCACAACGGCATTCAGTGTCCTTCTCACAGCCCTTACGTGCCAGCCTGCTTGCTGGCCTTCGCGGGGGACAGGCCACGCGGGGCTCCCAGTGGTGTTTACAGACTGGTCCATCAAGGACTCACATTTGGCAAATGGAACTTTTTGGGGATAAGGAAAATGTGGCTCAGGGAGACTGAGTGACCTCTCAGACGTGAGCCAGGCCGAGCCCAAGCCAGCTCTGTGCTAAGAAGCTCCTGGTGCGGTTTCTCCCAAGCAGCCCTCGGACCATGTGCACACAGAGCCTCGTGCAGGGCCTCCGTGGGGATGCATCTGGAAGGGTGGAGGACGCTCTAGAGAAAGGCCAAAGGCTGTGGGGGCAGAGGAGCGGCTGCCCTGATTCCAGGGCTGCGCTTCCCGCTCTGCTCTTCACGACGAGCATGAACAAGGACAGGGCTCTGCTGGAGGCACTTCTTGGGTGGCTTCTGCTCCTCTCTAAGTCATAATCCTCCGTTTGTGACGGCTAATCCTCACCATGGTAACGAAAAGCAATGTTACGAATGGGGAATTGTGCGACAAAATGCGGTCTGAGCAAAGCGGGCTTTCTGTGGGAGCGCTCCGAGGGGCGAGCAGGCAGACGCTGGGCCAACTTGGAAAGAAAGGGCGGTGCCCTCCCTCCTGCACGGTGAAAGGAAGAGGGTGGGCCACGCAGGGGGATGAGAGACCAGACAGACAGACAGACCCACCCTCAGCTTGTGGACCTGTCTCCCAGCAAAACATCAAGAGCAGGCCGCTCTCAGGAAGCCCACGCTTAGGGGGAGGGGAAGGAGCCCTCAGCCAGCGAGGCCAACCTACCTGGCCCATGACGTCCTCATCGTAAGACAGGGTCAGGCCCAAGTCAGCGATGTCCCCGTCATAGCGCTAATGCAACAGAGAAGGGGAAAACGTTGGGGCTGAGGAAGACGACCTCCTTGAAGAATTTTACTCTCCCTGCCCCCCTGCCCCGGAGGAGCCACTTTGGCAGTGTTTACAACCATGGCTGCCAAATGGCTTGAAGCAAAGGAGAAGGCCACTCGTCCCCTTGAGGACGAAGGCTGTGCAGAGCAGCCCTGAGACAGCCCACAAGGGGACGTGGGGGCCTGCGGCAGCTACAGGGAGAGCAAGGAGGAGAGGGCCTGAGATCTCACTGCAGAACACGGAAGGTGAGGGATGCAGGTGAGCCCTGGGGGCTTCACAGGGCCGTGCGTTCACGCTGCTGCTCGGCTTGGCTCACCCGCCACTCCGCACTCACCTTGATGGAAGTGAGGTTTTTGTAGAACTCTGAGTCCAGAGAAGGAAGTTCGTCCACGGAGCTGTAGAAGATGCTGTGGTGGTGCCCAAGCAGCTGGCTCAGGAAGAAGGATGCGAAGGGCACGTCCACCACAATTCCCTGTGGAGGGACAGTTTTCCACTGCTCGGTCCAGCATCCCCGACTCGGTCACTGGAGCGGGTGGCTCAGGCTGCAGACGTGGCCCCGACGTGCCTCCGGCCCCTCGTAAGTGTTCAGTGTGGGGAGCAAAATCTCCCCTCCTTTCCCAGAGACAATCGAGTGCCTCCCAGGGACAGCACAGCCTAGTGTTATGGGCACAGGTTTTGGAGCTGCACCGCTCAGGGATCCAATCCCATCTCGGCTCCTGCCAGGCCACGGGCCGCCAGCTTTCTCCTCTGCTGCTGGGGAACAGCACCAGCCTCTCAGTCATGAGGACTGAATGAGGACTCAGGGCAGCCATGGGGGGTGTGTAGACGGTGCCACGCCACGGGCACGAGCGCAGAGGACAGGCCCTCACCTAGAGGCAGGGCATTGAAGCTTCCAGGAGGAAGAGCTACCTAAGCGAGACCTGAAGGAGCACCAGGTCCTGGTGCGAGGCCCACAGGTGTGCTCCAGGGATGGAAGGCAGATCTTTCCGTCTGCAGCACTGAGCGTGAGGGAGGCCAGGGAGAAGGCAGGGCCAGACCTAGAAGGGGCCCAAAGGCCTCGCTGCAGTCTGGATTCTATCCCGAGGGCTCTAAGCAGGGAAATGGACTGGAGGGAAAGACAGGAGGCAGGGACACAGCCAGGCAGCTGTGGCATAATGCTGGGGGACACACCGAGAGACTATGCCAGGGCAGTGGCCGGAAGGGTGAGGCCGAAAGGGACAATCACTGAGACATGATGGTGGCTGGTACAATTGTTGCCAGAGATAAGGGAGGAGGCGGAGGCGAGGCCCAGGAAATGGGAAGGACGTTGAGAAAAGCCAGAAGGCCATGCTTTCCAGGGGCGCAGACTCCCTGGGTTTCCCCACAGCTACACATTTAAAGGAAAAACATGGCACACCCCCAGGTAGGTCCTAATGGGACTTTTAATTTTTTAAAAGGGGAATCGACTGAGAAATTGTCTCCATTTTGCAGATGAGGAAGCAGAGGCACAGAGAATGAGCCCAGGGCCCCCAAGAGGACTCCGATGGGCCACCTGATTTCATCACAGCCCGGGACCGGGGCCTATGTCAGAGGCTGTTTCCAAAGTAGTTTGCCCGAGAGGCCTCCATCTCTCAGCTTGCCCAGCACCCTGCTTCTCCAGGGCCCCTGCGGGGTGTGCGAGGAGTACTGCCCAGGTGGCTCACGCCCCCACTGGGGCTCGGAGCTCAGCAGTGCCTGGGCCCTGGTCCCTGCAGCTCTGCAGCCCGCTGTGAAGGCCCACCCAGGCTGGCCACTGATGGCGTTCTGCTGGAGCTTTATGTCCTTCCTGGGGAGCAGGACTCTCAAAGCTACTTGAGGTGATCCCCCCTCAGCTCTCAATGGACAGGGAGCAGGAGCTGTGTGGGCCTCACCCAGACCCTGCGGAAGCCCACACTGCCCTGACCCCACGAGATTGCAGAGTGGACGCTCAGACACCCTTCCTCTGAATAACGGTGAGGATGACAACTCTGAGCTACCTCATGTGACCAGGTGCCAGGCCTCATAGGCGGGGTTCATATATATCACCTCATTTACTGCCAGCAGCAACCCAGCAAAGTGGATTTTAGTATCCCCACTTTCCTGATGAGAGACCAGGGGCTTAAAAAGTAAAGTGACTCAAATACACATGGCCACGCACAGGCTGGGGAGGAGCTAGCCTTGACCGGTTGCCATGGGCTATGTCCCATCCTCTTTGGTCCGTAGGCCAACTCCCAGGTGCCTTGAGCTGTGAGGCGGTCACTCAAATAACACAAGATTTTAAAATCATCAAACTCCACAAAATGCTGCCCTCCTACCGTGGGGACCAAGCCTCCACGTGGTGATCTAGCTCTGTATGCTGCTCCTCACACCTCAGGGAGGGAGACGGCTGGCCCAGGACTCAGACTGGCCTGGGTTCGAATTCTACCCACTTAACTAGCAACAGGACTCTGCACAAGTGACTTTTCAAAGCCTCAGTTCCTTCATGCTGAAACAAACAGGACAGCTGCAGTCACGGCACAGGACTGTCGAGAGGATTCAACAAGATGCCACATGCAACTGCCTAGGACTCGTGTCCCACAGATCTTGGTGCCGGCCCCTCTTTCCTCAACCATATTCTAATGACAGTTTGTTTACACGGGTGGCCCGATCACATAAATGTGTATCAGGAGCCCTCGGGGCCTCTACTGTTCTATTTCACTTTGCGCCTTAACATGCCTACCTCGTACACAGCCTTCCCCAGCATCTTCCCCACGAACTCGAAGAGCTGCAGGTAATTCTCATGTATGTAGGACGTGGGTGAGGGGTACAGCCTCTCGTCCCCGCTGGTCGTCTGCGAGGCAAAAAGACGGGGAGAGGCAGAGAGGTTAAGTGCCTAGTGACGAGTAAGCCCGGCTCTCGCTTCTCATCCGTCACCTCGAATCTGGCTACTGTCAGCCCCATTCTCGCTCCCCCGACATACCGTGAACAGATTGAGCGCTGGGTCGAACACCCGCTTGATGATCTCCTCCAAGAATTCCTTGAAAACGCCGTCTTGATCGATCCCGGCCTCGTCCACCCCGAGGTCGTTGACGAACTTCACGCGGATCACGCCCTTCATGGCGTGCTGGGAGAGCTGCCGGAGCTGCTCGTAGCCGTCCTGCCGAGGGCAGAATTCAGCCCGTTAGAAACCAAGGCCTCCTGCGTAACTCAGGGCTCCCTCCTCAAGGCTCCTTCTCCCCTGGGCGACGCTTTCCCAGCGTAACTACTAAATGTGCAAGTCAGGACATGTGGGTACACGGCAAGAGCAGTTCTCACCTGCTTTTGAAGGAGAGCCTATTAAAAGGAAAGATTTGTCTTGGGGATGTGACAGTCTCGCTCTTTGGCAAGGGGAGACTGACCTCAAGAGGACGCAGAGCAGTGAGCTGGGGAGTTAGACAAAATGAGTCATGACAAGCTCTTGGCCATCAGACAAAGGATGGGACGAGCCGGCGCAAGATGGCTCTCTCTCTCTCTCTATGCTAAGAGTATCTTTTAGCTCATGGCAAAAAAAAAAAAAAAAAAAAAAAAATCAAGCTTAGGGAACACTATAAAATGAAAATAAGTAACCCCGCTCCTCAAATCCTTGTGCCTTTCCCCAGATCACGAAGAACCTTAGTCTTGCTGAGGAATTTAGGTTCTATCTTGAGGGCAATGGGAGCCACAGAAGAGTTCAGACAGGGAGCATCACGGGCTGGCTTTCTGTCTGGGAAAGCGCTTTCTATTGGCAGCAGAGCAGAAGGATGGCAGGAGCCAAGGCAGGAAGCAGAGAGACCAGGGTGCAGGAGTGATGCCAGGCCTGGGCCTGTGGCTCACGGCCAGCTCTCCTGGGACGCAGCCGTTCAGCACGTCTTCCTTACCCAGAACTCAACACGCAAGGCCCCTGGAACACAACTTTAGAGTTTTCCTGCTAAATTATCTTGTTTAGTTTGTCTTCGTTCTAATCTGTCGAGGTGTTCCTGGCTTCTGATTCTGCCACCTAATGTATTCCTAGCATTTGGGATGCTGAGGTTTTTGTTTTCGAGCAGTGACTATAAAAAACAGTGCTGAAGAGGACGTGGCCCCACAGGAGAGGCCCCATCGCCAGGTGAAACTGACGTCTTTACGCACCGTCACAGAATGAGTCACAAATCAACCTACTACCCCACTGAGGCCACGCCACATTCCTCCCTTTCAGGTACCACTGCAGCGCTGTTACTTGTTTTGCTGACGTTAGACAGACCATCTCCGTAGCATCCACTCAGCTACCAGTCTGGTCACCTTGTCACAAAGCAAATGAGCAACGTGCCAGTATGGCAAGACCTGTTCTAGGGAACCCCTGCTGCCTTCCTGCCATGCTCGCTTAGTGGTCCAAGGGACCGTCCTGTGGTGCCTCTGAATCTCATTCAGGGGTGATGCTCCAAAGCTGGTGAGCGTGGGAAAAATGACCTCTGAAGTCCCCTGTCCCCTGTAGGAACAGGAACACGGTTCTGTGTACATAAACCTGTAAAGTACTTTTTATGCACATAAAGTTTGAGAACCAGTAAGTTAGATGGAAAAAAAAGGGGGAGAAACAGGAAGTCATCATGCAGCTGTTGCAGCATTTAAACCACTCTGTCTCAATTTGATTATCCTGGCACCAGCGGAGGACGGTGGAGAATTCCAAGTGTTCCCGTTTGCTGCAGGATTTCCCCCATTTGCTTCAGCCTTACGCTTCCCACCGTCACACACAGCAGCACACGTGTCTGTGGTCCCGCGGGCCGGACGGCATGGTGGATGTGAAACACTCAATGGACTCGGACCTTGGTCTTGCTTTATCAGCGCCACATCAGCCTCTTCCTTGCAAGAGTCGAAAGGGGAGTTTGCCACCTGCCTCTCCTGACGCACTTCCTGCCCTCTGGGAACTCGTGTGGCTGTGCGAAGATCGTGCCTCCTGGGAAGGTGGACAAGGGCCCAGCCCTCCCCTTCCCTACCACGCTTCAGTGTGCAGAGAACTTTGTCACTGACACCCAATCAACCTTGACTGAGAGCCAAACTTCTCTGGCCTTGGTTCTGCCTTCGATGGGGAAGGGGAACGGGTTGGATGAGAGTACGTTTGAGGATCCTTCCAGTTCTGAAATGCTACAGTTGCAGCCCAAATTAACTTAACTCTCTGGGAGGGAGAGACTTCCTGCAGGACTTTAGACTAACACCTGGAAGCCTGGTGCAGAAGCAAGCCTTCAGTTTGAACCATAGGAGAGGAAACAGGATAAAGCCCAGCAGTAGAGTACGCTTCTGGTATCAGCTTGTGGATGCCCCCTTGTGTCCCAGTCAAGCAAAGGCCACTGGGCTCTCATGTTCTCATAATCACCAGACCATGAGAACTACTGGGGTAACTGAATAAAGGACCTTTTCCCCCTCTCTAACAGCAAGTGAAGAGGAAAATAGACTTCCCGAAAACCTCAGATAGATATCGCTCCTTTGTAGTCCCTGAGGGATGTGTTTTAAAAAGTAGGCCCAGTGTGAGCCAGGCGCAGTGGCTTACACCTGTAATCCCTGCCACTTTTGGAGGCAGAGGCAGGAGGATCACTTGAGGCCAAGAGTTCAAGACCAGCCTGGGCATCACAGTGAGATCCTATCTCTAAAAAATTTTTAAAAATTAGTTGGGTGTGGTGGCACACGCCTGTAGTCCCAGCTACTTGGGAGGCTGAGGCAGGAGGATCACTTGAGCCTAGGAGTTCGAGGTTGCAGTGAGCTATGATCACGCCACTGCACTCCAGCCTGGACAGGGTGAGACTCTATCTCTAAAAGACAAAAAATGGATGTCAAGTGAATTTCCCATAAGCAGTGACACTTGAGGAGGGCATCAGTGGATTCTGCCACTGTCAGGAGACACCACAGTCCACACCCCCCCCAAACTCTTCCGGCGGGTGGGTGCTGGCCACATCTGAGTGGTATGATCAGCTGTGGGACCAAAGACTTTGAGGGACAGGGGAGGTGCATCCAGGTCCAGTGAGGAAAGTGATGGAGAAGGGAGTTTCTATGCACAATTGGGCTTTTTTTTCTGAGTCAAAAGCAGAAATTGCAAACTGGAGGCCCGTAGGTTGAATTCAGTGGAAAGATGGGTGTTACCTGAGCTTCTAGGTACTTTGCAAAATTTAATTAGTTCACAACATGGAAGATCTGGGGATTTCACATAAAACTCTAAATTTTGGGCTTCTCTTCAAGACTCACAGCCTTATGGAGCCCATACCTCCACGTGGCAAGCCAGGAGGAGCTGGGAGAGGGGGCCTCTTGGGGGTGCTCTTTACTCACCCACCTTCTCCACTGCTCCCCCGGGTGTCAGTTGTCATGTACCAACTCACTCATGGGGTTGTTCTTGAGTAGAGGCACACAGACTGAGAGGGCGATGTTTCAAGAAACACGGCAGAGAGCAATGGAGGTGGATTGCTGTGTTTAGTACTTGAATAGAATGTTCCTGCAACAGGATGTACTCAGCCAGCTTTACTCATTCACGTGGCCTGCAGGGCCGGCCCTGTGGGCACGTAAATTCCTTATGCCCACCTTGAAGACCGTCAAAAACATCAACTGTTCAACACGAGCAGCTCTCAGGGTCGATCACCAGCGGCCAGGGGAAACTCAAAGGAGCTCCCCGGTAAGGAGTGACACAAACTCAGGGCTAAGGCACCATAGGAGAGGATGAGGAGGAGTGGGGAGGAAGGGCTGCGGCTGGTGGGTGTGGCTATGCTGCCACATGCCGTCGTGGGATCCCACGACTGTCTGACACTGCAGAATATACCAAGGAGAAACTGTAGCTGGAATGTGATAAACGTCTAAAGAGCAAATGGGGCAAATAGTCAAGACAAGCCTCTCCTAGGACTGGGGCCTGTGGCTCAGACACCAGTTCCCCTGCTGGCAGGACCGGCATGCAGGGGCAGGCTCTGCACTGTACAACCCTGGGGGTCTGCGGTGTGGAAGGCACAGGTAGCCTAGGTAGGTACATTTATGACAACCACATTCTAGCAAGTCAGAGTTGCGTTCTAACAGAATCAATACATTGTGACAATTTTTCTGACACAGGGGGGTAGGGTACCTATCTCTAATTTACGTGACACTGTCATATAGCGGGGACCCCAGACTATGGGTTTGGCTACGGTGGGTCACTTCACTTATACCTCGTGTTTCTGTCTACAAAGAACTTCTGGCTCTACGATAAATGTATTTCTCTGTATGGTGCGGTAACCATAACATCCCAATCCACCTACACTAAATTCACAGTTGGGGCTGGGCGCGGTGGCTCACGCCTATAATCCTAGCACTCTGGGAGGCCGAGGCGGGCGGATCGTTTGAGCTCAGGAGTTTGAGACCAGCCTGAGCAAGAGGGAGACCCTGTCTCTACTAAAAATAGAAAGAAATTAATCGGACAACTAAAAATATATAGAAAAAATTAGCCGGGTATGGTGGCGCATGCCTGTAGTCCCAGCTACTCGGGAGGCTGAGGCAGGAGGATCGCTTGAACCCAGGAGTTTGAGGTTGCTGTGAGCTAGGCTGACGCCACTGCATTCTAGCCCGGGCAACACAGTGAGACTCTGTCTCAAAAAAAAAAAAAAAAAAAAAAAAATTCACAGTTGGGAGTCTGGGCAAAGTGCCCACTGGGACCAATGGAGTTTGCACAGACACGAGGATGTCACTGAGGCCACCGGGGCTGGCAGTTCCTGCCCTCGCAGGGGCCCTCCTGGGTTTGGAAGGAAGACTCCGAGGGTCTCCAGCACTCAGGACACATTTAACCAAGCAGCTATTCAGAGCAGTCAACAGGATAAAGGACCCCCTTTCCTGCTCCCAGAGCCTTGATTTCAGAGTTATTATATCACGGAGTGACAAGAACAGGTCAGAGGCAATAGATCATCCACTAAACAGCCTACATTTTACAGAGCACACTTCTCTTTGTGGAAGAATTCCGGAGGCCTCACTCACACTCACCTCCAACATCCGGGACCGGCGGATAGTGATGTGAGTGACATGAGGGGAGGCCGAGCTGGTTTCCACAAGACCCAGTTTCTCTTTCTCCTTGGTAACCATGTTTCGGAACAGGAGAACTCTCTGGAAAGAGCAAAGGTGGGACCAGAAACAGGCTCAACAACAGATGATTCCATGAAAACAGCCCACAAAGTGACTGAAATCTAAGTCACATGAGACCCAACCATGCCTTGATATGTACGGTGAGACGTGCATACGAGTGCTACTTCTGAGAACAGCGAACGTTTCCCAAACACTTTAGGGAATTACACATATAGCCGAATACATGCCAAGGAAGAAAAGTTCCAGAAAGAGTGGTCTGGCTGCAGCTATAGTCCAGCTAGAATAGTTCGGGAGAAAATCATTCTCCTGATTCTGTCAATAATGCACTGTAGAAACCTGGCGGCAGAACAAGTCACAGAGGCTCCTTTATATAGCTATGCCTGCTTTAAAGGAAATCAATATCATGAATCTAAAAAACAAAAACAGTTCAAAGATAATTTTTCCCACTGTCAGAAATTTTAAAAATGATCGTACAGTATAAAGATCTTGACCTTTTTATCTGCCTTCTCTGTGCCTTCAAGCCCACCACAGTCACACCAGAGATATTTCTCAATTATTGCTGGAAAAGAACCCTTTCTTCTTATTCTTAAGATTCTGATAAGTTCCTTCAGGACAGCAAGACCTTCTGCCCCACCCTGAGTTTGAAAACCACCCCCTAATAGCATTCAAATAAAGTCAGCCAAATGAATATATAAATCCAGCTGTTTTTTAAAAAATGGGAATCTCCCCCAAAGTCAAGAGCTTTATTAAATACAAATAAGAACAGTAATAACCGTAATAATAACAATAGTAACAGGGCTAACTATATACGGGGCGGGCCTAGTGCACTTTCATTTAATCACAACAGAGGCAGCAATTGCCAACGGCCTCCTGAGCAGGGGGATGCAGTCAGTGGAGGAAGCGTTGTTCGGTGAGCATCTCAAGGTGGCTGGTTTACAAGCCTGAAAACAAGGACTGAAACACTCTGAATGGTACAAACACTCGGGGGTTCCAGAGCCACATGCAAGGCAGAGAGCGGACTAAGGGCCCGGCAAGGGAGGCTGTGCCATGAACGCAGGGTGCCCCTGCTGCTCCCTTCTACCGCAGGACCTTGGGGAACAGGTACTTAAGTCATGCGGGGCTGTGTAGTGTGCGACGCAACTGCTTCCTGTGACCCCAAATCTTTAGCGTGATCATCTGAACAAGGGGTGCTGTTCTGCAGAACATGAGGCGGAAGAGGAGATTCACATCTGGGTCAATCCAGTGTGGGGTGGGGACAGCAGAAGTCACAGAAGCTGAACTCCAGAGACAGGGGCGACCCCTGGGAGCCTGGGTGGGGCTCTGGATTTCCACAGTGTGTGGAAGAGGGTTCGGGGCAACCTTATCCAGCTTCCAAGGGCTGGGAAACCTCAGCGACGGTAGTGGACGTCTGGATGAGGGTCACTGTCCCCATCTTGCAGCTGAGGAAACTGACTTGCCCAAGGTCACACAGCTAAGGGCCCCAGAGGGGCCAGAGTCAAATCCAGATCCCACACAGGGACCACCACACTACACAGCCCCCGCTCACCCCACAGTCAGGGGATGAGAGGCAAATCGACATGTAAAAGCAGCGTAAGAGAGCAGAGAGAATGAGCCAGGCCAGGCTGAGGCTTTTAAAGAAAGGCGTTCTAAGACCCCACTGGAGTGAGACCAAGATCAAGGGAGAGGTGCAGATGGCAGATGGCATGACATAACGATGAGAGAGAGATCGTATTACGCTCCCATGCGTGCAACAAGAACATTTCAGTGGCAGAGGGCAGCACACACGCCATTAAGAGGGACGTGAAGCCTGAGATGGGAAGAGACAACAGGAGAGCCCTGAACACTCTGGACACACCGAGCCTCGAACACTCCCCAGGACCTGCTGGTGCAATCAGGGAGCAGGACAGTGGCCAGGGCCCTGTTTTCCCAAGGGAGGGCATTTTATGAGCCCAGGACAAATAGCCTGGATGGCAATCTTAAGCAAAATTCCCCAAAGAAAAACGTGAGGATGAGCGTACAGCCTGGAAGTCATTCCGGTCCATCTCAGTGGTTCCCAAAGTTTATTATTCATGGCACCCCTAGTGTCTCAGTAACTTTGTCCACGGCACTCCTGGGCCAAAAGAAATCCCTAAGAGTTGTTTCCCAAGTAGTTAGGTCCTAAGAACTTACTAGCTGTGTTTTACCAATACATATACATTGAAATAGAAAATACTTTTATTTCATTCTTAAAACTCATTGCAAATAGAACATCACAGAAAAGAATGTAGTGCAATCAAACATTGTGACCACGAACTACCTTTAACTAGTAGTTCGCACAGTGTTTTTACCGTGTTGCTCTCAAAAATTCAGAATGTGCTGAGGCAACCTCGGGCGCCAGCACGTTGTCTGGGAAGTGCAGGTATACAGAGCGGGGGTCCCAGACTGTGTGTCATGGGGATGCTATGGTCAAAGGCTGAATTCACAGACACACAGGTCCGAAACAAGCTGCCGCGTTTTAAATCAGATGCCACCAAACTGGAGGAGGCCCAGGAGATGAAGGGCTGGACACTACTTTGAACGAGGACTCGCCGGAGGAGCTAAGAACGCTACACTTGGAAAACAGGAGACTCAGAAGGCCAACGGGCGCCGACTGCAGGTCTCAGAAGATTGATCTCACAGATTAGAGACACCACTTTCAGGGGCTGTTCAAGGACCAGAGGGTAAGAGTTACACAGAAGCAGGTCAGCTTAAGATGAGGAAGAATGTTCCATCATTTGGAAGAGTAAAGCCATAGAACGGCCTGCTCTGCCAAACCGTTTCCATATGAAGCGAGGTCGGGGTACCGTACTAGGGGCTCCCTCCAGGAAGGCACATTTGCCCAGGTAGTCTCCCCAGGGTGCCTTCGTTGCTGAGACTGTGTCAGGGGCAATAAGGGTTTAAACAGCCGCGTCACTGCTTGAGGGGAAAGAACAGCTACCTTAAGGATTAAAGTCAAGGTCAAAACAACATCAGAGAGCGGTGAGGATTAAGTAGCTCTGAAAAGTGAGATTTAATTTACAAAAATGTAATTTATGCTCTTTCCTAAAAATATGTCTATTTTGTAAAAAACAAACAAAACAAACAAACCAAAAACACCCCAAAAACAAAAACCGAGAAAGAAAAGAAAATAGAACGGGAAAAAAAGGAAAGGGCACGACCTAGACTCTCAGGAACCTCTTCTCAGAGGATCACAGTGTTGTCACGGCATCTGACGGAAATTTCTGGAGCGCCTGCCACCCACCAGGGTTGTGAGTGAAGCTTTCCCACATGTCCTCCTGCCACAGCACCTGGCCCTTCCCAAGTCCCTCACGTCCCCTGGGGATGTGACGCCATGCTCTCCTGGTCTCCCTCCTTCCTGATTCCTCCTCCTCTCCTGGTACAGGCCCTTTGAGTGATGGGTCCTGCAGGGCTGCTGGACTTCTCCCTTCGTCTGTTTCCCTGACGGCCTCACCCACACCCTCGAGATGTGGGTGCTATCCCCACGTAGAATCTATCCTCTTCTCCTCAGCTCCAGGCCTTTAGGTTCTACCTCCCTAAAAATCTCGACTGGGTCACCTTTCTACTCCCACGGCCCCACCAGTCCAGGCCGGCTTGCTTTAACGCCCTCCGCCTCCAGCCAGCCCTCCACACGACGGCCAGGGGCTCTTCCTAAAGTCCAGCTCCGACCAGCTGCCTCCGAAGCTTGAAACCCTCTGGTGGCTTTGGATAAAGTCCAGGCTCCCAGCCTTGGTTTCGAAGGCCCTTCTGGCCCCATTTCCTACAAACCTCCTCGCTTCCTTTCTCGACGGCATCCTTACTGTATGGCGTCCCTCTAGCTGTATGTCTGGCTCTGCAGTAGCACTCGTTCTGTCTCACTTGGGCCTTTCGGCACTGTCCTCTTGTGCCCGCGGAGCCCTCTCCTCACCCCTTCCCCTCACTCTAGCTGGGTCAGGGCCCCACGCCTGGGCCTCCAGAGCACCCATCCCATGCCACCAGAACCGCCAGCTCGCGTCGTTTTCCCCAGACCTGTAGCCCCAGTGCTAGCGTAACACCTGCCGCGGAGTGAGAGCAAACTCCGTGTCCGTCTGCTGAACGAATGATCTCATGTTGTCCTTTCCAGTTGCTACAGTAAAGACGGGGAGTCAGGAACCACGTGCTGGAACAGAAACACCCACCAGGAGCCCTGAGTGCAACTCACGTTTTTGTGAGGAATGACGTGCGGGATATACTGCAGGATCAACTGCGCCCGTTTTCTGTCCTTGTCGAGTTCTTGGAAGAGCACACTAGGTTTGAGATCCCTTAAGAAGAAAGACACGGGTTTGGGATAATTAAAACAAGAAAACCGTGTTCTAGTGCAGGGTTGGCAAACTATAGCATGTGGGCCAAATGCAACCTGCTGCCTGTTTTTGTGAAGTTTGACTGGAACACAACCATACTCATTCATACTCACGTGCGTATCTGTGTCTCACGACTGCGCTTGCGCTACAGAGGCAGAGCGGAGTAGTCGCCACAGACACTGTCTGCTCCGCAAAGCCTAAAACCGTCTGGCCCTTTAACAGGGAGAGTCTGCCAGTCCCTGCTCTAATGTCACAGCTTCGACAGTTGCATGAGAGTTGATATGTCATTGACAACACGCTGACGTGTTCTTCTTTTAGCTGTTGTAGGAGGATTCCCCAACCCCAGTCTCCAAAAAACCTAAAAGCAGTTTTTACCCCGGTAATTCTGCAGACAACAACTGCCATTTAACTATTATACTTTGTTGCTCAGCTCAGATGAAAGATCTACTCTTCCCGGCCTGGATAAGAAACGTCTGCTAAATATAATCTGGCTTTGTTGCCATTAATTAGCTCTAATCATATTTGGTGTAAACATCTCTTAACAGAGGCGACTGCCAGGTCGCAGCAGAAGTATCCTGACAGGTGCTTCACAGGAACAGCAGCTCTCTTCACACAGAAACAGGTAAGACGAAGGAGAGGGAGACAGTCCCCTCCGCCCTAGTACACGAGCACTGGGCATGCGGGCAACTCCCCTGTGGGTGGCGTGACGGGGCAGACTCTGGCCTTCCACGCCCCCTCCCCACCCCTGGTGCTCACTTTCGCAGCCAGTGGTCCTCGGGGGCGAAGCGTCGCCGGCAGTCCCGCTCATAGAGCACCATCAGCCACCCGTGCACAGACTGGAAGAGCTCCAACGTCTCGCCCTTGGCGGTCTCTGGGGGGCAAACAAACAGGAGAGTCACACTCAGGAAGCGGAGTTGGAAGCAGAGAGGAGTGGGAGGACAGCGCTTGTCTTCCGCCGTCGTCATCAAGTCCTTGAATCCCCTCACTCTGAATTTCCTGTGGAACCAGAGGAATTAAGAGGCACCCTGGGTATGTGCTAAGTGTCTGCGGGGCCGAGTACCTCTCAGACACCATCACTCAGGCAGCCTCCTGCTAGTATGTCACGCGAAGGACCTTTTTAATCTAAGGAGCTTTGTACTCAACAACTGGAAACACCTCAGGAGGGACTCTCATTTGAAGTGGGAACGGGCACAGGTTTTATCTTCATGGAAATCGACTTGAAGAATCAAAAGGAGACAGACAGCAAAATTAATCATCGTTAATATTCCCTGACACGTACATGCAAATTCTGAAGGACGCCTCGGAGAGTGAGGCTTTATCGCCACACTACTGTCTTAAGAGGTCAGAAGAGTGAAGAAATGAGACTTCCACTGATGTGAATAAATGTGTATCTTCTGTTAACTTGAGCAGACAATAAAGCAAAGAATCAGCTGATGCGACAGACTCCTTGGCTTCCCTGGGTGTAGTAGCATCAATCAAATGAAGGCAGACACCTTTACCTTACCTACGATTCCATCCCAGATCATCTTAAACACAAAGGAGTTCAGAAAAGAGGAGATGGTGACCAGCTCTTCCAGTTTGAATGAAATTTGTTCTTCATAAACCTCAATGTCATCAAGGATCCTAAATCAGACAGAATATTATTCAGAACATCCCACTAAGAAAAAAAATGAGAGCTGTACTGCTTAATAGACAACATAAACAAGATTAATAGGCTCTATCTTTTAGAGATACTTAATGTAAAATTTACAGATAAAATGATATGATGTCCAGGATTTGCTTCAAATATACTAAGCGAGGACAGCAGGTGGGGGTTCAGATGAAGCAAAACTGGCTGTGAGTTGGTGACTGTTAAAGCTGGTGATGGGCATGTGAGAGTTCATTATATTAATATCATTCTTTGTCCTTTGTGTGAATTTGAAATGATCCATGGTAAAAAAAGTTAAAAAATGTAATTAAGAAGAAAAGCAGCTCTACTCCGTATTTTTCTTATTCATAAGGCTCTAACTGTGACGCTTTCCCCATTCATGCCTGAATGTCAAGGAATCTTGACTGAGAGTATGTTTATTGAAAAAAACTGTGGAATCTTATTTCACATCTAGGACAGACACTAGTGACACTTGGTAGGAATGTGGTAAATATTTGTGAGTGAACAAATGAATGGGTTTGAAAGGGCATATGAATAAATGAACCATTTAAGATACAGCTCTATCTGAAAAGCTCCTAAAACCCTCCACGCAGTAGAACATGCCGTACTCTTGGCTTCCCCCACACCCAGCGGTCACCAGCAGCTCCAGACTCCTGCTCCCATCCCAGCCGCTCAGTGAGCCCCTTCCTCTGTGATTCTCACCCAAACTGCCACCCGATGTCCCTGATCCCCCCTGCTAATGTCTTCTAGCCTCAACATAATTGCCTGAGGTCCATTCTCTTGTATAATTAATTCTTCAACAACCTTTTTGGAAAAAGTGAAATTAAAAGAATACCAAATACACAAGTCGACACGTAAGCTTAAAAAACAAAGGAACCGCATGGGACTAACATTTGGTTAATTTCCCACTCTGTGCCAGGCACTGTACCAAGTACTTGGCATTCCTTTTCTCATTTACTCTCCCTCAGATTGGTAATATTATCTCCATTCTAACGGGGAAACTGAGACCCAGAGAGGTTAAGCACCGTGCTCAGGGTCATCTTGATAATAACAACAGCCAGCAAGTACTGAGCTCTTCCTATGTTCCAGGGACTGTGCTAGCACTTTGCATTATCTCTTTTAATCCCCGAAAGGGAGGTGCTGTTGTTACTCCCAGTTATAGAAGAGGAAACTGAGTCTCGGAGGGGCTGAATCCCTTGATCCCTTGCCCACGTGCCCAGGAAGTGGCTCAGCAAGGGTTTGCACCCTGGCTCTCTGACTCTGGAAGTTCCCAGGAATTGACCTAGCACAGCAAGGAAAAGGCTGAGCTGTGATTTCAACCCATCTCCAGGAGACCCCAAAGCCCACACTCGGCGGTGCTGACCCAGCTCCCCTGAAAAGACAGGAACTAACAATTGCTGAATACCTGCGGTGTGCCACCCACCTTGTGAATGTTTCCTTGTCTAATTCTTACAACGTCCCTCCACACAGGTCCAAATGATGCAGTGACCACATCAGCAATTACTTCCTTACTGACACTGTAATTTGGTCTCTCTGAGTTCTAGGAAAGGGATTCAGCCCCACAGCAGCCAACCTACGTGATGAGGTGCCGGGAACAGTCGCAGAACAGCATCAGCATGGCCAAGAGCTGCTTGGACTCCTCGGTGTCGTTGTTCAGGCATTCCAGGAAGAGCCTCAACCCTCCGTGGGGCCCCAGCTCGCAGATAAACGCCCACAGTTTGGGCAGCAGGTCATCAAGGTAAGTGAGACCTGGGAAAGGATAGAAAAACCCAAGTTTCAGGTGGGGGCTCCGTCTGGCCGCTTATTTCTCCTATCCAGTGGGAAAACAAAACACTTACACCTATGAGTGAACATTTAATGTGCTTGAGAAGAAGGTGGGATTAGCAAGAAAAGCATGATCACCATGAGAACAACAAAGACAATAACAGCTACCATTTAACGGTGCTTCCTCTGTGCCCAAGACCCTTCTGAGTACCATGCACGTGTTGTCTCCGTTCCACCTTGTGAAGCCCAATGTCGTCTCCATTTTATAAGGGAGGAAACTAAAGCACAGAAGTTAAATAAATGGCCCCAAATCACACAGCCTGTAAGTGTCAGAGTCAGGAAAAGAACTCAGGACTGTCTGACTTAACATTTATGTTTCCAATCAGGGAAAGGGCTAAAGAGTAAATATTTTTATGCATTGTGGGCCAGGTCTCTGCCATTAAAATAAATTAAATTTAGCAGAGTTTAACTGAGCGGAAAACAATTCGCCAATCCAGCAGCCCTCAGAGTCAGAGGAGGTCCAGAGAGCTCCAGTTAGCATCCTGGCCAGGAAGCGCTCGCGGACAAGACGCAAGTGAGGTGCAGAGACAGCTGGATTGGCTACAGCTTAGCATTTGCCTCGTTTGAAAGTGGTGGGATCAGAAAGCAGCCTGTGCTGCTGTGACTGGCGGAGACTCCGCTATTTGTTACAAAAATACGGAACACTCCTAAGTCAGGCTTTCAGTTAGTTTATGTACTAAGTTAGGTTGCAGTTCCTTACATAAGGACTCAAAGTACAGAGGCATTCGCACGAGGCCAAATTTAATTGAATACTGTCACAACTACTCGATGCTACCACTGGGACACAAAAGCAGCCACAGAAAGTACACAAAAGAACACGTTTGGCTGTGTGGCGATAGAGGTTTATTTACAAAAACAAGGAGTGGGCTGGATCTGGCCCACAGGCAGTAGTTTGCCGACCCCGATTTAAACCATCTTGCAGGCTTGCCACATTTAGCCAAGCTCCCTCTCATCTACTATTATTCGACCTATTTTAAACACGGGAATGCAGTGAATGACCATAGCAGAGATGCTCTGAAATATCACACAAAAATTGAACCTTGGGAAGCAAAGGTGACACACAGGACATGCTAAGCCTGCTTCCTGACAGCCATAAGGACTCAAGACACACAGGCTACATCCCTCGGCTGATGCTCCCAGAGTGTCCTCAGAGGCCTGCTGGACACCTCCCCCTGTGTGGCCCACAGGCACCTTACACTGTCACAGCCATGACACGACAGATTCCCCACAGGCCCCGCCCCCAGCTGGTGTTCCCCAACTAAGAACACAGTGCCAGCATCCACAGAGGTGCTTGGGCCAAAAACCTGGTATCATCTTTGAAACCTTTGGTCCTCACACCCCCAAATCCAATCTGCCAGTGAGACCCTTCCTCTAAAGCACACCCAAAGTCCTCCCACTTCCACCTCCATTGCTACTACACCAGGCCAGTGACTCTCAACTGGGAGGGATTTTGCCGCCCAGGGGGGACATCTGGCCACGCCTGGCTGTTGCAACTGGGTGAGAAGATGCATCTATGAGAGGGGCCAGGGGCTGGTAAACATCCTGCAATGCACGAGACAGCCCCCCAGCAACAAAGACTTATCTGAGAAACCCTGCCCTAGCCCAAGCCAACATCGTGTCTCATCATGCTCACGTTCAGAGCCCATCATTATACTGAATCTCCTTTTTACCTGCTTATTGCTGGTCTCCCTAACCTAGAATTAATCACCTTTAGAACAGAGACCTTGGCTGTCTTGTTCACCTTTGTATCCTCAGTGCCTGGCACATACAGGTACTCTATAAATATTTGAAGAATGGATATGTAAGTGTGAAAGCGAGAAGCAGTGTGATTTATGTTTTTTTTAAGACAGTCTTGCTCTGTCACAGTGGTTAGAGTGCTGTGGCATCATCATAGCTCACAGCAACCTCAAACCTCTGAGCTCAAGTGATCCTCCTGCCTCAGCCTCCTGAGTAGCTGGGTCTACAGGCATGCACCAACCACACGCAGCTAATTTTTTCTATTTTTAGTAGAGATGGGGTCTCGCTTTTGCTCACCCTGGTCTCGAACTCTTGACCTCAAGTGATCCTTCTGCCTCGGCCTCCCAGAGTGCTAAGATTACAGGTGTGAGCCACCACGCCCAGCCTTTTCTAGTTTTCTATTCAGAAAAAGTAACTTTTTAAAAGTACATTGTATTTCATAATTGGGTAAGAGCAACAAAATGGAAGTGCTACGACTGAGGTTAACTTGAACTACTTAACCGAGGTGTACCAATCTCTAAGAAGAACAGCTCAAAAACATCCTTCCTCAAAATCTATCTTCTGAGTCAAGGAAGCCAGAAAAAACAAGTATCAACTTTTGTTTTTTTTTTTCTTTTTTTGAGACAGAGTCTCACTCTGTTGCCTGGGCTAGAGTGCTGTGGCGTCAGCCTAGCTCACAGCAACCTCAAACTCCTGGGCTCAAGCGATCCTCCTGCCTGAGCCTCCCGAGTAGCTGGGACTACAGGCATGCACCACCATGCCCGGCTAATTTTTTTTATATATATTTTTAGTTGTCCAGCTAAATTCTTTCTATTTTTAGTAGAGACAGGGTCTCGCTCTTGCTCAGGCTGGTCTCGAACTCCTGAGCTCAAACGATCCACCCGCTTCGGCCTCCAGGAGCGCTAGGATTACAGGCGTGAGCCAAAGTATCAACTTTTTTAAAGACAATGGTCTGCCCAATTTGAGAGACAGAAGACAATGCCCCAGGACTGCGAACCTGTGAGGATCTGGAGCCGGATCTGGGTCAGTGTGGTCAGCGAGGTCTGGTAGAGGACACAGATGTTGCAGACCTTCTGGACTTCTGCAGAGTCAACGCGTTTGCCCCCAACAGGCCTGAGAATATTCCGGACTGATGTAGACTTTTGAAACGCACGTTTTAGGAGATCTGGCATCGAGAAAAGCAGAAATGTGAGCAGAAGTTCAGCCATATGCCAAATGCCATCCTGGAAGGGGAAAAGCGTTTCCATACAGTTCCAGATTTACAGCCAGGGCCAAACAGTGGGGCAGCTGCTCTGACTCAAGAATTTCTTTTGGATAAATCAGAAAAACACTAACAATAGGTTTTTAGGTATAATTCAAAGACCTCTTCATAACATTCCAAAATTTCTCAGAACAAGCTGGGCACAGTCAAATCTTACATAGGATTCCGGTACTCTATCACCTGATTTCAGATCCCACAAAGGTAAAAGTTCAGAGGACTACATTAGGAGGGGGCACAAAGGTAGGGGCGCTGGTTGAGTCTCCATTTTCTGTGCTTTTAGAGGGAAGTAAGTAAGGCATGACAACCTCAAATACCGATATTTGGTTTTGAAGGGTATTCTATGTTTGTTTTAAACTTTCCCATTTATATCCTGCTGAATTTACATTTGCTGAGCCTTTCCTCACTGCTAGCCATGAGACAGAGTTTTGCAATTCACTGAGTAATAGAAGAAAAGCCACCCCAAATCTGAAAATCTGCTATAGGCAGGTAACTCTACTGAATTATGTTAGTGGCATTTCCTTAACTTTTATCCGAGTGGGCAAGAACCTTTCCATGGAACCCATCACTGCTCCTGCAACAGGGATGCTGCTGACGGGGTAGCCCTTTGCTAATGAGCCCCCCATGGGAGATTTATTTTAAGATTGAGAACTCAGAAAAGCTCTACTTCCCCTAAGGACTGAGAAGAAAAAAAGGGTCCAAAAATCCCTTTTCGTTTTGGCTCCTAGAAAGTTCACAGCCAAACTGAACTTCAGAGATAGCCACAGTGGCACTCGTGGAACCTCTGCCTATGGACATTCTTCTGTACCCATGATCTCGATTTTGTTCACCTATTTATATCTCCCTGGTCCCTGTGTGCTATTCCTGTGGGTTTTCTGTCACTGTTTTGCCGAATGTGAACTTTTCTAAGCAGGCTCAGAATTTTTGTGGAAGAAGTTAGAGCATCCCACAGCGAGGAACATCCGCACAGGGAGAACCGGGAGCTGTACTTCAGCCAAGCAGACTCCCGGGGCCAGGCCTGCTCCGGCCACTCACTCTTCACTGGAAGCACGTTCTGCGGGGATGGTGGGGGCACGGGGGCTGGCTCCTGGTTCTCCAGGAGCTTCTTGCTCAGGATGTCGCTGAAGAAGATCCGGATGAGAGGCACCCCCCACAGAAACTGCAGCTGTCTGGTGATCAAGGGCATCGACTCGTTAAGGCTAGGAGAGAGCAGAGGAGACCAGGCTGTCAGTTCCCACCTGAAGCAGGGCCAGGGACAGCCCATCCAGCTCCTAACGGACCCTTTCCTTGGAGGTGCAGCTAGGACCTGCCTCTCAACATGGCAAAGATGATTAAAAAAAAAAAAAAAAGGTGGAACCAACAAACTGTCGCTGAGGGTCTGGTATATTGAAGGCACAGACTCTTTTTCTTGTCTGCCAACAGTGTTCCTGCTCTCCCAGGTCCCCAGGCCTAGCGCCCCCTCCCATAACAGTCTTCTCAGAGACACCAGGTGTCACCTAGTCGACAAAAGCCACCTCATGCCTGCTGAGATGCCTTCTTCCTCACAGCTGGCCTGCAGGTGTGGCCCCCACATCTAGACGGCTCGACAGCTCCCTCAGTGTTTCCTTGCCTCCGGGGGGTCCTCTCTCCACTCCACACTGTGCCCCAGCACCACTCACGCTCTTGAAATCTGCCGTCGTGCCCTTCCCGCTCAAGACCCTACACTGGAACCCACGGCAATCTTCACAGCGCTAACGGCCACCACCACCACTGAGCATGGCCAGGCCTCCTCCTAGGCCCTCCGCGTGCATCGTCTCGTTCCGTCCTTCAAGGCAACCCCGCCAGAGGACGACGAAAACTATCCCCACACTTCAGACAAGGAAAGCGAGGTGAGGCAAGTTGTCCAAAGTCCCTCGAAGAAGAGGGAGTGGGGCTGAGCCTGGGCTGTCCGCTAACGTGCTTTTTGCTCCCCCCGCCTCCCAGAGCACCCCATCCTCTTCAGGCTGGGGCGTCACGCTGGGCGGCTCTCCTCTAGCAATGCGTCTTTTAATTGGCGAGGACCCAAAGACGTCACTCAGATACAAAGGAAAAGGGAAGGAGTTCAGGGATTTCCTTCCCTGGCTTTCAGATTTCTGCCTCGAGGGCACCAGCCAGGCAGATGTCTGAGCGAGAGAGCAGCTGGGCATCGCAGCTGCCTTGAGTCCAGAGGCCACGTCATCTCAGCCTCGGGTGCGCATTTCGAATCCATGTCGCTGCCTTGCTTGAATTCTTCTTCCAGTCTAGTGTTTCTCATGGTTTTGATTCTTCATCTAAATTTTCTTAATCTGTACTCCACCTCTTGAAAAGGAGCTGGGGTGACTTCTATTCCCTTTGACTCATTTGTCTTGTTTTGGCATCTCTGAACAAGGCAGTCTAGTCCATCGATAAAAGTGATAGCAACGAAGAAAAAATACCGATAGACAAGGCTCACAATTTAATGGAAAGAAAATACAAAATAATATGATTTCAATTCTGTAAAAAATAATTGATATCTTATATAGAAAAAGACTAAAAGGATGTCTACTCAGCTTATCTTTAGGTAGGAGGATTATGGGCTGGTTTATATTCTCTTCTGGCCTATAGTTTACGCAATGAACACCTTATTTTTGCGATAAGAAACAAAACGACAGAAGCAGGAAGAAAGAAAGAAGGAAGAAGGGGGAGACAGTGAGGAGAGAGGCAGGAGGAGGCAGGAAAGACAATGACTTGCCCCTAGGACTCACCCATAGTCCACAGATTGGGAGAACCAGCCGAGGACAGGGTGCCAGTGGGTCAGGTTGGACTTCTTCTGGGACACATACTTTTGACAGTAGCACAGCATCTGGGTGAGCAAACTCACAAACCCATCCATCTCCTCCTCTAACACTCTGGGGCTGAGGGAGCCCAAGTGCAGGAGGTTGCCTACAAGGAGAGAAGGCCGAGTGTGATGGGCCCAGACGGACATGCTTCGGCCCCTCCCAGCCCTGCTCTCTGCCTGGAGCTCAGGCGGCCACATTGTACGGGCAGGAAGAAATTCCACATGCACCTTTGGGGCCGGAAGCTGCCATGTGTTGCAGGGTGAGAAATAGGCTGACCTGACTTCAAATCCTGGTTCTGCCACAGACAAGCCGTACCATGGCCCTCAACCCACCTCTCGAATTTGTTTCCTCACCTATAAGATTAGAATACTGGTCCCCACTCTCATGTGAGGATTATACGAATTAACATGTCAAATGTCAGGCACACAGAGGTATGTGACATTTAGTTAGTATTACAGCTCAATATTATGTTGATATTTAAAAATCAAAGGTCGGCCAGGTGTGGTGGCTCCTGCCTGTAATCAATCCTAGCACTCTGGGAAGCCAAGGTGGGAGGATCGCTTGAGGTCAGGAGTTCAAGACCAGCCTCAGCAAGAGTGAGACCCCATCTGTATTAAAAATAGAAAGAAATTAGCTGGGCAACTAAAAATAGAAAAAAATTAGCCAGATGTGGTGGCGCATGCCTGTAGTCCCAGCTACTCGGGAGGCTGAGGCAGGAGGATCGCTTGAGGCCAGGGGTTTGAGGTTGCTGTGAGCTAGGCTGATGTCATAGCACTCTAGCCCTGGCAACAGAGCAAAAATCCGTCTCAAAAAAAAAAAAAAATATCAAGGGTCAACATAAGAAATGACCTTTTGAAGAATATCTGGATGTCCTGGGAAATCACTGTTATTCAGTGTTCACCAATGTTATTTAATATCCTCTGTGTGAAGACTCTTACCATAAACTCCTCTTAAAACGTAGCCCCAAGAAGCTTTTTCTAAAATAAATTTCTTCCCATTAGGCAATGAGAATTATGTGCCTCCACTGTTTCCAAACGCAGTATCCGCAAACCCTCTCTTCACCTACAATAAAAACACTATACAACGGGCGAGGCGGGCGCTGCTCGGCTCTAAGCCCCACCCAACTACTCCCTCCCTTCTCTCTTGAGAGGAGAATTATCCGGGCAACTCACTATACTTTCATTTTTTTCCTAGGCTGCCAGGAAGCCAAGGGCTGACATCCAACATCATTTATAGTCACTTAACTAGCTCGCCAGCCTGGTATATTTTCAATGTGGTTTTTAATTTACATGTCTATTTTAACTCCTTGGATACTTTTTTTTTTTTAATGTAAGCACTTCCAGTTGTAACTCAAAACGATTCACGATCTCTAGCAGAGTGAAAAGCAAAACACTCGGGCTTTCCCTGATGGCCGCGATGCAGTCACAGTCCAGCCAGGGATACTCACCCATGAGACAAAGCGTGTGGCATCCTTCTAAGCTTTCGCAGATGTCACGGCATCGGTCTTCGTCTCTTAAAAACATGATGAATTTACGAAGTATATCGTGAGATTCTAAAATAGCGAGGCGCTGCAAACAATTGCACACTGTTAAAGCAGAAACGGACGGGAAGAGTTTCCCGCCACAGTGTGAACTTGGTCACTTGCAGATGACCCCCCGCTGATGCAGAACACGCTGCCAATTCCCAAGAAGAAAACAGACAAAGATGAGAACCTGCTACTTTGGGCTACTAACTTGTTCAGAAGAAAAATCAGGAGAAGGGGTGGGAATTAGCAGAGAAAACATTTTACTTTCTAATTTCTATAAAAGAAAAGCAAAAACAGAATTGGTGGTTTTGGGGGGAACTCACGGAGCCCTACTTACCTCGGGGGTCATTGTGCTGAGATGAGTCACAAGAGCAGGAACAGACACGACGTGGAGGAGGAACGGCCGGATCAGATTGTCTGAAAATTGTGCAGCAATCACAGGGCTAGACACAGACAGAGGAGCTTATTCAGACAGGGCTTCGTGTGCACCCGGAACAAAAGAACGACCCTACCAATACTCTCAAATCCCGAGAAATTATGCTTCACAAGACTTCTAGGAAAACTAAAGGCTGAAAATGGGGACACACCATAGGGAAACAGTTAAGTCAATGACAGTATAGTCATATGATGCAAGGCTGTGCCTCTATGAAAAATCAGTTTTGAAGTTTTACTGACATGAGAAAATGCTCATGCTGTAATCCACTTAAAAAAAAAGCAGAATAAAAAATTATATGCCTCGGAGAGGAGGAAGGGACTTGTGATGGGGACAGAGGAAAAAAGGGGCTTCTGGAATACTGGTATGATCGATTTCTCGATTAGGTGGTGCTTACCCAGGTATGTTCACTCCGTGGTAACTTGCCAATAACTCATACTTTAACTAAGCAGTCTATCTAAAGATGTATATAGTATGATATTAACATTTAAAAATATATACAATGAGCATAAATATGTATAATTTTTTTTTTTTTTTCGGACAGGGTCACCCAGGCTAGGGTACCGTGGCACAATCATAGCTCACTGCAGCCTCAAACTCCTGGGCTCAAGTAATACTCCTGTCATAGGCTCCTGAGCAGCTAGGACTATAGGCACATGCCACCATGACT
>NW_012148775.1:3590598-3604074 GCF_000956105.1 Propithecus coquereli | reverse complement strand
ACATGAGAATATGGTCAACATTATTAGCCACCAGAGAATTACAAATCAAAAATGACAGCAAGATACCCCTTCACACCCACCAGAATGGCTATAATCAAAAAGACTTAACAAGTGTTGGCAAGGATGCAGAGAAATTGGAAATACACTACTGGTGGGAATATAAAATGGTGCAGGCACTTTGGGAAATACTTTGGCAATTCTTCAAAAAGTCTGAGTTGCCACATGGCCCAACAATTCTACTCCTAGGAATATACCCAAGAGAAATGAAAACATATGTTCACACCATAACTTGTACATAAATGATCATAGTAGCACTATTCATAATACTCAAAAAGTAGAAAGACTCAAATGTGGTATATCCGTACAATGGAATATTATTTGGCCATAAAAAAGAATGAAGTACTGATTCATGCTACAACATGTATGGACCACGAACACATTGTGCAAAGTGCAAAAAGCCAGTATCAAAAAAACCACATATTACATGATTCCATTTATGTGAAATGTCCAGAAAAGGAAAATCCAAAGAGATACAAAGTAGATCAGCTATTGCCAGCGGTTTTGTGGCGAGGGGAAAGCAGAATGATTGCTAATAGGTACAGAGTTTCTTTTTAGGGTGATGAAAATGTTCTGGAATTAGATAGTGGTGATGGCTGCACAACTCTGAATACACTAAACACCACCGAACCGTATACATTAAATGACTGAAATGTACAGATGTTACTTATACTTCAATAAAGACGTTATTTAAAAAAATCAGAAGCCATGCAGGGAAAAAAAGATCATGAGAACAACTTACAGGGGAAAAATGATTTCTCCCAGCTGATGTGCTCCAATACCAATGAGCAGCTGTGGTACTGGTATTTAGGCTATCAGAATTCATATTATAAACTTTCACTTCTAAGAGTACCATTTTGGGACAAGAGCATTTTGTAAGACTGAAATGCTCAAAATATCAGTGCCTGTGTTAACAACTGTGGCTAGCAGTTAGTTATTTGAAAGCACAGTCTAGACCAGGGGCCCAAATTTGGTCCACTGCCTATTTTTGTAAATACGATTTTACTGGAACACAGCCGTGCTCACTTGTTTATGTGCTGTCTATGATTGCTTTCAGGGCACAATGGCGGAGCAGTTGTGAGAAAGGCTCTATGGGCCACAGAGCTGAAAATGTTTATTATCTGGCCCTTTACAGAAAAAGTTTGCCAAATCATGCTCTAGATCATCATCTTCCGAACAGGTGCTCCACAGAAAATGGTTCCATGGACTATCAAGAGACATGCTCCACCATCCAAAAACAAGGCAGGGGGATTCCATGTCAGATACGTTTAGACCAACATCAGGTTAAACAAACCCAGGGGTCTTGTTACCACTGCAGGACTTCTCAGAGCTTTCAGCCCTAAAGTGTGTGGTGGATTAGCAGAAGGGGGCAGAGCAGGCAGCTTTTACCAAGCTGGTTTCACCATGACACCCTCTCTTCTAGGAGCTCTTACTCATATCTCCCCAGGTCAGTGTTCCCCTCAACAGTTTAAGAATGTTCTGGACCCATTAACGAGCACAGTTTTTTATGTTTGGCAGTTCTCAGAATTACAGGTACAATTTCTGTAAGGAAATATTTAGCTTCTTATGTACTTTATTTCTCCAAATGACTAAGTGAAGGCAAATATCACATCCTCTGGAAGCCTCCAAATTCTAACATTTTACACCTGTGTTTATAACACTATTCCCTTAATCCTTTTACCCGACCCTTTGCTGGGCCTCCTCCAGCTCTTAAGTGTCCTTTATTTTATCAATTAAAACCTCTAAAGGAAAGATGATTGCATCTTGGCCACTGGCAGAATGAAGGTAATTCCTTTTAAACAGTGTCATCCCACAGATCACACTGCAAAAATATTCAACGTTACAGACTGAGGACTAAGAAGAAGTTGGAGCAGTCACGGATGCGTCACTTTCGCTAAGAACAATACTTCCTGTAAATTCGGACAAAGCGGGCAAGTCCATACCCGATGCCAGTAGAAGAGAAAAGAAAACCAAGAATAGGAAGTACTCAGAAACATACCAACGCCTCAGCTGTGGGTTCTTACCGCAATGCCAGGGAAAAGGCTGCCGTTAAAGTGCCTTTGGACAGACAAGGACGGGGTCTTGCCAGGCCACGGGTCAACAGTACCTGAAGAGAACATTTTAACTGGTCAGGGGACGACACCAACTTTATATTCATTTGTACATTAAAAAGAAGCAAAAGAGTAAAATGAGTGCTTTAGGTAAAAAATTGTATTGGAATGTTTTTAAAAAAGGAAGGGGCAAGAAGTATTGGGTATGGAGGTTCATCCTACCATTCTTTCCCTATTTTAAATATTATGTTAAAAATTTTAAATAATAAAGTTATTAGTAAAAAAATTAATAGCTAATAAAAAGAACTTAAAATTTCAAGCTACCATATTATTTTAGAAGCAGGTCAGTGACAGTGTCAAGTAGACGCTCCCTCTGCTGAGATCGACTGTTGATGATACCACCTTTTGCCATAGCACCACCCCACAGGGTGGTTGTGAGGGGAAAATGAAACCCAATCAGAAAGTAGCCCCTCACAATGCCAGGTAGAAAGACGAGCTAAATCAAGATCACTTCTCAGTCTCCTTCACTCTGGGCTTGACCCATTCCTTCTCTGGAATGTACCATGCTTTAATAAACTTTGGCACTTTGCTTGCTTGCAAAAAAAATGATTACTTCTCGAACTCAAGAATTCCAGTCATGTATCACTGAACAGGGGTGTTATGTTCTGAGAAATGCATTGTTAGGCGATTTTTGTCATTGTGCAAACCTCATGGAGCATCCTACACAAACCTCGATGGTATAGCCTACAACACACCTAGGCTACATGGTATGACCTATTGCTAAGCTAAAAACCTATACAGCACGTTACTGTACCGAATACTGTATGCAATTATAATGCAACGGAAAGTATTTGTGTACCTAAACATATCTATACAGAGAAAGGGTACAGTAAAAATATGGTATGATAATCTTAAGGGACCACCGTTGCACATGTGGTCCGTCATTGACCGAAATGTCATTACGTGGCACAACTGCACTTTTAAATAGCGATTAGGCTTCTGACAATTCCCTGGAGGTACAAATTGGCCGTGATAAGATACAGAATGGACAGAGGCTGTTTTAAGACACAGAGCTAGAACACTGGCCAAGAAGGAACCTGAGGGAACAAGCCCTGAGACCGCCTCCTCCAGTTTAAATTTCAAGAGACTAGATTACCCTTGCAGTCAAAAATGTAGAGCGTTAAAGGGATCCCAGTGCCACTGTCTTCCTTTACCTGATCCCTAACTGACCCCAGCCATGGGGAGGGAGAAGAACACACTGAGATCAAACGCTTCCTGGGAAAAGTGTTTCAGGGAGGGGGTCACCAGATATGCTGAAATCAAATGCAAAAATCCAAGTTCAGGTGTTGGAGAGTGGGGAGGTCACACATTGGGGAATGGGGTCACGGACCTGCATCACAGAATAAAATCCACGCTGGTTGAGATGTCCCATGATGTTTGCACAAATGTGGTTCATGGCTGGTCGAAGACTCTCACCTAAATGAAGAAAAGAGTTTGAGAAAAAAATTTCTTGCCATCATGTGACCTGTTCATGTGGGACAGAAAATGACATCTCAGGCCCAAGGCAGCAAGGAAATGAGATACTCCCTGTCTTGCCTTCCTTTTCCCTGAGGTCTAGAACCCGAGCGCCAGGAGGTTCTACATATCTGGAATTCTGTCTCTCTTGGAAGGCCTGGCTCAAGTGTTATCTCTTGGGTGATGGGTCCTCCTGTCCCCCTGGCCTCTAACTCCTGTAGCACCTTTCTAATTTCCTCCTAGGGCCTGGAACTTTCTGCTCCCTGTGGTTGCCTCCTCTTCCCGCTGGGCCATGAGCTTCCAGAACAACTTTCAGAGTCCAGAATAATCCTAAAATAAACTTTTCTCGCTGACCTGGTGCCTTGGCATATGCAGTTTCCTCTGCTTTCATGGTTTCATCCTTCCTCTTCACTCTGTGAACTGCAACTCTCCCTAGCTCTTAGCTCAGACATCCCTTCTTCAGGAAAGCCTGAGCCCCAGGCCTAGCAAAGCTCCCCCATCCCACTGATTGGTATCATTTCTCTTTTATTCTTCCTTCTGAGCACTGACCATATTAATGGCATTTTATATTAACATATATACACGAGTGACTTCTATTTAATGTTTGTTTCCCCAGCAGACTCTAAGTTCTGTGAGGACGGGAGCGTCTAGAGTCCCTGGAGGGCAGTGACCTTTCTGTTTTGCTCATCACTGTATCTCCAGTGCCCAGCACCGTGCCTGGCACAGTTGCTATTTGTTGAACGTATGAATGAAACGTACGAAACATATAAGGCTAAGGACGCTTTGCAGGGAAGGAGGCAGCTTTATAATGCAAATGTTATGGGCTAAATAGAATTATTTGCTACCTAATGATTTTTCCAAATGAAATGACATGGCCTAAGTGAATGTTATCACTTGGAGGCTGAGGCACTCTGGGAGTTACAAAAAATAGAGAGCAGAACCATGCCTTTAAACGTAGATTCAAAGAAGGGGAAAGCGTAACACACGATACTGAACGTATTCTGGACACTACAATGCAGTCTGATGGGAAGTGCCAAAGGCATCTTCATCTGTCTGGTCTCAGGGCCTTCCCTGAGGTTTGTGGCGGCAAAAGTGCTTTTTATGAAGGAGAAAAGGCAGCCAGGTGCGGTGGCTCATGCCTGTAATCCTAGCACTCTGGGAGGCTGAGGTGGGAGGACTGCTTGAGCTCAGGAGTTCAAGACCAGCTTGAGCAAGAGAACCTGTCTCTACCAAAAATAAAAAAAATTAGCCGGGCGTGGTGGTGCATGCCTGTAGTCCCAGCTACTCGGGAAGCTTAGGCAGGAGGATGGATTGCTTGAGCCCAGGAGTTTGAGGTTGTAGTGAGCTATAATGACACCACTGCACTCTAGGCCAGGCAACATGAGCTCCATCTCAAAAAAAAAAAAAAAAAAAAAAAAGAAAAGAAAGAAGTGAAGGTCCCCCAAGCTCGCTACAGTAATGCCAGTTAGGAAAGACTTTGAGACAAGTCCCACAGACCTTTTCCCCGGAGAATTTTCCATGTTGAAGTGTCTGTGAAGGTGACAAGCATCGTGAGGTACAGTGTGATGAGTCGGGAGTCTTGTAAGATTTCAGGCTGGAAACAATAAAGAGAGTTTATTAACACAGTCGTCCTCTGAGTCCAGATAGTGAAGCATCCATTTTCCAACTGTTCCTAAGTGCACTCAGACTGGAATAAATGAGTCAGGAATATAATCCTTCATTCTTCTTTTCCTCAGGGAATGATGACTTTAGGAGTTAAATGACAGGAATTTTGGCATGCTAGTGCTTGATCATGGAATCAAATACTCCTGGGAACAGAGAATCGAGAATTCTTGGAAAACAAGGTGACCAGGGCTGGCACGCTATATGTACATATGTCTGTGTGTCTGAACTCCGCAGCAAACGGAGCAGAAATGCAACTGGGCATAACAGGGAGCGTGGGCTCAGACTTCTGGCTTCATCACTTACTAGCTGTGTGATCTTGGGCAAGTTTCTTAACTTCTCTGTGCCTTGGTTTCCTCATCTGTTGACTAGGAACAGTAACGTTGCTTTCCTCAAAGGATTGTCATGAGGAACATATTCATGCACACAAAGCACCAAGAACAGTACCTGGCACACAGATAACTCCATGTAATGTTGGTTTTTGTTATGATAGTTCATGTTATCATTATAATTGTTTTGCAAGAGTTAGTCGGGCAAAAGGCCTGACTGCTTTCTAGGCTCAGACCCTACAGCATGTGCACCTGGAAGGAACCCTGGAGACCACCGAGTTTAAACCTCTAAGCTCATAGAGAACAGGTGAGGGGAAGTGACTTGTTCAAGGTCATATGGGAAATTAGCAGCAAAATTAAGACTAAATTTCAGATACTCCTTGCTCCAGATCCAGTGCTCTTTGCTCCTAATGTCGGTTTCTGCACATAAATTTTTTTTATTTTTTCAAAATAAAAGAGCCTCTTTTCAAAGAGAAATCTGTTGTGGAATATAGATACAAAAAGCAGATAAACGAGGACCAGGCTGGCTCCAGTTAAGGTAGGGGAATAACCTGTCCGCTTGGCCCTAAAGCACTTTCGTAGAATCCCAGGGCTCCAAGGCACAGGTGTAAGGACCACTGCTCTGAGCCATAACCCTCACCTGACAAGTCAGGCGTGGCTTGTCGCTGGCTTGCTGCCTCGGCTGGGTCGTGGCCAAGAGCCATTCATGAGCGCCTCAAGAGGAATGGCTGGGACTGGATTGCTGGGGGCTCTGGGGTCATTTGCTCCATCACTCAGCTGCTCCCTCAGTCCTTGCCACGCCTCTGTCCCCGAAACGTGTCCCTCCCTATGTGCAAAGTGGAAGTGGCTGCTGTTTGTGTCTGCTCACACCTTTGTCCGTCTTCTCATAACACAGGGTGGGCACAGGACCAGGCTGGACCAGTGTCAGTATCCCACTCCTCTCGCCACTGTGACGGTTCAGAGATGAGCCCAGGGTTCCATCGGGCCTTTAAGAACTCTCCTGGATTTTGGAATTAAAGGGGGAGAGTTTCCCTTTTCTCTTTTGTCAAGACAGAGTAAGAATGTGAGGTCAGAACTGTTGGCTGCCATGATTACAGCAGGGAAGGACAAGGTGACCCCAAAAGGGAACAGACGTGATAGGAAAGAATGAGGAAGAATCGAGAAGCCCCGGCTCTACTCATCCCCAGACGCCATGTTACAGAACACAGTCTATAGCAAAGTGTTCTCGTTCTTGCTTAGCCTGTATGTGTGACTAGCTGTGCTCACGCTGGGTTTCTGTATGTGTAACAAGAGGCCCCGACCATAAAGTATTCATTACATCAAATAAATGGGAAGGAAGACGACAGATTCCCTGGCATGGAGGCTGTGGCCGGTGCAGTCCGTGTTCAACACGCTGTACACCAAAGACAGGCTCATGCTGAAAACAGCATCCAACTTCCTCTCTCTCAGAACAGGGGCTCTTTACTAGACTGACTGATAGATCTCCAAAGGTATACGAGGGAATGACAGAGACTCTGAAAATACAGACTAAAGGCCCCAGATGAGAAAGACATGTATTTTTTTTTTTTTTTTTTACCTTGAGCTGCTCAAGAAACTCACAGCAATACCATAGAATGGCCTTGATCTGTTTAATCCACAGGAAGGTGAGATCCTTGGAAAGAGCCAGGGACACATACCACACCTACAGTGGGAAAAAGAAGAATGTCATGGGCAGGTAGAGCACACTGCATGTGCCCCAACTATTGGAACGGGGCGTATTAGCTAGGTCCAGCGCCAGATAAAGCAGTGGGATGAATGGATGAATACTCAGCAAACAAGGCTCATTACTAAGTCCAAAGATAAAACAGCCTAGTAAGGGAATTTACTGTCCCGTGTAAGAGGCAAGAACAGAACGCAGCCTCGTAGATCAGAAAACTAAGGAACCATCTGTACTGTGTTAATGCTTTCCACCTATTACTAATTTGCATATGTGTGTAAATTAGTCCTAACATGCAACAGGAACTTTCAGAGCCCGACGGGCTGGCTGTTAAGAGCTTGTGGGAGACCTTCCAGCTCCGGTCCCACTCACCTTAGGTTCGTTCTCAGCATCCATGCTGCTCAGGATGCTGCGGCACAACTTTTCCAATCTCTACAAAGAGACAGATGGGGGTTATAAATTCCAACAGCTCATCTAACAGTGGGGAAGAGAAGGGAGCAAACATTCCGTGGGCACCTGGCAAGTGCAGGGATTATGCCAGTGATTCACACATAATCATATTCGATGCCTTCTTACAGATGTGGAAACTGAGGATCAGAAAGGCTGAAGAAGGGTTCTCAAACTGGGGGGCCACACGCTGGATGAACCCTACAGATATGTTTTAGCAAGTGGTGTATTTCACGTAAAAATCCAGATTGGGGCTTCTTTTGAAAAACAAAATCCATCTGGTACACTGGGCTTGGATTCCTGCTGTCTAGCCGCTGTCTCCTAAACTGTGTTCTCCTCTTGGCCATTTTGCAAGCACCACAGATACTGACTTTTGTCTCACTGATATCAGCTAGACTGTTGTATCATCACTTTTATCCTGGAATGCAAAAGGAAGAAAAGTGGAAACTAGAAAACAGGTTTACATTTTGGCTAGGCCAGTCCTGGATCCATCCTTAAAAGCAGCGTGATACCGGCAGCCCTACCACACTGAGCTGCAGTTTCCTCCTCTGTACGACGAGGGTCACTTCTTCCAAACTGTCTGTCCTCAGCTACGTAATCGCCTGTTCACTGCCTACACACCCCTCCCTCTCCTGCTGGGCTGCGAGCTCCATTAGCATAGAGACCTTGCCTGTCTAGTTTCCTTCCAGGGACCCAGAGTGTGAGGCTTAGTGATAGCAAATGTGTAATAGCTGGTAATATGGAGACACACCTCAATGGTATGGTTTGTACTACTACAGATAACTAGCGTTCCTGTAATTGTATTTTCCAGGCTGATCATTCTAAACCCACAGGTGCAAACTGGCATGTTTTGTTTGGTTTGCAAGATATAAAGCCAATTTCAAATGAGTTGCCAACTTTTACAAATTAGAACATTGAGCATAAAGACCAGATCTCCAGCATTTCTTTAAAAAAAAAAAATCAGAGTATGGGTTCAGCACCAGCTGGGGCCAAGCAGCAGCTGCTCCCTTTGGATGTGGCGGCCCACAGACCCCGTCACTCCCCTTGACGTCCTCACCACTGCTGTCTGTCAGTTATCGTTTATGATTCGTATTTTGTATTTTACGTTTTGTCTCATATACGGCTTCTTTCGTTCATTCACCTAACCTGCTGGCTCCTGTGGGCACCTGAGTCCAACTCGTACTTTGTAACAGTCAAAGTGCAAAGATTCTCGGAAGCACTGGGCATAATCCCTACACAACAGGTCCCAAGAAAACGAAAGCGACAGATGTGGGGGTGACAGTACCTACCTCATAGAATTGCTATAAGAACAAAATAAGTTAATATTTATAAAATACTTACAAAAGACCTGGCATATGGATGTACTATGTATGTTATTATTCTTTTACCTCATCATCCTCTTTGATCTTGAATAAAAACAGTAGTTTCCTGGCAATCTTAAAAATACAAAGTGCGCTTCTTTTATTGGACCCAGAATCATCTGTTTTAAAAAACTCATCAATCTCTCTCCTAGGGAGGAAAACATAAAAAAAAAAGACATTGTTAATTAAGAACTTGTAGCACCTAGAAGCCTTTTCAAGCACTCTAAGAGAAAATTTATTTGTTTTGTATGAATGGGGAGCCAGAGAAAAATGTGCTGGGGAGATCCTGGCACCCACCTGATGTCTCTCTGCAGTCGCCTCCGACAGAGAAAACTCCGGACATGGGCCTGAATCTCGAGAGCTGCCCGCTCCCGCTCCTTTTGTACGAGCCTTTCTTCTCGTGCCTGCCGGGCTCTATCGATGAACCACGCTCTCGACGTCTGAGTTACGGTGAACATGTTTGCAAACTTGCACAAACCCTGCAATGACAACGGGCGGGCGAGTAGCCCTTGCAGATCGTTATGTGAAAAACATACATAGAAAGGGCTCAAGAGCAAAGGGTGGGCAGGGGCCTGGGCAGCAGCAGAGAGACACTAAGGACCCTCCTACACCCTCCGAGGTGCTAACAGCTCTCCTGGCACAAGTCTCAACTTCCTATTGGCTCCTTTCATGTAACTCACCAAGACCAGGGATGCTATATCCTGTATTACATAATTATGTCTTTTTAAAAAAAATTAAAAAAATTTTTTTTTTTAGAGACAGGGTCTCACTCTGTCACCCAGGCTGGAATGCAGTGGCACAATCATAGCTCACTGTAGCCTCCTGCCTCACCCTCCCAAGTAGCTGGGACTACAGGGGCATGCCACCATGCCCAGCTAATCTTTTTTAAAAAATTTTTTGTAGAAATGAATTCACACTCTGTTACCCAAGCTGGTCTTGAACTCTTGCCCTTAAGTGCTCCTCTCACCTTGGTGTCCTACAGTGCTAGGATTACAGGCACGAGTTACCACGCCCAGGCTAATTATGTCTTCTTAAGAGAAAGAGCACAGTGCCTGGCATAGGGTAAGGGCTGGCTCCGCACAAGTGTAACAGATGAACAAAGCATGAATCAATCCCACCAATA
This sequence comes from Propithecus coquereli, assembly GCF_000956105.1. Lineage (NCBI taxonomy): Eukaryota > Metazoa > Chordata > Mammalia > Primates > Indriidae > Propithecus > Propithecus coquereli. Next base: position 3,593,833 of record NW_012148775.1, on the reverse strand, counting down.
AAGCTCTAATTCAAATGTTCCCAGATATTTGAATTTTCTGGAGTAGTCTGCGAGATTTAGGAAGCTGGCGTTGAGCAGTTAACTTTTATTTTGTCAAGTATGGACTTGTGGGAAAAATCAAATATGATTACTGTTACCATTATTACTCATCTACTCAATAAACATTTACTGGTGCCTACTTTGTGCCCAGCACAAAAATAAGGGGCCATTTAACCGTAACAAAACAAAAGGTACACAATTCAGAATGCGAGACAGCCCATTAAATTGAATGTGTTTGGTTTTATGTATAACATATTCCGTTGTCCTTACTGCCCCCTTCCTGCCAAGGACTGCTGAGGACTTTACAGCAGAACTGTTCCTGTCCACTGAGAGACACTTCTCTGGAGAGAGGCTCTAAATTATACATCACATTTTAATCTAAATCATTGGTAACTGTCTTTTCCCAAAGGGATGGCTTTGGCTAGCAGCCTAGAGCACACAAGCACTGATCGATGGAGCCTCTCATACTTAGATGATTTCTTTAGATGCTCGGTAACTTCAGCATTCTATGAAAAATGCACAATCAGCCCAGCTGTCAAAAACACTGAAATGAGTTATTCAGAAATCCAGACTTCTGGTAAACAATCTCTTCACCAGGTTGAAACACCATCCTGAATAAAAAGTTTGTGCTAGGCTCCTGCCACATGAAGTTATTAAGGATCTCTGTGGCCCCTTCTCAACAATGATTCACACCTGTCAAATATTAGGGCTTTGCCAACATGTGGGTCTATCATCAGTAATTCTTGAAACAAATTAACGGAGCCCACCTGACCACAGAAGAGAGGGTAAACAGATTGGAGAGAACCAGAGGCAGTGACTCACGCCTGCAATCTCAGCAACTCAGGAGGCTGAGGCCAGGAGTTCAAGGATAGCCTGGGCAACATAGCAAGACCCCATCTCTAAAAAAAAAAAAAAAAAATTGAGAAAAAATTAGTTGGGCGTGGTGGTGTACGCCTGTAGTCCTAGCTACTTGGGAGGCTGAGGTGGGAGGATCGCTTGAGCTTAGGAGTTGGGGGCTGCAGTGAGCTATGATTGTGCCACTGCACTCCAACGAGAGTGACACAGCAAAATCCCCACCTCTAAAAAAATAAAAAGATTGGAGAGAAAAAGGTAGTGGTCTTTTGAACCATTAACTCTTCTGACCCCAGCAGTGGAAGTCTGGAGAGCTCACCTGAGGACCTGCCTGTGTTGCACAAATGCCAGGTGACCATCAGTGATCTTGTACAGGACTCACAGCTGAAGACAGCTTCTCACTTTAGAGGAGCTCGGTATTTCTGGCAGAAGCAGAAGAAAAAATTCCAGATTTAGTGTTAAGTTTTATAGGTATGGCATCATATTATCTTCCTCGCTGAGTAAAAGTAATAAATACAATGCCAATGGTGTTTTTTTACAATGCCCCTGGTATCCTCTTTTGTTAGTGTCTGGTCTAAATGTTAGACTATATCTCCTCAGTTCTCGCAGTTTAAAAGGTATGGGTTGGAAATAGCCCAAAGTTGTTGTTTGAATTAAAGCTGTGTTGGTAGGCAAAAAATAAAACTTAGAGGTGATGGAATGTTAAAAAGCCATTGAAAATTATGTTTGACATTTTTAACGATATGGAAAAATGTTTACGCCTTAGAAGCGAAAAAAGGGGCTGCCTGTGAACCAATAGGATCCCGACTACCTTAAGGAAAAGAAAGATGCTACGTGCACAAATAGATACAAAACTGGGATGAAATATACCAACATGGTAAGAGTGGTTGTTTTGAGATAGTGAAATTGTGGGACATTTTCCTTAACGGGTCTCTGTTTTCTAAATTTTCCCCAGAAAGTACATGACAAAGCAGCACAGCACAGTGAGAGGTCCATGGGCTTTGGAGTCAGAGCTGAAGCCAGTTCCTAGCTCTGCCACATACTGCAAGGGGAGCGGCTCCGTCTGTCTTGTTAATCAGCTTAGAGGCTGTTCATGAGGACTAAGTAAGATGATATCAAGTACGTATGGAGGTGCTGACAGCACACAGCCAATAAGTCTAACTGATGTATTATTTTTACAGACACAAGAATTTTAAAAAAAAAAAAACTATTCAGCAGAGGCTGCCATCTATATAGGTACTGAGGTTCTTCAAGTAGGAAACAATGCTGGTACCCTGACATTCCTCACTCATTAAATTTTTTCCTATCCTGGAGTGTGCTAAGATCCATAAGTTCTCTTCGTTAAGCTGTAGAATGCCTGGCCCTGTTGTTTTGACTGGGTAATAGCGTTAAGTTCCTGAGAGCTGCAAAACAGTGGGGCCCAAACCATGCACACAATGATATGTTCTCTCCATAACATGTAGACAGTCCCTCATTGTCAGGGGCTCCACAGGGATCAGGAAAAGATGGAAGAACAAAGCTGCATGCAAACTGTGCCCAAGTACCTGTAACACTATCTCAAAACTTTCACTTCTCTCAGGGGGCCTCCCAAGGATAAGATCCCATCTTTAAGATTATCATCCCCTCAGCAATGGTATTTGTTGGTTTCTGTTTATACCATATAATAGCCAATGCTCTGCAGTTTTTCTCATTCTTTCCTATATATCTCCTCCACCTGCACAGTGTGTACTATAGTTCAAATAAAACACATAAACAAGTATTTATTAAGTACTCATTCTGCTAAATGCCATGGAGAATCAAAAGGCTGTGTGTAGCAGAAAAAGCCTTGGATCAGAGAAAGTAGCCCTTGGGCTTTTTCTAGTCCTGATTCTATGTGTCATTTAGCCAAGCTACTTATCCTCTCTAGGCCTCAGTTTCCTTATCTGTAAATTGATGATAATAATAGTACCTACATTCTAGCGTTGCTAAAAGGATTAAATGAAACATTTACCCTTCTTGTACTTCAATTTAGTCATCACAACATTGTGATTAAGATTATGGGAAAATATTGATAAGGGATATCTGAAAGCGTATAGCATGTGAGTGAGCTCTATTGTATTGTCCTTTAAGAAGCTTATAATCCAATTAGGGGAACAAGAATTATACGTAGAAAGGTAAGAAAACAAGAGGTTGGCGATAACCAAGATTATCTGAAAAGGAAAATAAGTTGAGTACCCACTATGCGTCAAGTCCTAAGTGATCTCATTTAATGACAGAAACCCTATGAGACCACTTAATCTCCTCTAGTCCAATTTAGACCATTAGTAAGTGGCAGAGCCAAGATTTTTTTTTTTTTTTTTTTTTT
>NW_012148775.1:3576678-3590304 GCF_000956105.1 Propithecus coquereli | reverse complement strand
GGACAGGATTCAGTCTCCTCTTCACCCCTATGTTCCCATGAGACTTGCTCAAAATCAGTCTTTCCTGGATGAGGCCAACTTCATAGAGAATTACAAAAGCACACAACAGTCCAGAGAGTATTGTCCAAAGGTAAAGCGACATAAATACCAACTGCTGACTAAGCCCAAGACGATTCCATTCTTAAAGTGGGAAGAGGTGGGCCGTTTAATGACCACAACTGTTTAAGGGCAGAGCATGTGTTAGATACTGTACAGACACTTAACTGTGTCTTTTTAAGAGCTCTATCAAGTCTCAAAGGTCTACGTTTTATTTAAAGAATAGACAACAGGACTTAGAAAGACTGTAACAATAGCTATCATTTATTGGAAGCTACATACAGCCTATCTAGCTGGGTGCTATTATCAATCCCACCTTCACATGGGGAAAATGAAATGTAGAGACAGGACTTGTTGGAGGTGGCTAGCCTCCTGAATTTGAACCCACGTCGAACTCCAAAGCAATTATTTATTGGTAATTAAAAGAGACAAGATCCAGGGCTCCCCCATCCACAGAACCGCAAAGCAAAGAGGAGCCGAGAATGCAAGGCTGACCGTGGGGCTAAGCTGGAGTCAAATTACGACCAAATTTTTCTTTATTCCGGGCTGTCAGGCAGGGTACTTAAACGTATTATGCAAAACCCTCTGTGAAACCAGCTAATTACTCCATTTTACAGAGGAGGAAACTTAGGCTCAGAGAGGTGAGGGAACTCACCCAAGGTCACACAGCAAGCGAACAGGATTAGAACTCCAGTTTGGGTGACTTCCGAGGCCCGGCGTCTGTCCTCGGCATCAACAACCACAATAACAAATCCTTTGCGCCCAGCATTAGTCCGTTTGTAAAGGCCTATCGCCCCAAGGCTGAGAAGAAGTGGAAAGGGCCACGGAGAGACCCCTGGGGCACGAAAACCAGCCCCCAGCACCTGCCCCTCCGACCTGGCCAGGGGGGACTCGGCCCCAGAGCCACCTCCCTCCAAGTCCCCGGCCCCGCCACCCGGAGAACAGACGACCCTGCTCCCACTCGCTACCGCAGGCCGTAGACCTTTATCCGCTCGAGGCCCCAGTACTCGGAGTCGGGGCCGTAGCTGCAGCCGTCTCAGCCCAAAACCCCCGAGCAGACCCGGGGCAGCGGCTGAAGCTAGACCGCCATCTTGCCCCGGGGTGTTCACTTTCAGAACTCCGCTTGTAAGCAAGCATCTAGTTCTGGGAAACGACAGTTCCGCAGAGTTTTTTCGCCCGGGAAAGAAAATTTCCCTGCACCATTCTCTCCCTCTGGCAGCTAAAAAAGCGGAGAAAAATAAATGCCTGATCCAGCCGAGAGCAGCCGGAAACCATACTAGCCTGGGAGAACTGAAGGAAAGCAGCCGATATCTACAGGCACAGCGGATGCTTTAAAGAGGGGCCCTCTGAGGGGCGGAAGTGGGGTGCGGCAGCGGAAGTTCCCGCCCCGGCTCCGCCTCCGCCCCCGGCTCGCGTGAGCTGGGTGTTTCCTGACTCTCACAGTCCGGGTTTGGAGACTCCGGCGTCCTCCGACTTTTCATGGTAAGGAGGGCGGTGCCCACCGGCGGGGGGCTCTGGGCGGCCGAGGGAGCTGGGCAGCAGCAGAGTATAAGAGGAAGGGACCGAAAAGAGGGGGTACGTTGAGGGGCAGTCGCGATAGTGAAGAGGCAATTGGGGGATTGAATGGGGGCGAGGCCAGGGGTGGGGGAAGGGCTTTGGGTGGAGAACAGGGGTGAGTGGGGGGTTCCTGACAGTTAGGAATCCGGGAAAGGGCATTTGGGCTTGGGGAGTAAATTTGAGTGTGGGTGAGCGGGACGTCCCTGAGTCTTGGGTGCTCGTTGGAGACAGGAGTCGGTGATTATGAGGAGAACAAAGAAATATCATTGAAAATAGCCATTTGGGCTGGAAAATGAGGATTTGGAGGATTGCGAAGGAGAATGGGTAGGTTGTGAGAAGGTGAAGTGGGATTCCTTGGGGCGGAGCGTTTGGGGTTTTGAAAGTTGTGGTTGGGGTGGCTGGGGTCGCTGTGTTTCGTGGAAGTGGGGAAGGGGCTCCCAGGTGCGTCTGAACACACGCGCGAACGGAAGAAAGAAATGGAGCTAGCAGGCGGATTTGCGTTCCGTGCTTAGAATTCCGGGGAGGGATGCCAGCGGCCTGAGGTCAGGTAGCTTAGTGCCTAGGTACATATCTGGTCACTTCCGCTAAGGCCGGAGGTGGCCAAGTCTAAGGAGCGGAGGATGTCTCACATGCTGTCTCTTAGCTGTGGGAAGATTTGTGTGCTTGGGAGCCTCAAGGGTCTGTTAGTTGAATGGCTCTTTGTACCTGGGTGGGAATGACCAAAGATCATCCCGGATCTTCTTTCTCCTTATTTGCTTGTTTGTCACTTCCCCGGAAAGTTCAGTCTTTAGGGAAGGTCAGTCCCAACAATACTGAAGAAAAATGAGTCAACCTGTAGCTGACTGGTCTGCTCCATTTTGTGCAAAATAAGGACCACCTGAAGGGTAGAAGGTGCTATAAACCAGTGGTTCTCAAACCGTGGTCCCACAGGATTAGCGTCACCTGGGGACTTAATAAAAATAGTCAAGCTGGGAGCAGTGCACCTTAGTCCCAGCTACTGGAGAGGCTGAGGCCAGAGGATGACTTGAGCCCAGGAGTTCCAGGCCAGCCTGGGCAACATAGTGAAACAGGCCCCATCTCTTTAGGGAAAAAAAATTTAAAAAGGTCATATATTTAAGCTGTACCGTAGACTACTGTATCATACAGTCAGGGGGTGGGACCATCCATCTGTAGGGGTTTCGAGTAATGATTTCTTGATTTGGTCTATGTAATGAAAGGAATATGAGAGTTGGACTCAGGGCCCTTATAGTTGTGATTCTTAGGTTTCTCCCCTAAAAAGTGGGAATGATGATAAACATCTTCCTACTAGACTGTTGAGAGAAATAGGCCAATAGTTTGTGAGCTGAACACAAGAAGAGAATGTCATTTGTTGGAATACTGGGAATTAGCAGTAGCTGTTTTATAAGCAAATTTTGGGTGCAAAATAATGCTATAATTATATGGCTGATATGATTTAGTTTGGTTGAAATGAAACAGACTTTTTTGAGTTGTAGAAATGCTCTCAGTTTGGGGAAAAACACTAGCCTCAATGCAGTGTTTTTTAAACTTCTCTGCTATAAGAATCCCCTGAGCTGATGTTTTTGCTGGTAATTCTTAGATCAAGCTGGTTAAACAAACACCTTAGGTGAGTGGCATTGAGCCCTGAATCACCTGAAGAGCTTTTTGAGTACTAGTGACTTATCAGCCACCCTTTTTGATTAATTGGTCTGGGGTATAGCCCAGACAGGCACCAGTGTTTTTTCTTAAGCACACCCCCGTGATTCTAGCACGGAAGGGAAACTACACAAAGGAACAAGGTGCAGGTTCCCTGAGGGTTATTTTGAAGATTATGGCTTTAACACTCCATTTTACAAGTTAGGAAACCGAGACTTGGGTTAAATTGCTTGAACATCTTGCAGGAAGTGGTGGAACTGGATTGTAGTCCTGGTTTGCCAGACTCTCAATCTAGTTTTCTTTACACACACACACACACACACACACACACACAAATGAGACAGTTTTATAAAGAAGTGTATGGAAAATATAGGCTCAGAGATTTGGTGCCCTTTTTTCTACTGTACTTGCCTGGGTCTCCTTTCAAGTCGAAGATTTTCCCCCTTCAGCTGATTTTTATTTTTTTCAAACATGCATACAGTTGCTTCCTGCCTGTGGCTCTGAAGCTGTGAAGTGGGGGCTTACTTTTGTTTATAGTGCTTTGGTTTGTTTTTAGGTATGGGTCAGTCAGGAATTCACTGGGCCAAGACCATGGAGTTAATTAAGCCTAATTAAGGGGTATAATACTTTGAGAAGAGTGGGTTGTAATTTTGGCTAGCGTTAGAATCACCTGGGGGAGTTTTAAAACTTCTCCTGCCTCAGCTACACCCCAGACCAATTATATCAGAATTTTCACAGGTAAGAGCCAAGCATCAGTACTTTTAACCTTCCCAGGTGACAAGAGTGTGCTATCAAGTATCGAGCCAGTATCTATCCATTTATGTAATTTTTAGAGACAGGGTCTTGCTTTATTGCCCAGGCTGGAGTGCAGTGGCACAATCATAGCTCACTGCAGCCTTAAATTTCTGGGCTCAAGTGATCCTCCTGTATCAGCCTCCTGAGTAGCTGGGACTACAGGCATGCACAGTCATGCCCAGCTAATTTTTCTTACTGTTTTTCTATGTAGAGACGGGGGTCTTAGTATTTTGTCCATGCTGGTCTCATACTCTTGTCCTCAAGCTATTCTCCCGCCTCTCAAAGTGCTGGGATTACAGGCCTGAGCTACCATGCCTGGCCTCAAGCCATTATTTATTTAGTAAAATCAGCAACAGTATATTCAGGGGAGATGGGAAGGAGGGACGCCTAGACTTACACATCTAACTGGAATAAACTTCCGGTTGAATAAAATCTGTAACCAATATCTGAAGTATGAATTACCTCTGTTTCGTGTAACCAGTTTTGCACACTCCTGCCCCACCTCCCCAACTTCATTCATAATGAGATCAAACCTTTGAAACAAATCAAAAAGCAGGATCTCAGTAGAGACAGCTGGGAGAGGTTTATTGTCATCTGCTTTGTGCCCTCAGCGCACTGTAACTTAGGCTCAGGGATGTGAACACAGCCAAAACTTTTTCTCCAAGGACCTCTGCTAGTATTGGGTTGACTGACGTTTGCAGGAGGTGGGCTCCGGGAAAGATTGAGACCTTTTGTTGCCCAATCTGCAGTCTCATGCTAGATCAGGATGGTGGTTTCTGCCTTTGTCTCTTAGTAATTCAGTGTGTCATTAGAGCTGGAAATAGTTTCCAAAGAGGAGAAGATAATTTGAGACTTTGAGAGCATTCTCAAATCGTCATAATTTGAATGTTTCCTCTGAGCCAGGGGCTGGTGCTGAGTACTACACGGGAGGCAAGGCTGTGTCCCGTTTGGTGGATGGGACTAGATTCAGATATCTTGCCCAGCACTCTCAGCTACTAAGTGGCAGGGCTGGGGACTTAAACATAGATCTGATTCCCACACCCTTAACCACACATTACCTCCTGTCTTTTTTCAAGGCTTTTTGTACTTTTTAAAGAAGAGAGGTGAGGCTGTCCTTCCTTTCTCAACTTAATACGTCAAAGCTCTAAATATACCACCCATGATGGGCTCCGGGCCAGCCAGGACTTGCCCACGTCATTCGTTGCTCCCTTACTGACTCACCTCCTGGCTTTCAGAAGCGACTGACCCTCTCTAGGGCGTGGTATTTGAATCCACAAAATAGAAATTGCCTTCCAGCATTGTTTGGATTTTTAAAAGTCATATGGTCGTAGAAATTCAGTGATAAAGGGTCAGGGAGGGCCTTCTGGAGCCATGAAATGGTTTCTGTCTCGATTGGAGGGGGGCTGCCCAGGTGCATGGATTAAGCAAAACTCATCAACTTGTACACTTAAAATGTACTTATTATGTGCAGGTGATCCTTAAAAAGTATTAGAAAGCCATAAAAAGTACAGTTGTGCCGCATAGTGATGTTTCATTCAATGACAGACCACATATACCGTGGTGGTCCCGTAAGATTATAATAACAGTAACTAAAATTCCTATCACCTAGTTGCGGCAGCATAGTGTAGCAACACGTTACCCATGTGTTTGTGATGATGGTGGTGTAAGCAAACCTGCGCTGCCTGTCGTATAAAAGTACGGCACATACAATATGTGCAACATATAATATTTGATAATGAAAATAAAGGACTGCTACTGGTTTGTGTATTTCTATACTATATTTTTATCATTATTTTAGAGTGTGCTCCTTGCACTTATTTTTTAAAAAGTTAACTTTTTTAAACAGCCTCAGGCAGGCCTTTCAGGAGGTATTCCAGAAGAAGGCATTGTTACCGTAGGAAATGACAGGTCCATGCATGTTATTGCCCCCGAAGACCTTCCAGTGGGACAAGACATGGGAGTGGAAGACAGTGATATTGATGATCCTGACGCTGTACAGGCTGAGGCTAGCGTGTGTGTCTCTTAGTTTTTAACAAAAAAAATTTAAAAATAGGAAAAAGCTTATAGAATAAGGATATAAAGGAAGAAAATATTTTTGAACAGCTGTAAAAAATGTGTTTTAAGCTAAACGTTATTACAATAGAGTCAAAACATTGAAAATTAAAGTTTATAAAGTAAAGCGTTACAGTAAGCTAAGCTTAATTTATTGAAGAAATAACTTTTTTTTCATAAATTTAGTGTAGCCTGAGTGTACAGTGTGTTAAAGGCTGCAGTAGTATACAGTAATCTTCTAGGGTTTTATATTCACTCACCACTCCATGATTCACCCAGAGCAACGTCCAGTCTTGTAAGTGCCATTCATGGTACACGCCCTATACAGGTGTGACATTTTTATCTTTTATGCAGTAATTATACTGTACCTTTTCTATGTTTAGATACGTCTGGATACACATACTTGCCATTGTCTTACAATTGCCGACAGTATTCAGTACAGTAACATGCTGTGCAGGTTCGTAGCCTGGGAGCAATGGGCCACACCATATAGCCTAGGCGCATAGTGGGACATACCATCCAGGTTTGTGTAAGTTGGCTCCATGATGTTCCCACAATGAACAAACTGCCTAACGGCACATTTCTCTGAATGTATCCCTGTTAAGCTACACATGACTGTGCATGAGGGTATACTTTATGTACTTTTTTGTCTGTTTCATGGTAGGTGCCTTACAAAATGCTAGACCATTTCCCATGAACATATTTATTGGGTAAATTTAGGTGTAAAAAAGGGTGCTTAAAGTATTTCCATTTGGGGATAATTTCCTTAACAAATACCCCCCCCAAAAAAAAACACGACTCAAAGTCTTTCCCTCCCCCACCCCCTTCCAGATCTTCAAAGTTTTTGGAAATGCTTTGTTTCTATAAGCCTCTTCTTTCATCCCTTGAAGAAAGGGTTTTTCTGGGGGAAATGGTGGGTGATAACTGCGGGGGCGGGGGGTGGTTGGGGGGACTGATTTCAAAGGAAAGCCAGAAGGGTGGGGGAAACCGCTTCCTCTTGGCCTCTTTTCCTTTGTGTCAGGCCACAGCGACCTCAGGTGAGCTAAGCCTGAGCTTTTGAAAACTTCCCTGTGGTGTTTTTACTTGCTGAAGCAGGAACAGTTTCTTGAGAAAACACTTCTTTCCAGGAGACTCCCGCGGGGCCCTGACCCAAGTCCCCCAGCAGGCCACGTCCAGGCCGCTCACTCGGTGGGAGGTGGAGGCAGGGGGCTTGGCCAGAAGAGTTGGATAACCTGGAATTGAACATTGCCCTGACTTTCGCTAAGTCACTGCCTCTGGTATTGTGGGCTGCCACCCTTTTGTCCCTGTCCCATTTAAAATGTGTTTTATAGATTGTAATTGTAATATAGTCATCGTGGAAAATCTGGAGAAGATAGGCACGAAAAATTTAAAAATAATCCTCCTTCAGTTTCAGGGACTCGTTCAATAAGTTACGTGTAGTCAGTGCCCTCTAGCCAGAACCACGACAAGCATACCTGTAGTCAGGCAGAGCTGGGTTTATTTCCTTGTCCTATTGAGGGAAAACGGTGGGAAGTCTCAGAAAGGATTTGGGCTTGTGTTGGGTGATTTGGAGGAGCGTTCAGAGAAGTGGGGCTTTGCTGTGTTGATGCTGCCTGGAAACAGGGCTAATTCTGTGGCTGGGTGTCTGCGATTCCTGTCTTGAAGGCAGAAAGAATGGAATGAGGCTAAAGCTCCAGTTGGTGAAGAAACCGCAGTAACTCATGTTAGCCAGGGCAGGGGAATGCTGGGTCATTTTTGTGTTTTGGATAATGTTTGTGTTTTTGTCTGTGTTCAGATGTGATTATTTTTGTCTTGTTGCAACATGGCCACAGAGTGGCCTTGTCTGATGGGGGTGTGCTGTGACATTTTTCGTGTTCAGTGAGAACACTGCGGCCTAGCTGTGGGGGCCAGGCCAGCTCCTGGCTGTTGGGCTCCTGGCTGTTCTCGCTTAGTTCTTAGTGCCATGACCCACATTCAGCAAAGACTCCACCCACTCTTGGACATCTTCTCCAGCTCTACGGTTTTACCTATTCATTCAAGAAATGTTTTCTCTGGGCACATATGTGCCAGACGCCTGTCTCCTTTCCCAGTCCTGCTTAAATCAGACACTACGTCTATCTCTTTGGCTTGGGACATATGCCAGGTGGTGCTGTTGCGCAGACTGTCACAGGATCTTGCTATTTGGGGCACTAGTATAAGAAGTATAATTTGGCAGTAACTTGCAAGGATTTCTGTCTATTGTTTAGTCCCCAAAAACACTTCCCCCCATAGGAAGTTTTAGCAGTGTAGGCTGGGATCCCACTCAACTTATAAAAGCTTATTTCGTCTTTGATTCAACCACTTACCTGTTCAGTTGTACATGGCAGTAAGGAAGCATAGAGAGACCTGGGCAGTGCTGTGGACTGTTTTCAGATGCAGCCAAGGTGTTTGTTAATATAGGTATTGGGCGCAGAGGAAGTCCTTGTGACACAGAAGTTAGTGGCAAACTTGGCCTTACAGGATCAGCGGGCGAGATCAGTGTATGAGGCTTTCTGGGTGGGGTTTGGGACAATCTGGGATACATGCCCTTCTCGGGGAGCAGCCAGTACCCCAGCTTCCACTATTTGTTTTCCTGCTGGCCCAGTTGGCCTCTGATTTTAAGAGAAGTCAAAAATCCAGATTTTTTTTGTGAGCTTTCCTGAGTCGTCAACATTGGAAGCAAACTTTAAGTTTTAAATGCAATATGTACTCGGACCAAGCAAAACACATCTGGAGGCCAGAATCAGCCCACAGGCTGAAAGAGGTCAACCAGGCTTGGTGTCGTGACCCTGTGTCTTCTCCACTGGCAGGAAGAGATGTCAGGAGAAAGTGTGGTGAGCTCAGCGGTGCCAGCGGCTGCTACCCGCACCACCTCCTTCAAGGGCACGAGCCCCAGCTCCAAATACGTGAAGCTGAATGTGGGCGGAGCCCTCTACTACACCACCATGCAGACGCTTACCAAGCAGGACACCATGCTGAAGGCCATGTTCAGTGGGCGCATGGAAGTGCTCACCGACAGCGAAGGTAAGCCCACCCCGCCAGTGCCTGCCTCTGGTCGTGCATTCGAGATGCTGCACCAGGCGCTGGGGACATGCTTGTGGTTGGAGGCTTCAGTCTAGTCTGGAAGACTGACAGTAAATGGGCAGGTGTACACACGGGTACAGACTTGCAGTTGTGCTCAGTGCTACCATGGTGTGCAGGGAGCCAGGATCTAGTCTGGGGGATGTGGTCAGGGAAGGCTTATCTGAGGAGGTGACATTTAAGCCAACACCTGAAGTTGAGTAGGAGGCAGCTGGACAGGGATTCGTGCCGTCTTGACTTCAGTGTTGATTTGCTGTGTGACTTTGAGAAAGTCACTTCCCCACTCCAGGCCTCAGCTTCCTTACCTATAACATGGAGGCTGGACTAGCTACCCTAGCTGGTCCCTTCCAGTTATCTCTGCAGTGATTCTGTGCCTTCAGAGTGAAGCTCAAGCCTGGGCATAAGCCTTTTCTCTGGACCCTCGTCATCTTAGGATGGGGTCTTGGCAAAGGCTCCAGGAGCTGAATTTGCGTCCCAGCTCCCCATTTAGTGTCTGGTGATCCTAACCTGGTGGCTTCACCTTTTGATGTCTCATTTTCTTCATCTGGTAAAAAGGGCACAATGACACCCACCTTGTGGGACTGTTGACACATAGTATTTGATACACGTATATTCAGTGCATATTTTTTTTTCTTGTGAAAAGTCATATTAGTAAAATGCAAAGAATTGGTTAAAGTGGTCTTGCCATAACTAGTTCCTACCTGCCTGGAACAATGAAAGAGCAACTGGCAAGGGGGTACATCTTTACTTGGCTGGGCTTACAGACAGGTCACTTGAGGTTTTAAAATATCCCCATCCTACGTTCCTTGGCCTGAGGCTGCTTAAGACTAGGCTGGAGCACAGCCCTGGTTGACCCTACTGGACCCGTTTCTGAGACTGGCCTTCTGTGCTAACGCCCCATCTTTCTAGGGACATTGATGTGGGAGGGTGAGTGAGTTTTGGCACAAGCAGGTGGGATTGGGGACCTAAGCCTGGTGTGCCACAGGCCATCCTCTGATTCTAAGAGGGCTGAGGCTTAGGCTGCCCCCTGGGTAGGGCGTCTCCTGCTGTGTCCTGGGAGGGCCACACTGCAGCGCTCAGGTTCTGCCTTCCTGGGCTTCCCATGAGCTCAGGTTTCTGGTCAAGCAGCAATGACGTGAAGTTGGAGCCCCAGAGCTGCCATCTGTGTCTCACCAGAAAACACTTGGCTTTTTATGAGTGGGAGGGTCCCCTTTGCTGTGCCACACCCCACATTGCCCGGGAGTGTTTGTGGAAATCAAGACAATAGCACCCCAGCTGCACGAGGAAACTGGCATTATCTGAGAACCCAGGATTGTTGTGGTTTTTCTTCCGTCCTACCCAGTCTTGGGGGGTGGGGTGCTCAGGGAAAGCAGCTGAGTTGTTTGAAAGCTAAGTGGAAGCCTCTTCTGGAAAGCCCTTGCCTTGGTGGCCTAATGCCGAATCACAAGAGACAGAATCCTCAAGCTCCCTCACTCCCAGCTGGACAAAGTGTGTGAGTGGTACCGACGGGACTGCTCACATTCTAAATGCCTCCTAAGAGATTAAGAAATGTCCTTTGCCCAGCGCTGCCTGAAAAGCCCAGCTTCTCTGGGGACACCGTGTCATCTCTGACACTCCAAACTTCAGCTTGTTTCACATCACTAGAGCCCCAGCCCCTTCGTATCATTAGGAAGAGTTCACAGCATGGCATTTTATGGGTGTTATTTAATCCTCACCGTAACCCTTTGAGGGGTGGCTACTGTTGTTACCATGCCAAGGGAGGAATCCACACCTGACAGAGTTGAAATGCTTTTTTAAAAACTGTGAGGCTAGAAAGGTAAAGCCCCTGAACCCAGGACTATTGGCTTTTACCATCTGTCCGGGGCTTGATGCGGGCCCAGCTCCCAGGCCAGATCGTTGGCTCAACCACCAACTTCACCAAAGCTTTTTCAGGGGCCCAGTGAAGGGCCTGGGCTGTTAGGCTGGGTATCTGGTCTTCCAGCCATCATCTGTGCCAGGCAGGGCCGTCCTGTTAGCCCTTGGAGAGAACGCTACACAGCCTGACCCACTGCTTACATGTTGCCGCAAGTACACCCTCTGGTCTGTCAGTCGGGGTAGACTTCCTGCATCTTACAGCTTCGCCCTGGCCTTTGGGCTGGGAGCCTGACAGCTGCAGTGAAGTTTGCTACAAACAGGCAGAAACGCAAGTGCAGCTCAGCCGGGTAAGTGAAACCAGCAGTAGCACTTGCTGATTAAAGAACAGCGGCTTTGAAAGTACTCAACAGTGTATGTATTGTGTTGCTAGAAATCTCTGAAGGATGCCCAAGAACGTGGTTGCTTCAGGAGAGGGGACCCAGGGTCAAGGGTGAGTGGAATAGTCTCCCTTTCCTTCCTTGCCTTCTGCCTGCTCGTGTTTTGTACCGTGTGCGTGTCATTGCTAAACAGAGAAGAACTTGGGTGTTGGAGTCAGCCAGATCTCAGTTTGAGACCTGGCTGTGCCACGTGGTAACAGTCAGCGTTTATGGAGCTATTTCTATATGTCAGGCATTGTGCTAATTTTGGCTTGTTTGCCATTTACTGGTAACGTGACGTTGGGCAAGTGACTTTTTCTCTGAGTCTCTTTCCTCATTTCCCAATTGTGAATGATACTGCTTTGCCGAGTTGTTACTGGAATTAAATGAGGACATTAGAAAGCCCATTAGTGCCTGATACATTGAGAGAACTCAATAAATGGAAACTGTGAATTATGGCTTTAGTCCTGTCCGGGGTGCAGTGTCAGAAGAGGCATGTCAGAGAGGGGCTGCCCGCCTTGGTCATCGGGTGAGGGTGGGGCGGTTCCACGCTACCCGCCCCGCAGGGTGGTGAGAAGATGAGGACACCGCGGCAGTGAGCAGGCCTTTCCCAGATCCTTTCCCAGCAAGGTTCAGTTGTTACAGTGCTAGAATTTTTACCTGAGCTTTTCTTACATCGCCATTGGTCCATGAAGTTAGGAAACACCTTTTGTACTAAGAGTTCCATTTAGCATTCACCTGTAGTTGTCTGTTTCATCCCTGTTGCTTGGTACAGTGTTCACTCCCCACCCCCACCTCGTGGTTTCTCGTCTCTTGCTAATGGTTTTGGAACGAGGGAGTGTATACTCCAGGTTGAAGAGAGAGAGTCATTCATCTTATCAGCATGTTCTCTGGAAAACAGAAGCCAGTGTAATTTGTGGGAAAACTGCAGTACCTGGGAGTTTCCCTGAGATCTCTGGCTCTTCTGCCTTAAACGATAATGCTGTCTTGTAAAACTCTGAAGTACCCTGAGAGCTTTTAAGTTGTGAATGATATCACAGACTCCCCTGTGCCACCAGTCAGACCAGGCACAAAGCATGACCTGCACTGATGGGCCTCTCTCCCTTCCAGAGGTAACCGTTAGCCTGACTTTGGGGTCACTAGGTGACTCTCAACCTTGGCTACACAGTGAGTCACCTGAGGAGTTCAGTACTGGTGCCTGGGTCCTAGTACAGAGAGCCAGGTGTAATTGGGCCAGGTGTGGCTGGGACACCTGGACTTGAAAGAACTCTCCAGGTGACTCTGTCCCTGAGCCAGGGTTGAGAACCACAGGTATTGATCTTTCCAGGTGTTACTTTTACCACAGCTATTTATGTCCTCAAACAATGTACTGTTGGTGTGTTTTTATTTAAATGGTGCCGTATTGTTTGGGTCCGTTTTGCTTTTGCTTGCTCTGCATTGTGCTTGCGAGATCAAGCCATGAGTAAATAGCTCTAGATGAAACACGTCCGGGGGTGGAGTGTTGCATTCTAGAAATACATGGCAGTTGAGGGAGCCCGATTCTGTGGGTGCTTTTGTGGATTGTTTCCAGTGTTCACTCTCAGGAATGTTGCGGTCCTTGAACGCTCTCCCTGTGCGCATGTGCGTTTCTCCAGGGAATCGCCTCCTGCCCTCACCATGTCATGGCACACGTAGACAGTCATATTTTTACTCTGGTAAATGAGGAGGCTCTGGACTCCCCAGGCCCCACCCAGCTGTCTTGGGGGCTACAGCATTAAGCTCTTACCCACTGTTGGGAGCACTGCCCTGGAATTTATGCCCAGGAGGGGAGTTGAACATAGCACCTTTTGCTTCGTTAAATATTGCCAGAGTCCTCCCTCGAGTGGTTGTGACAATTTACACTCCCTGCAGCAGCCTGGATTTTTGCCAACACTCAGCACTGTCTAAACTTTTAATTATTGCCACTCTGGTGGTTATGCTATGACACACTGGTGTCTTGTTCAGCATTCCCTAATTTCTAGTGTGTTGAGCATGTTTTTATTGGTCATTTGGTTTTCATCTTTTAACTACTTGGTTGCATCTTACACATTCTCCTTTTTCTTTTCTTACTGCTTTGTAGAAGTAC
>NW_012148775.1:3570164-3576282 GCF_000956105.1 Propithecus coquereli | reverse complement strand
TGTAGTTCTATGTTGCAAATATCTCCTCCCAGTCTTGACTTGTCTTTGCTTTTTTTAATATCTTTTGCTACCTCAGTGTTTTTACATTTAGATCATTGATCTACCTCAGTGGTACTCAACTATGGGTGACTTTGTGGCCCCCAGGAGACATTTGGCTATGTCCAGAGACATCTTTGGTTTTCACATCTTGGGAGTGGGGTGCTGTTGGCATCCAGTGGGTAGAGGCTGGGGATGCTGCTAAATGCCCTACAATGTACAGGACAATTTCCCCATAACAAAGAATTCTCTGGTCCAAAATGTCAGTGGTGCTGAGGTTGGAGACCCTGCCCTAAGGATTCTGATTCAGGAATGAGGCAGGTTCCTAGAATCTGAATTTGTAACAAGTACCTCGGGTGATTTTATGATCAGGCAAGTTTGGGAGCCACAAAAGTATCTTAGTATGGCAAGGAAAGGTCAGTGAGGGCTCCCCGGAGGAGGCAAAGGAAGGGAAAAGAGAAGTCAGACAGCCCTGGAGAGAGGAAGCGTGTGGCATACCCGCAGGGTGGGGAGGAGGTGAGCCTGGTGGCTCAATCCCTCTGACCCCCTGAGCAGCCTTCTCTTTTGGTGCCCTGAAAGCCACACACACTCCCTCCTGTGGGCTGGAACGTGCTACCTGTGGGCACTGCTGCTGCTCTGGTCTGCAGCAGTAACGAGGAGATGTGTGAAGGGCTCATTGTCAGAGACCCGTAGCTACTTTTGAGTGCTGTCAGTAGACCCAGCTTTGTACTGTGTGTCTTCTGTACATTCTCCCATCGTATTTTTGTGCCAACCCTGTGAGATACCATTAGTAGCAGAGGAAACTGCTGGACAGAGAGGTTCAATGAAGAAGCACGAATGTCATCTAGCAAGTAGGTGGCAGAGCTGGGTTTCCAACACAGGCCTTTCCTCTTAGCCACTGTGCGCTGCTGAGAGACGTCCCAGAGCCCCATCCAGAGCCTCCCAGTCTGTTCTGCTCTCCAGCCTTGCGTAATGGGTGGTCAGATCCCAGGCTGCCCTGACTTGGACGGCCTTCCTGAATAGCCCTCATCCTCCATGGCAGCAGGGAAGACACCCCCACAAGCAAGGAGCTGCTTGACTTCCATTTGCTTTTCTACACGCTAGGCTCTTGAGCTGACTTTCAAAGGGAAAGCTTCCTGCTTTGAAAGCAACCAAGTATTTAAAGTCAGAATGCTAATTGAAACCTCATGGAGAGTGTGCGGGCCTCTTTGCCCTTATTTGTCCAAAGTCTGATTCCTTCCCTGCAAGCATTTCCTGATAGCATTCTTGAGCTGGAGCCCAGTGTCACGGTCTGCCTATTCGTTTATGGAATCTCCAGGCTGTCACTTGGATAATTGATTTCAGGGCCTCACTCTATCTGCACAGCTGAGTTGTCCATGCATCAAAGGCAGAATGTGGACGTTTTCTTCCCTGAGCAGCTGTTTCTCTTAAAGCCTGAGGTTCTGCTTACCTTTTCAGTTCCAGTGAAAGGAGTTTTCCCATGAGTTCCTTTTTCTTTGTGATCTAGTCCTGCATTCCCCAATTGGGAATGTCACTTGACCTCTCTGAGACTCTACTTCTAATCTGTAGAAAATGCAGAGGAATGAGCCTTCCTCAAAAAAGTGTTGGGAAGACAATACAGTTTTTCCACACCTTGTCAGCTTTTTGGAAAAAAAGTACTTGGTTGAGGGTGACAGGCTGCAAACTGGTAGCCTGCAGGCCCATTTCAACTGTGGGTGTGTTTTGTTTGCCCCATGGTAGATTGGTGAGTGTGTGTGTGTGTGTGTGTGTGTGTGTGTGTGTGTGTAATTAGTTTACCATTCTTTAAAAATTGGGAGAGTCACAGAAAAATCTGGATTTCTGGCATCGCTTGGAACAAGAGTTCCCACAGCCCTGGGCTCACATTCCTGCCTGGCCACTCTTGGCTGGAGCAGGAAGAGCCCGCCCCTCTTGGGGGCAGGGCACATGCCCCTGTGTCAGGCACCAGGGCCTCAGGCTGACCCGCCTGCATTCATTTATGCTGCTTGCCCGCCCCTGTAGGCATCTGAGTTGCGTAAGTTATTAACTCCATATTTTGTTGTCTCAAATGTAGAAGTGGGTGGGATAACATCTGGAGGGTACTGTCAGGGTGATGTGATTTACCAGCCCTGGGAAAGCCTCTTCCTTCCTTGAAACCAGGGTTTGACTCCAGGCTGCACATTCGCATTGTGTCTGCCCAGTGGGGATTATTTTTCCACCGTGCTCAGGAAAGCATAGCCATGTGGAAGTACAAGGTGGAAGGCTCTGGAGGGTGGAGTCCAGCTCTTTAACAAAAGGACCAGGAACTTGAGGCTGAGTAGTTGCAGGAAGGGAACATGGCAATGGCCTTGATATCCGACTTTCCTCATGGTCATTGCAAAAAATGCCAGATAGTGCACTAAAACCATGAGAGGACACTTGGCAGGGTTGGATTTGGGGGGCAAGGGATGGAGGAATGTGGGCAGATTTTTAACCTTGGAGGATGGAAAAGATACATTTGCTGCTCTTGACTTTTATTGGCCTCTGATGCCCATCCAGGGTCTGAGTAGGGCTCAGGGCAGGGCACAGTGGGGTTAGGAGTGGAAGTTGGTCTCTTCTTCCAAATTGGGAGCAAAGGGAAAAGGAAAATGGGCTTTAATTGGCTAATTCCAGTTTAAACCTCCTCACTGCCCCATGCATTGGTGTTTTCTCACTTGGAATGTGGAGCAGGAGCCTTGCTGAAGCCCCTGGCCTGAGGTCGCCCTGCTAGTTGGAAAGGTCAGGACATAACCCTTTTATCTGTATGGCTCCTTTTTTAATGTTTCACATTTTCTATTGAGAAATATTTGGTGTTTGTTCCATTCCTAACTCCCTTTTCCTTACCTCCTCCTCTTCCCAGGCTCTAGTCCTGTCTCCTCCAAATACCACTCCCAGGGATATTTGCATTTCAGTAGAAGAGTTTTGAAAACACTTAGGGTCTCTAGTGGGGCATATCAGGCCATTAGGCCAGCAGCAAGATTTAAAGGACAATGAGAAACAGAGGAGTCCATTGTCTTCCTGGCCCTTACCCCTAAGAATTTTTCACTGTGCCTGATTTGGTCAGCAGTTGGGACCTTTTTCCATTCCAGTAAAAGCAAGTTCCCCATGTTGACTGAGCTGCCTGAAGCCAGGGGCTGTGTTCACCATCTGCTGAGTGCTTGTTGTGGGATAGGGCTTGTTGTGGGATAGGACTTCCTGTGGTGCTGATGAGTGTCTGGGGGTCACCCTTGGGAGCCAGGGGTCACAGTCTGTGGGAGTGAGGCTTGTGCTTCCTTAGAAATGGCTGTGTTACTTGAGAGGCTGAAGGAAGCTTTGTAGGAAGAGGAATTAGATAATTTTTCTTTTATCCCAGAAGTCTTCTCCCTGTCATTGGGATGTGGTCCTTTGCCCTATTGTACCCAGGTATGGTGTACCAGGTACCTCTTGTGATGCTGTTGTCTAAGGGATATTTGAAGGTACTTCAGAAACATGCTTTTAGGCCTCAGGGGCCCTGGTGTCCAACAGAATGGAATACCAGAGTAGTCTGGGGTTGCGGTCAGTGTCCAGCCAGCAGGGCCCGGAGACTGTGGCAGTGACACCCGGGCAGGGCCTAGTCAGCCTTTGCGGGTAGGTAGCCAGGTGGTGCACAACTCTCTGTGGTCTCACTCTCCCTTGGCAGCCGGAGGGAGCCAGGAGACAACCCAGCTGTGCTCAGCGCCTCCCACAAGAGGAGCACCCCTGTGTAACAAGCCCCTCTGTCCTCCTCCTCCCCCTGCAGGCTGGATCCTCATTGACCGGTGCGGGAAGCACTTTGGTACGATACTCAACTACCTTCGAGACGGGGCAGTCCCTTTACCGGAGAGCCGCCGGGAGATCGAGGAGCTGCTAGCGGAAGCCAAGTACTACCTGGTCCAGGGCCTGGTGGAAGAATGCCAGGCCGCCCTGCAAGTAGGCATCACCCTTCCTTCCCATGCGGGTGGGGAGGCACCAGGCCTGCTTGCCATCCTCATCCTTCTGCAGAATGGGGGCAGTTCCTGTCTTACTGAGATGGGACAGTTAAGGAGTTAGCTAGTCCCCTTCAGTCAGGGTGACCACTGAGAGGCATTCCTCTCGTGAACAGGCCACGTAACTGCTCTCTAACTCATCTCAGTCCCATGGTGTCGAGTCCTCTAGTGTACGTTGCAACCCTTCAGTGAACCACAGAGTATAAAACTTGATCAGTGTTCCAGACCCATCCTGAGACTTACTTTGGCCCCATGAGTCACTGTTGGGAGCCCAGCATAATTTTTACAGACAAACACCCCTCCTTTCTTAGCTGAATTGGAGCAGGACTGTTGGGGTCAGGTCTAGTGATAGTAAAATCCCACAAAACCAAAATGCTTCTAGGCATAGCCAACAGCCTTTTATTTCGAGCAGTATTACAACATGATAGAGAATCAGAAGAGTCCTTTCGGGTTGTCCTACTGGTTTGTGTGCATGAGCCACGCGTCTGTGTCTGGCCCTCCGCTGGAGCAGTACCCATAATACCTAACTCCCTGAGGCACTGTTGCCACACACCGCCTCTGCCCTGAGAGTCCGTGACTCATGGTCAGTCTAACTGAAGGTTGCAGCATTTACTTTATTACTCTCGTTTCATTTTTATGTTTATTAAAGCAATGCATGTATATCATTTAAGAAGTCAAATAGTATGGCAAGGTTTATATCAGAAACACCACCATACCCCCTCCCACCTACCCTCACCCCTGAGGTAGCCTCTCTGGATTCTTCCAGTAATTTTTCTATTTACATTTCTACGTAATTTGCCTATATTGGTGTTTACTGACTTTTCCGTGTGCAGCATTATCCACTGCCATTACTGGAGAAAATTAGAATTTAGTCCACACACTACATCACCCCAACCACCACCAAGCTTATACATACTTATTTCTTCTCCTGTTCTCCCAATACAGTTTATCACAGTTTTGATTAAATTCAGAGTTTACATTATGAGGTCTAAATATGGCTAACGGTTAAGCCACAGAGTATACAATGATTATTTTCTTTCTTATGTAACATTCAGTTTGCCAGAGTTAGCGATTGCCTCATTGTTTGCTTGGTTTTCTGAATATGTATTCCTAATTTAGCCCCACATTCTCAGACAGTCTCCGGTCAGTAAGTTCAGACACATGAGAGGTCCTCTGTTTGATCTTTGTCTTGGAGACGTGCCGCCTGGCTTCTGTTTCTGTTAGTTTGAGGTTGGACCTTCAGGCCTGACCTCCAGGTTCTCCTTCCTCCTCTCAGTTTCTCCCACTTCATCTTTCTGTTCTACTTTCTCGGAGTTTTGGCGTTTTGTTGCTTTTTTTTTTTTTTTTTTTCAACTTTTCAACTTTTCATTTCTGCTGTCATCTTTCTAATTTCTAAGAGCCTTTTGTTGTTTTCCGAATGCTCTCTTTTATATAGCATGCTGATCGTGTTTCATAGGATGCCGTATCTGCTCTCATCTGTCTGACGATACTATTTGAAGTTTTCTTTGTTCTCCCTTCATTGTCTGACTCCTTGTCTTTCTTTTTTGCTCTTTGTTTTGGTTTCGCTCTCATGTTTGAGAGGCTTTCCCCGTACAATCTGATGATCCTGTCTGATGATGGCTGTCTGTTGAAAGAGTGTGACACTGAAAAGCTATCTGTGCATGGGCGGTCCTTATTGTCCAGTGGGCTTCGTTGTTGAATGATAAGGCTGTTTCAGTGGGAACCCCAATTATCAGAATCTATAAGCCGTTTTGGGGGGCAGGTGGTTTCCCTATAGAGAAACCTTCTACTTTCCTCCTGCCTGGTGGGAGGAAGCCCAACTGACTGCCTTTTGGGATCTAGTAGGGGAAGAGGTAGAGGCGGGGTGCTCACCGTTTAGTGTGGAGATCTTCACTTAATCCCCCCGTTTTTAGAACAGCAGCGTAGCCCTGTCCTCTACTGTATAAACTGCTCCAGAAAAGTTGTCTTTTCTTCTGCCAGAGTGGGGGAAGGGGGTGGGTCTGGGGTCTCACTGGAGCTTCTGCCAACCGGCAAGCAATCCTCTGCTCTTGCCCGGTGCCCACTAGCTCTCAACGCTGTTCTCT
>NW_012148775.1:3543399-3570114 GCF_000956105.1 Propithecus coquereli | reverse complement strand
CACCTTGCCATTCCCCGAGGCTAGATCACACCACCAAGTACTGCTAGAGATCTGGCCTACTGTTCACTGGACTTCACTCTCTTTAGGTCTTCTGCTTGCTTGCCCTCCTTGGGCTATGTGAGGTTTTCTTTTTTTTTTTCTTTCTTTCTTTCTCTTTTTTTTCTTTTTTTTTTTTTTTTTTGTCAGCTGACCTTCTTCCATTCTTTTTCTCTTATGAGCTTATACCTTTTTTAAATTCCTCTGCAGTCATGGTAGCGGGATTTTAGGAACTTTTGATTAAATCGTCTTTCAGCTGCCACGTTGAGGGCTTAGTTTCGAATGGCTTCCTGGGCTGTGGGAAATGTGTCATCATTGTTAGTATTTACTGAGCACCCTGGCATGTAAGGGCTATAGCTGAGGAGCAGGATTACTGGAAAATTCAACTCCTAGTCTTCTCCTTTCTATTTCATTGGTGGTAAGAATCCTCCCGTCTTCCCAGCCACAACTGCCCCTCACCAGAGCCTGTCTTTGCTCAGCAAGCTAGCTTAAAAAATGCGATGCTGGACAGGCCTCCCAGGCTGAAAGCATGTTTTGTTCCAGCAGAACAAAGATACTTACGAGCCTTTCTGCAAGGTTCCTGTGATCACCTCATCCAAGGAAGAACAAAAACTTATAGCGACTTCAAATAAGGTATGTTGGAGGCACGCTTGTGGAATTTCTTTTGCTACCAGAAGTAGAGATTCTTCTGAATAAGTTTTGAAATAAAAGCATGTGTAATTGCCTGAGCAAGGCCCGAGAAAGCGTTCTGGGTGGGAAGCTACAACTCATCTTGTGTTCCCCCTGCTTTTGGGTCACGTTGGCCCCCTCTGCAGCCAGCAGGCTCTGCTTGTCTGCCTCCGCTGCCTCGGGGCAGGGCTCTCGCCCTGTGGGAAGCGAGTGGTTCATTGCGCCTGCATGCCAAGTAACTCTCTTTTTCCTTTTTTAAAATAATCCACAGCCAGCCGTGAAGTTGCTCTACAACAGAAGTAATAATAAATATTCATATACCAGGTAAGGCATCAGCCAGGAAAGACATCTGCACTCCTAGGGAAACCTCCACTTATACCAGCCAGGCCCAGCTCCTCTTGTTCCGTTCAGATGAGGATGACCCCTCTGCACCTCTGTAGTGCCTGCGTGGATGGATGGATAGATAGGTAGAACTTAGAGATATAATTCACACATACCATAAAGTTCACCTGTTCAAAGTATACAGTTCAGTGTTTTTTAGTATATTCACAAAGTTGCGTAGCCATCAACACTAATTCTAGAACATTTTTTAACACCCCAGAAAGAAACTCTCTACTCATTAGCGTTCACTCCCCATTTCCCTGGACCCCTTTCCCTTCCCCCCCCGAGCCCTAGGCAACCACTGATCTATTTCCTATCTCTATGAATTTGTCTATTCTGAACATTTCATATAAATGAAATCATGTGGCCTTTTGTGACTGGCTTCCATCACTTAACATAATGTCTTCAAAGTTTATCCATGTTGTAGTACGAATCAATACTTCATTTCTGTTTATGACAGAATAACATTCCATTGTATGGATAGACCACATTTGGTTTATCCCTTCATCATTTGATGGACATTTGGGTTGTTTCCACTTTTTGGCTATTGTGTATAATGCTGCCATAACATTCACGTACAAATCTTTGGACACATGTTTTCATTTCTCTTGGGTAGATAAACCTAGGAGTAGCATTGCTGGGTCATATGGTAACTCTAGGTTTAGTTGTTTGAGACCTCCCAAACTGTTTTCCAAAGTGGCTGCACCATTTTACATTCTCGCCAGCAATATATGTGGGTTTTAAGAACGCCTTTTGGCTCTTGGGAACATGTAGCTCTAAGGTTAGCTCCTAACCTTGTCGGCTTCCTTGTGAGCACACGTGGCTCCTCACCGAACTGGGCTCTGGATCCATTTTGATGCCAGGGGATCTTGAGGGATATAGGGGGCATTTAATGAGGGTACTCAAGATCCTTACAAAGATCTATGATAAACAGCCTCCCTTGGGCAGTGCCATACTGCTCTTCATGTGGGCTGGTGAGGCTCTGTCATCCACCTGGTTCTGTGCCCAGAGGCCCGGTGGCTCAGCATTCTCTCTCTGGCTGTTGCAGAGCTGACACTCAAGCACATTGGGTAGAATCACAGGCTTGGGGGCCAGAACTATCTTTCGAGAGGCCTGGCTCTGCCACTTACCAGTTTTTGGCCTTGGGCAATTACTTAATTTTTCTGACCCTCACTTTGCTTCTTTAAGCAATGGTGATTGTGGTGCTTTTCTCATGGGATTATTGTAAGATTGAAATGAGATAGTGAAGAAGTTGGACTCAGTAGGGCCCTGCACATAGAAGGGCCCAAGAAGGGGCGGTTGTTTTTACCAGCTGTGGTCACCTTATCAAATGCTCTTTTACAGCAATTCTGACGACAATATGTTGAAAAACATTGAACTGTTTGATAAGCTGTCTCTGCGTTTTAATGGAAGGGTCCTATTCATAAAGGATGTTATTGGGGATGAAATCTGCTGCTGGTCCTTTTATGGACAGGGCCGCAAGATTGCTGAAGTCTGTTGTACCTCCATCGTCTATGCCACTGAGAAGAAACAGACCAAGGTAAGAGCCTTGAGAGGACAGTTCTGAGTGGCTGTTCTGAAATATGTACTTGTTGAACTTCCTTTAACTTGAACAAAATAAACTTAGGGAAAGGCTTTAAAATGCTTTTCATTGCCTTGTGGTTGCTCGTCATTAAAATATTCCTTATCTTTTAGGCCTTGGAAAGATCCAAATGTAGGTCTTGGAGAAACAACAGCATTTCCCTTCTGAATCTCAGCAAGTAGACAGTCATACTACACCCAGATTCCTTGGCCATAAACATAGGTCTAGATTTACTCTTACATCCATGGCTGTACCCTGCTGCCAGCGTTTTCTCTACCTGACATCAGCGCTGTTCCTTACCTTCCTCCATGTGACATCCTTGCCCACCAGCATGGCCTCATATAGTCTCACTCATCAGAGGAACTGTGCTGCCTTCAAGATCTTGACCTTGGCTTTCTAGTCATGACTTACTACTTACTTGGCATCTGTCTGTCGTCCTCTTACCCACTGACCTGGAGCTTCCTTCCGCTCTTTCCTAGGGCCTGTTTGGAGTTCCTTAGCTCCTAACCTTGTTGGCTTTCTTGGCTCCCTGACTGAGCTGGGCTCTGGATCCATTTTTATGTCATCCTTTCCAGACCAACAGGCTCGACCTCTCCCTTGACTTGTGCCACCTTGCCATTCCCCGAGGCTAGATCACACCACCAAGTACTGCTAGAGATCTGGCCTACTGTTCACTGGACTTCACTCTCTTTAGGTCTTCTGCATGCTTGACCTCCTTGGGCTATGTGAGGTTTTCTTTTTTTTTTTTTCTTTCTTTCTCTTTTTTTTCTTTCTTTCTCTCTTCCTTTCTTTCCTTTCTTTCCTTTCTTTCTTTCTTTCTTTCTTTCTTCTCTCACTCTGTCAGCCTGGCTAGAGTGCAGTGGTGTCATCATAGCTCACTGCAACCTCAAACTCCTGGACTCAAGCGATCCTCCTGCCTCAGCCTCCCAAGTAGCTGGGATTACAGGTGTGCACTACCACACCCGGCTAATTTTTCTATTTTTAGTAGAGATAGGGTCTTGCTTTTGCTCAGGCTGGTCTTGAACTCCTGACCTTAAGCAATCTTTCTGCCATGGCCTTTTTTAATTTTTTTTATTTTATTTAATTTTATTTTTTATTTAATTTAATTTTATTTTTTTGAGACAGAGTCTCACTGTGTTGCCTGGGCTAGAGTGCCGTGGCGTCATCTTAGCTCACAGCAACCTCAAACTCCTGGGCTCCAGCGATCCTTCTGCCTCAGCCTCCCGAGTAGCTGGGACTACAGGCATGCGCCACCATGCCCGGCTAGTTTTTTCTATGTATTTTTAGTTGTCCAATTAATTTCTTTCTATTTTTAGTAGAGACGGGGTCTCGCTCTTGCTCAGGCTGGTTTCGAACTCCTGAGTTCAAACAATCCGCCCGCCTCGGCCTCCCAGAGAGCTAGGATTACAGGCGTGAGCCACCGCGCCTGGCCTATTTTTTTTTTTTTATTATTAATCACACTATATACCCTGTCATTTCTTTTTCAGCCTAAGAGAAACATGACAATCTGATTACCAGTGGCATGCAGCAGGTCTGCTGCAGAACTGGCCTGCCTCCAGTCCTCCTCATACAGTCTCTCAGGTTATTACCGTCCCCACAGCTCTAGGAGGCACAGAGTTCTGCATGGTTCTGGAGCTGGCTGCAAGCAAAAAGCAAATAAGAGAAAATCAGATCATAAAGTAGAAACCAGAGTCTCTTCTCTTTAACTTATTACTGAAAATTTAAGTCATACACCGAATTTATTTTTATATTTTTGTGGAGACCAGGTCTTGCTATGTTGCCCAGACTGGTTTTGAACTCCTGGCTGTAAGCAGCCCTCCCACTTGGGCCTCCCAAAGTGCTGGGATTACAGGCGTGAGCCTCATACACAGAATTAGTAGGGCAATGATCTTCCATGTACCCATGACCCAGCTTCAAGGGCCACCAACTCAGGGTCACTCCTGCTCAATCTGCTCCCCCTCCCCAGCATTCACAGGATTAAATTGACAACATATTCATAAGTATTCAGAATCTATCCAAAAAGGGTATATTTTGTTTTAAGATAGCCAAGAAGGGGAAAACACTGAGGCTTCTCTTTTTTTCCCCCACAGATACCAGGGAAAGGGCCCAGACTCATTTGCTTCCCTTATCCTGTTAGCAAGGCACCTCATCCTCTTTTGTCCTATGGCTTTTTTTAAAAGGACTGTGAATTCCTCCAGTAACTAGATCCCCCTTTTTGGTCATGGTTTGATTTTTGTAATATACCTGGGTTGCCTCTACCCTTGGGTATTTAAAAGGATAGTCATCATATTGATTAAGCTTTAAAATATTAAGACTGCTCATTTTTAGAGCTTAACAGGGAGCAAAGAGATTTAGAGACCATGTGGTCTGATCCCAGCTGTTTTGAGATTAGCAGATGGGTTCCAGAGCGAGCCTGTAGTGGCGTTTGTGAACCTGGTTAGTGGCAGAGGCAAGATGGGAGGCCAGGGCCCCATTTCCATGGCTCCTTTTGCTCTGCTGTCTGTCACTAAGGGCTTCTTCGTTTCTCCAGGAGAAGCCTGTGACTGGCTTTCCAGGGAGCTGGTGTCAGAGACAGCTGCTAGTGAAGGAACAGGTTCCTGCTTCATTCTAGCCCGAGCCTCTGGGAGCTGTGCTTTGGGGCAGAGACTCACGTTTTGTTTCCTCAAGTCACTATGCCGATGTCCCATTTGGGTTCGGGGGCTATTTTTTTTTTTGGTAATAATTGGTATCTTACCTTCTGTGATACAACATTCCAAGTGCTTTACTAATTCTTTTAATATCATTTAGCTGTCTTTTGTGGTTCAATCGGAAAGAGTGTGACGTGCTGAAATTAAAGTTTAAGCAGGTATTTCATACATATCAATACGTTGTTCATTTGGTTCCTAGTTCCGATTTGCTGGGGAGTAGGTGGTAAGGAAGCACGGAATTCTGCCCTTTAGTGAACGTTTTTCTTTCTGTTGCAGATTGTATCACTGCTATTGTCTCTTTCCTCTGTCCTCTACACTCTGCTATTGAGCCCTTCCAGTGCGTTGGGTTTTTTGTTTTTATGTTTGTTTCCGTTATTGTATTTTTCAGTTCTAAAGTGTTCATTTGGTTCTTCTTTTTATCTTCTGTCTCCTTGCTGAGACTTCCTATGTTTCCTTTTGCTCTAAGAGCATTTGCCCTTACTTGCTGAAGCATCTTTATAATAACAGCTTGCAGGACTTTGTTAGATAATTCCAACATCTTGTATCATCTTGGCACTGGCATTTACTTTTCCCACAGGAGTTGAGATTTTCCTGGTTCTCCATATGCCAAGAAATTTTGAATTGTATCCTGGGCATTGTGGATGTTATGTTACAGCGCTCTAGTCTAGGCCTTGTATAAATCCTAGGGAGAATGTTGATATTTTTGTTGTAGCAGGCAGTTGACCCGGTTAGGTTCAGGCTACAAGTTCCACCAGGCTTCTATGGGTTGTACTGCCAGTGACAGTTCAGTTTCAGAGCTTTCACATCTGTCCCACTTGTGTGCCATGCTGTGGCCAGTCCTGGGCAGTGTCTGTCCCAGTGTTCAGTTATTACAGTCTGTGTCTGCTGTTGAGGGGCAGAGCCTGCAGCTGGGGGTGAGTCTAGGAGTTCTGTGCAGTTTGCTTTGTCAAGCGCCCCCTCCTTCACAATCTCCTCAGTACTTTAATCTTCCCCAGGGCTCTCGTTTTTTGGTTGTCTGGCCAGAAAGCTGGTTCTCTAGTTACTCTGCCACCTACTTCCTGTGACTATGCCTCTATCTGGGGCCAAGCAGCATGAAGATAGGAAAAAAAAAGCTGTGGGGAGCCACCCTATCCTCTTGAGACCACAGCTCTTCTTGTCAGAAAGGAAGGTCCCCGCCCTCCACTTTGACACCTGTGGCCTCTGGTTGCCACCACAGCCACTGCTGCCTCCGATTGCTCGGGTCTGGAGTACAAGAAAACAGAGAAAATAAAATCAGATTTCCCCTCATGCTTGCGTGTTAGACTCTATTGGCTCCTCTGGTCACCAGAGACCTTCTGGAGCCTTCTCTGTCCCGGTGCCCATTTCTAAGTTTCAGGCTACATGGATGCCAGCAGTGGTAAACTCACTGCTGGTTTGGTATTACTTCAAATTCTGGTCTCTTCCCCCAGTTTGCCTGCAAGCTGTGTCTAAGATCTTTATTCACTGCTCACAGTCCTTGGCTAGCTGCTGTGTGCATCTGTCCTGGCTTTGCAGCGTCGGTGAGGAAGACAGGGGTAGAGTGTGCTTACTCCATTTCTCCTGGAACCAGAACCTCAGAGTTCAGCCCTTAAAGCAGAGTCTAGTCTGTGAGTCAGATGTGTGGGGCCCACTGTGTGGCCCTTCTGTTGACAATGCCTTAACCCTGAGGGGAAACAAAGCAGGAGGGATCATGTCCATTTCATGAGGGTCCCCAGGCAGTCCCTGTTCAGAGAGAAAGCGGCTTTAAGGATCCCTCGAAGGTGTGGAAGGACTGACTCCTGTGCCAGGTTGCAGCTCTGTTAGCAGCAACGTACTGGGAATGACCTAAATGTCCATCAGAGTGAAATGCGATTCACCATTGCATTGTTGCATTCTTTGTAATTCCCTGATGTGGAATGATCTCTAGGCTAAGTTAGGTACAAGCTGGACAACGTCAATCCAGCTACTCGGGACGCTGAGGCAGAAGGATTGCTTGTGGCCAGGAGTTCGAGACCAGCCTGGGCAACATAGTGAGACCCTGTCTCTTAAAAAAATAAAAATAAATAAAAAGTACATAAGAATGTGTGTAATGGGCCACCTTTTGTGTTTTTAAAAATGTGCGACTATGTACATACACACATTTACATGCACAGAATCTCTCAAAGAAGGCAGGGTGATGAGAAGCATTGCCTATTTCCCTGTGTGCCCTTGGTCTCTTATAAATTCAGGGCCACGTGTGTTGCCTTTTGAAAATAACTAAAAATAATAATGAGTCTTTAGTGGAATCCCAGGGACCTGATTTAGCCTGACGGCCCTGCCCGGAAGTACAGGTGGCAGGGGTGGTGGGCTGTGTATTATGCTAACTTACCTGTCCTATATTTTTTTTCAAACATAGGTTGAGTTCCCTGAAGCCCGGATTTATGAAGAGACCCTGAACATTTTGCTGTACGAGGCCCAGGATGGCCGGGGACCTGACAATGCGCTCCTGGAGGCCACAGGCGGGGCAGCCGGGCGCTCCCACCACCTGGATGAGGACGAGGAGCGGGAACGGGAGCGAATTGAGCGTGTGCGGCGGATCCACATCAAGCGTCCGGATGACCGGGCCCACCTCCACCAGTGAGCAGGCGAGCTGACCCAGCCACCCTCCTCCCGCCGCCCCCTCCCTCCCCCCCATGCCACGCTCGGATCCTACGTGGGCTCCTGGGCACCTTCCACTTCCCCTCGAGCCCGTTTTGTAACAAGCCAGATAATTATTTTGATACTTCTTAAGAAGGTGAATTGATCGTCTCAACCCAGGTCTGTGCAGCCCTTTTGTTGAGCAAGCTGTGTCTAAGGTCTCTACTTTTCATGAGAATCCGGGAACCTTTGGAGCCAGGCTTTCTTGGTTCTCAGAGGAAAAGTATGAATGAGCGTGAAGTATATATGAGAACTTATGTTTGCAGTATTTATTTTTGTAGGTGTTGACGATGTATTTGGGCTTTTGGGTGACACTCTCTTAAGGGTTCAGTTTGACAATTCCAAGAGGAGTTCTGCAGTTGGTGGCCACCAAGGGTGTCCGAGCTCCCTGTTTCATATATCACAACCCTCCAGCCCCAGCAGGTGGGCTCCTGGTTCCTGTGTGTTTTGCCCCGGCACAATATCCACTGCTTTGCTCCAAGTTCATTCCGCCACGTGGTTTTGCGCCTCGACCTTGATGATGATTGCAGCTTGTAGCAGTGGAAATGTGACCGAATAAGCCTCTGAGTTGTCGTTACTAGTGGAGATTTGGGTGCAAAGCTTTCTTTAAGGGGCAAGCCTTTTGCTGCCTTGACTGGTCTTTGGTTTAGTGCTGGCTGCCTAGGAGCAGAGTGTTCCCTGGCGGTGAGTGTTTAGTCTGCTCCTGGCTCCTTCAGTTGCTCTCCTTGTTGACCTACTCGGTTCCAGGAAGGCCATCTGACCCTGTGACTGGCATAGCTCACAAACTACTCCTCCAAGGGATCGGTGCCTTCCCCATGAAGCTGGGCTTACTGCTATAAGTGGATGCCCTACCCTTTGCTTAGAAATTCAGTGTGGCCCAAACTCTTTGTCCTCCCCCTGCATGTAAGCAGGGACACCCCTGAAATACCAGCCCCTAAGGAGCTTCCCTGATGTAAACACAGCCATCACCTGGCGATCCCCTTCTTGTCTTTGCCTCTGATTCCAGCACAGTATAGAGTGGCCAGCAGTGTACAGGTTGAGAGAATGCGCAGATACCTTTGGGTCTGGTTTGTGTCAGTGTTCCTGTTTGTGTAAAGGGATGTGTGCGACTGTTGATGGGGGAACGTGTGCTTGTGGGGCACAGGTGGCCTGCGCTGGAGTCTGGCTGTCTGCCTGGTGCTCGTGTAGGACGGATGTTCTCGGTTACCTACCTCCCGGCTCCTCTGCGCCTGCAGAGGAAGAGAAGTGAGTCGTGAGTGATCTGGGTTGTTGAGACTAGAGTAGGTGGAGTAGTTACAAGGAGATGTGCATGTGTGTGAGGTGATGGATGGATTTGCTCATCAAGGGAATCGTTACAGTTTTATACCAAAGGTATTAACACGGGCAGCCTTTGACAGATGTAGTCCAAAAAACGAGTTTATATTTTGAAACGGTTTTTACAGCTTAGACTTTGTACGTACTGCCCTGTCTGTGACAGTTGTATGCCTTTATTTTGTATCCAGCAGCAAAGCCTACAATAAAACTGTAAAACAATCATGACTGAACGTAAAAATCATGCATTGGGTAGATACTTTTTAAACCATTGTGTGGGAAACTTTTATATTAGGCCATTTGGATTTTATTAAGTGCTATGAAAAGAGGGCTTACGAAATAATGTTTCATAAATATTTTATACTGTTTAAGTTTTAAACACCAACCCTTTTGGGTTGTACTTTTTTAGAACGTTAAAGTGAATGTCAGTGCTGATGTTTTCTGTAGGAATGGAAAAGCCATTGTATAAATTGTTTTTTAAATGTTTGTGTGAAGAAGTTGTTTGTGGAACAATCTGTTTTATTTTGGCTTCTATGCCTTATGACCTAATATTTCTGGCAGCTCTAACTTCACTTTTCTTCCAGCTTTGCACCTGTAGTTTTAGATCTTTGCCTTTTCAGAATATGCACAGGTTCATAAAACATTCCGTGGTGAGTGATACCGTTAGCTGCATATGGCCGTGAGCTGGCAGACCGTGTTGGCTGGTCCAAGCACTTATCAAATATACTCTATAATATGGAACTGATTTTTCTTATGTTAGCACTAAGGGCAAAAGTCAATATTTATAATTTAAGAACGATCCAGGTGAAACACTGGCGTAAAATTTGGCAAAAAGAGTAAGGTTTTATTACACTGTAATAGCTTACAATTTAAAAAGCAGCAGCAGCTTTTAGTCTGTTGTGATCAACTAAGTCATCTGATTGTGGTGACTGGGAGGTTGTACCCAAGACAATTCCTTACAAAGCTGCTTCTGTCACCCTCCTGTAGTGGATTAGCTGGTTGATCCCTGCACAGGTACCCCAGCCCCCTATTCAGGTGTATTTGCTGTACCTTATAGCAGCTATTCAGGACCGAAGTGTGAACAACACTCAGCCCTTCCTGTCCAGTATGTGCTATTTTTAGGGCTCTACCCAACGTCACTGTAACACATTTAAGTGTCGTTAATTAACCTTTCTGTCTCTTTGTGCTAGGAAAAGATGCTGTAAGTTTTAGAAGTAGTCACTGTATGTTGTATAAGCATTTGTGGACATATGTAAAATAAAAATCATATAATGCTTCTATTTAAATCTGTTCTCTGGGTCTTTTCAGGAATGCCCAGCAACACCGAGCCATGGAAGTACGGTTTACAGCAAGGCAGAGCCCCTACCCTTCTACCTTACCACCGTAAACGTTGCTCAGCGTGGAAAGGAAAGATGAGTCGTTTTTCTGTAGCATGTGAATTTAAACACAGGTAGTCTTGGGTCAAAGGTGGTCTGGCTTGTGCAAAAGCAGAATGAATCAGCTGGTGTTACCACTGATTTTACCACTGATTTAATATTGGGGGTGGGGACTCATCTCGCCATCTGGGACCTAAAAGACCCCATAAGAAACATAATCAGAAACATTTCCTTGACACTTCTGAGTTCCATTTATTTAAAGCAAAATTTGAATTTTGTGGCTTTATAAAATTTCCTTTACTCAGATCCCCTGCTGCCACACAGTTCGAAACCAGTCACAAAGATGCTTTTATACCACGTTTAGTGTTATGCATTTGTATGATAATCATACTTTTCAAATTTGTATTTTACAATAATTTGTATTCATTCATTTTCCCGCCTGCTTGTTCCAGTTCAGGGTCTCAGGGGGCCTGAGCCCATCCCAGCAACCCAGTGCACAAGGTAGGAAGCCACCCTGGCCAGGATTCCACTCCACTGCAGGGCACACTCACGCTGGAACCACAGAGCTGTACCAGCGCACATCCAGGGCCTGTGAGAAGAAACCCTCGCAGACATGGGGAGAATGTGCAAACTCCACAGACAACTGTGGCCAGGAATTTTTTTGTCATCAAGGTTCTAATGATTTTACTAGAGGACCTGCTGTACATAAGATTTCACTGTGTCTCAGGGCAGCCTGACAAAGGTGGAGAATCTTGCCCACTCCATAGTGGTGTGTTGAAGTGCCCATCGTCAAGTGTAGGTACTACTGGGAGTATTGAAAACCACCCCTTCAGGTGACCTGCCAGTGCTCCCGGAGGCAGGCATTTTAACATGGTGCCCCAGGGCAGCTGGGGTTAGGCTTTGGCATAACATGCCCCTCAGTTCTTCAGATGCGATTCTCCCCCCAGTGCTGCTGGGATCTTTCCTTGAAGGCGGAGCTAACTGGATCAAATTCCTGCTTCCTTGGTACTTTCCTCAGTTGGAGCAAAAACGGTGATGGGAGAGGTCAGACGTCATCCTCTATCAGGACTTCCTCCGGACCGACACCTGGGAGAGAGGTACGAGTCGGTTTGGAGACCTGTCAGCTCCCTTCGAGGGGAAGGAAGCAGTTATCACCTCAACTGTCACCGTCAGCAAGGTGGGTCTGGATGGGCCGTGAGCTGCCTGTCCCCACACACCTTAAGACACATCAGAATTAGAAAGTGGCTCACTAAGTTCCACACTGGCATCTTCAGCTGGGGCCCACCAGGGAGAAAGACAGACACTGACTCCAAAGGAGAGGTAGTAAGACAGCACGTAAACTGGATATAAACTTACAAGGTGATTTTTTCAAAGTGATCCTTATTTTCCTTGTCCCTGAAGGAGTTGGGACAAGTATGCTGTAAAAGCTACTGTACTATTTACATTCATAAAATGATTTTATAGGTAAATAGTGTAAGTTTAACTGTATATGAGATTATTCCCTGTTGATAGACCGTTTTTAATTGGTTTGTATCAATAATTCTCAGCATAAAGATAAAATACATTTTAAAGGTTCAGCTCCTTCTGCTTTTAACATGTCATTTCCCTGCAACATTGGATCAAAACAAGCTCTGTATACTACCACTTTCCAGCCCGGACCCAAGCCCAGGAGTGGAGTCAGGGAGGGCAGAAGCTCCTGCGTGCTCAGGTTCAATTTCTTCATAAGATGGCAGTGGTTCCCAAACCTCCATTAGGTCTGGGGATCTCTCACATGCCAGAGCCTAGGGCACACCCCCAGCCAATAAGTCATTGTATTTGGGGGTGGGGCACCAACGTCCAGTGCAGAGCCAGGTTAAGGAGGCATAAGGCCTTCTCCATCCCCTGAAAGGTTGGACTTTGACGTTTAAAACTGAACTATTGAAAGTCAACTCCTGGTTCACTGACGACTAAACTTTTCCCTTTTCTTAGTTTCATGCTCTGTCACTGTGGGTAGAATACAGTGGCAGGATCATAGCTCACGGCAACCTCAAATTCCTGGGCTTAAGCAATCTTCCTGCCTCAGCCTCCCAAGTAGCTGGGACTACAGGTGCTCACCACCACTCCCAGCTAGTACTTTTTCCCCTTTTCATTCAGTGTTTAAATACCTCTGGGAACAATTCCTGTCTTTCAGATGTAGAATCAGGATTGGGGAGAAATGAACTAGCTTCTGATTCTAGTCAATCCACAGGACTGCAGTTCGTAGAATATTCTCATCTAAACCTGCCTACCTTCCTCCCCAGGTACAACTACTTACCACTGTTAACTGTCCATTTTTATCTTTATAGATTTGTTCTTCCGGTCCAGTGTCGAAAGCTATTGTGCCTTCTTTTCCAGGGCTAATATAAAACTGTAAACTTAAAATACACAAAGTGACAAATTACTAACATGTTCTGTTTTCTTCCGCTACCCTTAAAGTCTGCAAAAGAAATTCACTTATGAAACTTCGGTAGTTTCAAGATCAGATTCCTGATTTATTGCATGTTTGAGCAATGCAAAGAAGAAAAACCCTTTTTACAGCTGGGCAACTGGTATGTTCTATAGTTACTCTGAAGGTGATTAACAGATTCAAAGTGCCAATTTGATGCCGAAGCACCACCCACACGTCTTCATGCTGAAACTCGTGGGACAAACATTTTTCAAACTAGTCAGCTCTCTCCCTATTCTACTTAAGATATAAATTTGCTCATCAAGTAAAAACTTGGAACAGCACAAGTATGAGAGAAAAGAAACAGCTCTGCAGGCTAGTCTGCTTCCAAGGGGGCTCTGGGAGCACATTGCCACGAAAGAATCAAGCCTGGGCCTTAGAAATCTGTGCCCCATCACCGACAAGCTCCGCAGCCTCGGGCCTGCTGGCTGACCTCCCTGTGCTCCACTTGGCCTTGCCCATGAAACAGAAAAGCCGGCACCTACTTAAGAGTTACTGAGAGAATTAAATAAGAATAGTATATTCTGTGCCAGGTGGTTTCCTTTTATATCCTGATCCACCAGCACACCTGTGGCCCAGTGTGCTCCAACAACTGTCCCAAGGGGTACCCACACCAACAGTGTGGCTGTAACCTGCTTGAGCCCAGAGGTCCACCTTTTACACAGGGACAACTTCCCTCAGGAACACAGCTACCTCCTTTGCAAACTATATGGGAAGATTATTGCTTCCTGAGGTCAATGAGTGATCACTGACCTCTTCACTTCTCTGGAGCCCGAGAGCACAGGGATGAAGACAGGGAAGGGTACACCATTACGGGATCAGCCCCTACCCCAAGATGGTGCTCGCTTGGTTTGGAGGGAAGGGGCAGGTGTGGGTGAAAAGATTAACATTGCGTCTTCCCTCATCTGTTAACAACCATTGTAACACTGACTTCCTGGGCTGAAGATGAAGCCACCTACCTTCCTTGAACAACATTCACAATATTCTCCTTCTTGACCAGCATGACGAGTTTAGTAACTGCTTCAAAGACGTGTTCACACTGTAAAATGGCATCCCCCTGAGGTAGAGAGGCCGCAAGGCAGGGTTTACAAGGAAAAACACTCAGATGCTGAGGTTTCACAGCGGGCAACTTAACGTTTGCCAGTGGGCTGTTTTCCCCCCTCTTTTAGCAGAGACTGGTGGCCATCAGTTACCTTGTGCTTGTTGTCCTCTGGAGAAACATGAATGACTAAGATTCCATCGCTCAGATTGCTAGTGGAGACACCTTAAGACAGATCCAGAGTTAGAGGCCAGGACCTGCACAGCTTGACCTTAATGCAGAAAGAAGAGACGCGCCCAGGGGCTCCCCAACCTCATGCTTTTCTCTCCTAGCTGGGCCCAGTGGGATGAAGGGCGTACTCCAGAGATCAGCGTGCTATGGGGCTGTGATCCGAGTAAAAAGGTCATTACAGAAGGTGACTATTGGCCAACCTGGATACTTGAACGAAGGGATGCTGTTGATATTTACACCAGAAGAGGAGGCCCAGGCCAGGCTGGGCAACATCAGGCTTTATGGGCACCTTGTACTTGTGTCCCCCATTTGAGAGCTTCGCTCCTGGTCTTTCCAGTAGCTGAGTCAACTCAGTGAACTGTCTGAAGATTGCCCACTTCTTACCTTTGAGTGCCGAGTACTCTATTTTCTGCTTGATTTTGGCAAGTTCCACCACATAAGCTGCTTTCTGAGTAAGAATGAGTTGCCGCTGCCGTGCCTTGAAGCCTTTCCTGTCGTATTTGATGACCGGGATGCCATACTGCAAGGAGGTTACTGTCATCGAGGGGAAGGTTACCACGTGGCAGGGGGGTGGGCAGAGTACTTGCTGCTCAGACTCCAGCAAAGTTACTGCAAGCACTCAGAGAGGCTCAAACAGATTTGCATTTTTTTTCCTGCACCCTGGCTCTCTGCGGGGTAGGTTTTGATTTAGTTCCACCTTCCTGCATTGCCCTCTGAGAAAGTCAAGGCTAAGACCGGCCTCCCGGGTCTGTCCTCAGAGGTCAGAGGGTTGGAAACCTTCAGAGCCAGAGGGTTGTCCAGGCAAGTAGCACAGGCTCCAGGGAACCAAAAGGGGCAGAGAAGCCGCCGGAGCACATGGTAAAGGCAGATGTTCACCTGCTGCCATGTGCCAGGCCGCGGCCCGTTGACTCGTCCGTCCTCTCAGGGACCCTGTCATCCACAGTCACAGAACGTCAGAGGTACCGAAACCTCAAGTAACCTGCTCAGGAGCTCACAGCCACTGAGAAGCCAGTGTCTGCACCCGGGCACTGTGCCACACTGCCTCTCACTAATATGGGAGGTTTCGTGGTTAAGTCCATGGCTGCGTTTCATTCAATTTTGTAGGAAAGCAAACAAAGACAGTTTCCAGGGTGGAAACAAATGGACCCTAAGAACAGCAGCGGGTCTCTAAGTGTCACGCATCCCCCATATTCCTACTTAATACTCAGAGTGTCGCAGTTGAGAGCCCCGGCCCACCCAGCTGTACCCCTGCATTTAAATAGTGCTTCTAGACACTCTTTATGGAAAACACACCCCATTCTCAGGCCTCATAAGGGACTTGTGTTTGTGGCTGAGGACACACTGCCTTACCTGGATTTTCTCATTGCTAATTAGTTGAAGCACTTTGGGGTTAATGTCTCCTTCATCTAGGGAGGGAACGAGAACACCGTGAATCGTTACTAAATACTAACCCTGGGCAAAGCCACTAGGATCTGCTTTTGCATGTTCCTCTGTGCTGAGGTCTCGGCTGGGGAAATAGCTGGCAGGACGTGCTACAGAGCCAAGCATCTTCCTCCGACTTTTTTTAAGAGCTGGGAGGCCAAGTACTTACCTATCCGACTGTCGGCAAAGGGTTGCTGCAAACTTTCCACATAGCCTTCCTTCTTTCCCCTGAATAGTTCACTCGTAACCACCTTTTGCTGCATCTGGTAATACATTATTAAAAGGACAAAAATGGTATCCCGGGGCTCTCTGGGATAGGGGAGCTTTAGCCCCACGCTATTATCATGTGTTTTGTTGGCTAAGCTGTAGGAGGAACACGTTACTGGCTTTGGCCAAAGTGCTGTAAAAATTATACCCGTAGAGACTGGGGTTGACAATTCTGCCGGTCCCCTTACTTGCACTGGTTTCCCGAAAGTGGGAGTTTTCAGAACTTCAGAGATTGGCAGGCTTTGTGAGTAAAGTTTTATTGGAACACAGCCACGCCATTCATTTACATGTTGTCTGTGGTTGCTTTCTCACTATGGCAGCAGAGCCGAGGAACTGCAACAGATCGTGTGGCCCCCAAGGCCCAAAATATTTACCCTGTAGCTCTTTACAGAAAAGTCCTACAGATTAGCATCAACAAAACCAGACCTTCAGCAGAAAGGGGTCCTGCATGCTTTGCAGCGCAGGGGCCATCTGGATTGTTTTCATGGTAACAGTAGGAGCCATGCTGATAACAACAGCTGACATTCATCGAGGGCTCTCTGCTATGTGGTCTACACTCAGGCTCAGCGCATCTGTGAGGCCTGGGACTAGCCTGGCCCTGGGCTTATAGGTGAAATGACGGATGAGGGCTTCTGACACAGTGTAGGACCAGCACTTCCCCCCACCCCCACTCCAGGGTCCTGCCTCCCTGCAGACACCACTTCCTACCATCGCTTCCCGCTCGGCCGTGATCCCGCGGCAGTACTTCCGCACCAGGTTCCTCACGCACATTTCCCTGAGCAGATCTGACGCCTGTGTGGAAAACACACCACTTTTCCACCTGCCTCGCTCACACCCTGTCTTGGGCTGTGATGACCAAAATAGAAGTTTTGAAAACACAGTTGAATTCAGTTTGATTTAAAGTACAACATTGATATTTTATAGTCAAAGCCACTAACCTTCCAATCTTGCTCTAACTTCTCCCTAGTGCTTAACTAGTGGTTCTCAAACTTGAATGTGTTTATGAGTCACCTGAGGAGTTGGCTATGAACAAGGTTCCTAGTGGATCCAGAGTAGAGCCCAGGAATCTTATAACAGACCCTACGTTCCAGCCACAGGGGGTCCTCAGATCATCTTTTGAGAAACACTGTTCTAGGAAGGCTACATCAAGAATAGAAACCATTTGTTGGCCCGGCGCGGTGGCTCACGCCTGTAATCCTAGCACTCTGGGAGGCCGAGGTGGGCGGATCGTTTGAGCTCAGGAGTTCGAGACCAGCCTGAGCAAGAGTGAGACCCCGTCTCTACTAAAAATAGAAAGAAATTGGCCAAACAACTAAAAAATAGAAAAAAATTAGCCAGGCATGGTGGCGAGTGCCTGTAATCCCAGCTACTTGGGAGGCTGAGGCAAGAGGATTGCTCGAGCCCAGGAGTTTGAGGTTGCTGTGAGCTAGGCTGACACCACGGCACTCGCCCCAGGCAAGAGAGTGAGACTCTGTCTCAAAAAAAAAAAAAAAAGTAGAAACCATTCGAAAGTGCTTTGTCCAGCACACCAGACCTCCACTGGCTTTATAATGCTAATTAAGGAGATCACAAATTCTAAGGAGTTAAATTTCTTGTGCAACATCCTTGCAAGGAAGTGCTTTGCTAAGGCAGCTCTTTCTAGCCAAAGGGAGGCAGCACAAAGACACACAAGAGGCCAGCTCCATCCGCGCCCACGTCACATCAGAGTCCCACATCTGTCCTTACGTTTGCCAAGATGCCAGGGGGCCTCAGCCAGGTCTTGTCCAAGACGTTCTTTGGAACATGGTACCGAAGATTCAAGATGTAATTCTTGCGCACAAACACTATAAACTCCTCGTTGTCAGGACAAAGGGGTTTATTGCGATTGATGAATCCTTTGATAAACCTAAAAAGGGAAATGTTTTGTTAGTTTCTCTGGCCCATTTCTTCACTGAGGTTTATGTTCTCTCATTTGATTGATTCAAAGGAGGCCAAATGGTAGAGATTGTTTAAGTGACCACACAGGCCAGTCTGCCCCAAAGATAGGTTCTGTTTCACCCACACTGCTTATTGTTTTGAGTAGCTTGAATTAGTTGGCAACTTAGAAAAAAAAATTGGGAGGTCTTCCATAAAAGCTGGATTCAGCTTTCCTCGAGTGATCTGGTAGCATTGGCCCAAGGCAGCAGTCAACTGGAACGGAGTAATTACTGTCCCCTTTGAGATGGACTGAGCGTTCCAGTTTGCCGCAGTCTCTACCTTCCCCTATTGTCTTATCCCAGCTCATAGGACTTACTCGGCTTGACCTGCCCAGCCTCAGAAGGCACTTGACTGTGATTTTTGAGCCAGGCTGAGACAAATTGCAAATGTACAAAGTTGTGACTGCCATCAAATTCGGGAGCTCAGAGCAAAGAGATAGGACTGAATTCCTAAGGGCATCTTGGAGGGAAGATCTCCTTTCTGCACGAATCCAAAAATAGTCAAAAACTCAACCACATGCACGACCATCCTTTGCAGCACACCAGTGTTGAGTGGGTGCCGCCTCCCTGTTGTACTCGAGAACTTACTTTCTGATAATCTGCACAGCCCACTTTCTCCTCTCAGCCTCCCTCCGAGCCAGGGCTCCGCGCCAGTAGGTTTCCAGTACAATGGCTGAAAGAGTTCACTGCTGGCATTAGAAGGTGAGCACAATCACATTTAAATACAAAAGGCTTCTCCAGAAGTATTCACCTGCTCAACAAACATCTGGACGCCCACTCAGCACCCCGTTAGCCCCAGAGATGCAAAGTTGGATGAATGTGGTCAGTTCTTACCTGGGGGCGCCCAGATAGACAACTGAACCAGGGAGACAGAACAGAGGGTGCTGTGGGAAGCTTCCAGAGATGCCCCCAAATTATAGGAGAGGGTCAGCTTCCTGGTGCCTTTTTCAGGGAGAGGGGTGGTACTTGTGCTATTATAGATGAGTGCTTTGATTTAGTTGTTTACATTTAAAAATTGGGATAAACTGGAGCACACAAAAACTAAATTCTGGCCGGGTGCAGTAGCTCATGCCTGTAATCCTAGCACTCCAGGAGGCCGAGGTGGGAGGATCGCTTGAGGTCAGGAGTTCGAAACAAGCCTGAACAAGAGGGAGACCCTATCTCTACTAAAAATAGAAAAAAAAAAAATTAGCTGGGTGTGGAGGCACATGCCTGTAGTCCCAGCTACTCGGGAGGCTGAGGCAGGCAGATTGCTTGAGCCCAGGAGTTTGAGGTTGCAGTGAGCTATGACGACGCCATAGTACTCTAGCCCCAGCAACAGAGCAAGACTCTGTCTCAAAAAAAAAAAAAAAAGAAACAAACTAGATTCTGGCTTGTCTCCCAATTTTTAACTGCTTCAGATTTTTTCAGTTATTCAAAATTTTAAAACGCTTTTCTCTTATTGTTCAGAGCAGTATTGTCTCTATGCAAAAACAAGCAACTGCAAACAAGAAACATCCATCAACAGAACAGCTAAGCTGTGGTATACTCATGCAGCTCAGGGGCCGGCAAACTACAGCCTGCCGCCTGTTTATGTAAATCAAGCTCTATTGCAACACAGCCATGCCCGTTCTTTGAGCTACTTCTGTGCTAACAATGGCAGACTTGAGTAGCTGTGACAGAGACCACATGACCCAAAAGTCTAAAATATTTACTATCATGCCAACCTCTGCTATAGTGAAATACTATGCAACAATGAAAAGGAATCAATCTACACACATCTGGTTGAATTTCAAAAACAATTTGGAGTCCAAAAATGTCACCAAAGATACCAAAAATATAATTTAAGTTCAACACATGCCAAACTATAAATATATTTAGAGATATATCCATAGATGGTAAAACTATAAAGAACAAGTCTTTGTGGTTATGACAACAAAATTCAAGAGAGTGGTTATTTCCAAGAAACGTGTGTGTGTGGCCTAGGGTGTTGTGTGCGAACATCACTGGGGAGGGACAAAAGGGAGGGGTTTCAAGAGTACTTGAAGACTTTTTCCAGAAATTTTTTCTTTAAATCTGCTCTGTTGTGGATCAAATAAAACATGCCTGGGTGGCTGGGTGTGGTGGCTCACTAGTGTAATCCCAGCAGTTTGGGAGGCAGAGGTGGGAGGATCGCTTGAGGCCAGGAGTTTGAGACCAGCCTGGGCAACATGATGAGATCCTGTTTCTACAAAAAATAGGAAAATTAGCTGGGTGTGGTGGTGTCTCAGGAGGCTGAGGCAGGAGGATCACTTGAGGCCAGGAGTATGAGGCTGCAAGTGAGCACTCTAGCCCAGGAGACAGAGCGAGACCCTGTCTCAAAAACACAGAAACAGAAAGCCACGCCCTTGGAACAAATACAGGCCACGGCGTTAAAATGTCCAGTTAATCAGGTGATGAGAAGAGGCCCCGAACTGGGCCCTGAGGCAGCCCCACGCGAAGGCTTCGAGGACAGGTGAGGGGAGAGAACTCGCAGTGCGCCTATGTCCCCAGGTGCCGAGTGGGTAAGGAGGGGAAGGCTGCGACTCTGGCCGCTGCTCCCTGGCGAGTTTCTGTTTAATTCTCACCTGCTCGTCTCTTTTTCACGTATTCCCTCCTTCCTTGGCAGCCTTTGTACGTGGCTTGAATTCTCGCAACTTAAAATAAAAGAAAGCTTTCGTTGAAATGGCTTTTCATGAGTGCGTCCTGTTTGTGGCTGTGACCTCCAGGAGGGGGCGTCAGAAGGGGGCCTTAAAGGCCTGTGATGTAGGGACGACACGGGAAGCCCATTCGGCATCGCAGAAGCGACAGCCGGCTGGTTACGCTGCGCCTGGCTCCCAGCCGCTGCCCGGTGACCAGGGTTTCCTTTCGGCCTTTCTCTTTCCTTCCCCAGAGCAGGGAACACCCCAGTGGTGAGAGCCCCCGGTTCCATGGTAAGCGTTACATTTCATCCTCACGCCCCACCCCATAAGGTGGGCACCCTCAGAACTTTAGACACATGGGCACAAAGGCTGAGACAGCAAAGACACGTGCCAAGCTCAAGGCAATGTGGCTGCCAGGGAGGAGTGTGAACCCAGGTCTCAGTGACCACAAAACACAGCCCTCGGCTTCTCCATCCCACGTCCCTCCCTCCACACAGCGACTAAAGTCCCACCAGGGGCCAAGCTCATCGAGGGCCTCACAGACCAACAGCATCGTGTCCCCTGGGAGCTGCTTAGAGACGCTGACTCAGGACCCCGCGACCCGTCTGAGTCAGCACCTGCCCTCCAACCAGATCCCTGGCGATCAGTGCCCACCGCTGTGGAGGTCGCACCACGAGACCCACGTAGAAACCCCAGCTCTGCTGCTTACTAGCTGTGTGGCCTTCAGCAAATTACCACCATCTCTGTGCCTCAGTTTCCCCAAATGTAAACTGCGGGTGATAATACCTACACCTCATAGGTTTGTTCTGAGACTAAAAGGAGATCATGGTATAAAGGACTTAGTGTGCATCTGGCACACAGCAAGGCTTCAGCTCACTCAAACGTAGTCCTTGACAGACCAGTTGTGATTTCGAGGGATAAGCCCCCTCTCTCCAGTCATTCTGACTTTTTAAATTTTTGC
Organism: Propithecus coquereli; assembly: GCF_000956105.1. Lineage (NCBI taxonomy): Eukaryota > Metazoa > Chordata > Mammalia > Primates > Indriidae > Propithecus > Propithecus coquereli. Next base: position 3,548,421 of record NW_012148775.1, on the reverse strand, counting down.
ATTTCTGCCCCCCAGCGCCCCCCCTCCCCGCCACCAATCCAACTTTTCTCATTTTACCGTTCACAACGAACACCCCGGCTGCAGGCTTTGAAGCTGTACCTTCCAACATCAGATACTAAGACAAATGAAATTTTTAAAACCTTCATTTAAGGGAGATGGTCTCCCACGGTTTTAGGTCTTAATGGTGCACAAGAGTCCGATCCAAACTAGAACTGAGACGGCACACGATGTTTTCGTTTCTGCCTGCATCCACGGCTGCCCCCCAGACATTCACGAAGGCATAAATTCACTCGTATCCTATCATAATCCCACCTCTTGTTCCTGGCTTCCAAAGCAAGTGCTCCTAACATTCTATCAGACACCCATGTTTAAGACTTGTTCATTTCATACTCTGTTGAAATGAGGGCAGAAAAATCATACCTAATTGCTGTTTACTAAATTCAAAGGCATCTTCGGTTGCAAACAGAGTTCTGGGGAAACGAATGAATATTTTGGTTCTAGAAGTGAAAAGAAATGTTTTCATTATTAATCAGTCAGTCACCATCTGTAGTGAGTGGAACAGTGTCCCCCACCCCCCCAATTCCTATCGACACAGAACCTCAGCATGTGCTCTTATTTGGAAATAGGGTCTTTGCAGATACGATTAAGCTAAGGAGGGAAATGGGGTTGTACTGAATTAGGGCGGGCCCTAAACCCAATGAGAGTGTCCTTAGAAGAGACGAAAGGACAGAAAGACACAGGAAAGCCCGGGTGAAGATGGAGGCAGAGATTGGCGTGATGCGGCCGCAGAAGCCAAGGAGCCACCAAACGAGCTAGAAGAAGCAAGCAAGGATCCTTCCATTGATGATCCAAAAGGCAGCACAGCCCTGCCGAGTCCTTGACTTTGAACTTCTGGCCTCCCGAACTGTGACAGGATGAACTTCTGTGGTTTTAAGCCAGCCAATTTGTGGCAATTTATCACGCAGCCGCAGGAAATGAATGCACCATAACTTGGAGTTGCTTCCACTTATGTTCCTGGGCTTTAAATGGTGATACAAAGAATATGGACCCAAGTTTAAGAGAAGATCCCATTAACCAACCAGCAGAAGAAATTATAATACCAATACTGATCCGGGATTGCCGGCCCCAGCCCTCTGCCTTGGGAGGGACAGTTCCCAGGGCAGCCACCGGGGGCAGCAGCGTGTCATGCCACGTGACCCACGGCCCCACCCCAAATTATGGAATCTGAGACAGACACAGACCACCTCTGACCTCCACCCCCTGCCTCCCTCACAATGTGCTGAACCTGATTCCCCTCAGGGGTTTGGATCGAATAAGTAACTGATTGTCAGAACAGGAGCCTAAAGATAGAGGCCAAGGTGGCCATAGACAGCCACGTACAGGAGTTCGGAGCTGGCAGGGAGGACCCACTGAGAGATTCTAAGGCAGAGATACATTTGAACGACAAAAGAATCTAAGCACACAGAGGTAACGTGGTCCACCCTGGTCCCCTCTTCATTTTGCAAACAAGGAGGCTGAGTCAAGTTTAGAACCCAGGGCTCCCTTTGTAACTTCATCTCCGATGGGCAACCCTACAGACCTTCCAACCATTCAGAGCTGCATTTAAACTGGAGAGAAGCATCTGCTTGTACATCTACATAAATGCCTAGGAGATGGGTCTTCATGCTCTGGCTGGATACAGATCAACGCGCGAAACACTTCGATGGCACAGATTTGGCGGTATGCTGGCCACTTACCTCCCTAACTTGTATTCCTCGGGTTTGTAGCCGATGTATTTGATCAGCCGTTCTACGCCCTCTGCTGGAGGTCCGTGCCAGTGCGGCCAGGTGTCAGGGCACAAGGACTTGTACCTGTACCGGGAGAGGAGAGGGACATCTAGAAGCCATGGTGGTATCTTTCTCTAGCCCTCTCCCTGGCCCAGAGCTCTGCTTAGCTCCGCCGGGGCGTGTCGGCCACTCGGTGCATGCAGTCGTCTCATCACTCGAACGTCCTCGAATTCAAACATACACACTTGGCAAGAAGTAAGAGAAACTGTTTCAGTAGAGTGGGCGGATTCGCTTGTCTTCACAGAGCAATGAAGTCATCAGACACAACCCAGGTGACTCAATTCCACCCCTAGGGATCTACCCAAGAGAGGCGACACACGGATCCACTCGAAAACGTGCAGTCGAATGTTCGTAGCAGTGTGATTCGTAATAGCGGAAAGGTTGAAGCCACGCGAACGTCCATCAGTGGACACTGAGGAGGCAGACAAATGCAGTCCAGCACTATGCTTGGGAAGTGACAGGGATTTTTTCCCAAGGGTAGTTTTGGCTCTGATGATGACTTAAGCACCTATGGACTGAGATTAAAAGCAACACAACTGGACCAGCTGGTCTGGAACAAGACTGCCTGGCCCAGCTCAGGAGCTGGACACATCATTTCACCTCCTTACCTGTGCAAGGTGAACTTTATTTTTTTTAAGATCTTGCCATCACCTGGGCTGGAGTGCAATGGTGCAATCACAGCTCACTGCAGCCTCGAACTCCCCGGCTCAAGTGATCCTCCCACCTCAGCCTCCCGAGTAGCTGGGACTGCAGGTGTGTGCCACCACACCCGGCTGGTTATCATGAGGTTTAAATGAGATGATACGGAAAGTATTCGGCACAGTCCAAGACGCAATCGTCGTTAGCTACGGCGTTCCCATTACACTTCCCCACCCCTGCTTGTAATATTTTAAAATTGTAATATTTTTAAATCAAATTTTAAACTGTTAAAAGCATTTTTATTTTTCTGGAATTATACTTTATGAGCGAGTCCTTTAAGGGTGTCAAGTGTCACGTGTTCTTCCTTGATCACCTCCCTCCGTGCTGTCTCAAACGCCACGGCGCAAGATCATGCCCAGACACAGCCTCCAGAACTCCAGGGAGAGCTGGAGAACTCAGGGTCTCCACCCTCCAGGGAACGCAGCGCCCTCAGGCCCTGCTTCTGCCTGCGTGGACCGCACCCAACACCAGCACGCCCAGTCGCCCAGTCGCAGCTAGACTGACGATGGGGAGACGCTCTCGGTGCCTGCAGGCTGGAGGGACTTTTCAGCTCTAAGATATGGTCGCTGCCTTGTCAAGGGAAGTGGTGCCAGGCAGGGTGCAGCCAGTTAGGGTATCTCCAGCCCAGGCCTGTGGGCCTCCCCTGCCTCTCTGCCCTCGGCCACTGAGCTGCTGCCATGCCGGCCTCTCAGCCCATCCTTGGGCCTGCCCACCCCCCACCTCCAGGCTTCCTGCCTGGATTGATGTTCCCTGAATGCTGGGGACTGAACTGAATGTTTGTGTCCCCACAAAATCCACATGTTAAAATCTAATCCCCAACGTGATGGTGGTGTTAGGAGGTGGGGTCTTTGGGAGGTGATTAGGTCACTTGGGTGGAGTCCTCATGAATGAGATCAGTGCCCTTCGAAAAGAGGCCTGAAGCCGGGCGCGGTGGCTCACGCCTGTAATCCTAGCTCTCTGGGAGGCTGAGGCGGGCGGATTGTTTGAGCTCAGGAGTTCGAGACCAGCCTGAGCAAGAGCGAGACCCCGTCTCTACTAAAAATAGAAAGAAATTAATCGGACAACTAAAAATATATAGAAAAAATTAGCCAGGCATGGTGGTGCATGCCTGTAGTAGTCCCAGCTACTTGGGAGGCTGAGGCAGAAGGATCGCCTGAGCCCAGGAGTTTGAGGTTGCCGTGAGCTAGGATGACGCCACGGCACTCTAGCCCAGGCAACAGAGTGAGACTCTGTCTCAAAAAAAAAAAAAAAAGAAAAGAGGCCTGGGAGAGCTCGTCTGCCCCTTCCACAATGTGCGGACACAGCCAGAAGGTTCTGCCCACGAACCAGGGAACTGGCCCTCACCTGACACCAAATCTGCCAGCACCTTGATCTTGGACTTCCCAGTCCCCAGAACTGTGGGAAGTAAATTTCTGTATTTTTATAAGCCACCCAGTCTGTGGTGTTTTTTTACAGCAGCTTGAATGGACTAAGACACCAAACACCCTCGTGGCTTGCTCCCTAATTCGGACAGGCCTTTCCTGACCCCCTTACCTGATGAGGGAGCCCCACCACTCTCCCCCTACCCAGATTCATTTTTCTTCGAAGAACATATCCCCGACCTGACCTTATACAGTCCTCCTCCGGTATCCTCCTGGGATTGGTCCCAGGGCCCCCAAGGACAGCAAAGTCCACAGAAACTCAAGTCCCTTATGTGAAATGGTTCAGTATCTACATCCTCCTGTATACTTTATCTCTAAATTACTTATAATACCGAATACAATGTAAATAGTTATAATGTATTTTTAATTTGCATTATTTTTATTGTTGTTTTTTTATTGTTTTTTTCCCCTGAATATTTTTGGTCCACTGTTGATCGAATCTGTGGATGCGGAACCTGCGGCTAAGGGGGGCTGACTGCGGGTCTCTGTTACCACTCGTCTCCCCGCTAGAAAGCAAACTCCATGAGGTCAGGGGTGGGGTCTGTCCTGTTTTCTGCTGTGACCCCAGGACCTGGGACAGTGCCGGCTCAGAGCAGCTGCTCGCTGGTATTTACAGAAGGAATGAATGAGCCTCAGACAGCAGCAAAGGTAAAAAAAATAAGATGTATGAAGTTCAGCGACGTGCAGGAAAACATTGTGTGTGTGTGTGTGTGTGTGTGTGTGTGTGTGTGTGTTTGCGGGGTCAGGGGGTCGTGGCTGGTGCTTCCTGCCATCTTCACCAGAAACTGGATTCAGAAAAATGGATGGGATGAGGGTGAATGGATGACAAGTGGCTGCTGGGCAAAGACAGTACATCTGGGGGGTGGTGGTGGGGAAGCAAATAGTCGGGCAAGTCTTCAAATGATTAAACTCAAAACCAGATATCGGCCAGGTGCAGTGGCTCACACCTGTAATCCTAGCACTCTGGGAGGCCAAGGCGGGCGGATCACTCAAGGTCAGGAGTTCGAGACCAGCCTGAGCAAGAGCAAGACCCCGTCTCTACTAAAAATACAAAGAAATTAATCGGACAACTAAAA
>NW_012148775.1:3525854-3543244 GCF_000956105.1 Propithecus coquereli | reverse complement strand
TTGAGCCCAGGAGTTTGAGGTTGCTGTGAGCTAGGCTGACGCCACGGCACTCACTCTAGCCCAGGCAACAAAGTGAGACTCTGTCTCCAAAAAAAAAAGCCCAATATTAGCTTGAACCATATGAAATTGCCACTGATATTCAACCATTCTGGCCCCCCCCCCGAAATGACCATTTTATTATGCTTGAGACTATGTTGCTATTTTAGTGGCACAAATTCACACCCAGCCCATCACCAAAGAAATGCTGGTGTACAGGTGACTTGGGGTGCATCATTAAGTCCTTATAAATTCCCCAAGCACAGACTGTATCTATTTATAATCCACCCAAGAAAGTACTTCAAGCACAATTGAATCCTCACATTACAGATAAGGACTAGGTCACAGCTATAAGAGACAGAATAAAGATTCCAACCCAAGTTTGTGTGGTTCCAAAGCCCGTGCGCCTGCCGCTAACCTGCCGTTCTTGACAGCCGGTGACGCTAAGACACTAAACCAGCCCAGACTGTCACAAACGGACAATCAGCCCAGCTAAGTCCCCATGGGGGCCCTGCCCACGCCTGCCCCCTGGTGGCAGATCTGTGTACTCGGTTTTGCCATTCATTGATGGAAAGCAGTTAGGGGTTAGTGGCATGAATAGAAAATGGTACAAGCTAGGTTTTTATGTTCTCCGAAATGTTAGTGTTTTTTGCTGCCGTGACAACAGCAGGTAAGAACCGAACAGCATTCCCTAAGGGATGCCATCTCATTTCCCACCAAATCGCAGAGACTCGCAGCTAGCAGGCGTTACTGGCTTCAGATCAGCAAAGCACGCTTTACCTCTGCAAGAAATGCTTGTATTTCCGCCGGTACGCAAAGCCGGCCCGCCTCACCCGCAGGTGCTCCATCAGCCCCAGGTACTTGATCTGGTGCCGTATGAGGAAGTCGTCAAACCTGCCTTTGGAGGAACAGGAGAAAAAAATGACAGTAAAGGACCCTGTGGCTTCATCTCAGCCAAGCCAGAGAGGCTGCAAGCTGAAGATCCGTGGGCTGGATCTGGCCACAGACACGTTTTCTTAGGCTTTGTGCTTTTTTTTTTAATGGGTGAATTTTATAGAAAAATCTCGATTTCTGGTGTCCTCTGAAAAATCACGAGATCTAGCCATCCTGGGCCCAGAGTCCCACGTGGCAACAACCGGGTGGAAGTGAGTGGCGCTGCTGCCCCTTTAAACAGGATGTTCCCTTGTCTCCAGTTTGCCACAGTCCCCTCCAATCCCTATTGCCTTACTACACTCTGTCCTCTTCTCTCCTTTGCTCTTCCTGCCTGGCTTCTGTAAGCCTCTGACTGTATGACTTCATTATAGACCATGGCAAGTGCTTGGAAAATACCTAAGTCACACACAGACCATTCTGGAAGACTGTTCACTGGCTGGAGAAAAGCCATGCTGTTTCCCCTCACCTCTGACACCTGCCTGGCTCAGCTGTGTTGCTCCTGAAACTGACCAAGCGCCGACCAATTCATTTACCTTCCGTTATTTAAAAAGGAAAACAATTCATGTGTATTTGGGGATCCTAACCCACTGCCGTCGTGGTCTGCCCTGCCAGCCTTTTCCCTGAGCTCGGTGTTCAGAATGATTCACAACTCACTGGGTTCTTTTCTGTCATTGGGCTTGATACAACGGATGTACGAGGGCTCCTTAGAGATGAGAATTTCTAGAAGGCTGCTCAGACTGTTTTTAAACTGAGTCCCCACCTGCGGAGAGAGAACAAACTGAGTAGACATTGCTGCTTCTGATAAATACACAGAAGGCTGGTTGGAGCATGAGGCTCCAGCCCTTTAGAGCCGAACTCTTGAAAGATTGTCTTCCTTGCTACTGTTTTGCCCGTTAAGAGGCAGCTTTGGCTGTGCTGACCTGAGAAGCCCAGGCTTGGGCTGGTCACGCAGAAGCTGGACAAGCGTCTGTCCAGAATGCTCCACTTGCTCCGCAAATACACGGCGAGTGCCTTGCAGGGAACCAGGGCCACAGCTGAGCCTGTCACTCTCTGCCACCTTCCCTTGTGTTTCCTTGTTGCCATGCTTCCTTCGTGACACTGGTGCTATCGTAAGTTCTTTACTTATTTGATGGTATCCCTACACCCTCCTCCCACTAGATTGTAAGCCCCTTGAGGGCAGGGACCTTGCTAAACCCTTGTGCCCAGCACAGTGCCTGACACACAGGAGGTGTTCAATGAATGTCTGCAAATGAACGAACTGGGGCTAAACTCGAAAAGTATATATTTGGTAGAATCTGCTAGAGAGCGATATTTCCAGAAGAAGAGGTGGCTGGCTTAAAAAGTGCAGGTAACGAGGTCATCACACCCCACTCCCCAGGCGATTTTTGCTCTCTTTCCAATTCTGCACAAGCATTTGTCCCACTCACCGTTGGCGGCCGCCTCCGGTTTTCCAATTCGGCCACCAGGAAGCACTCCCTCAGGATGCTGTTCTTGGACCTGCACAGCACCTGTAAGTGCAGAGAAACGAGCACCACATTCGCTGCTTCAGAAGTCCCTAAGGAGCCTCCAGGAAGGCTTACGGAAGTGTCCCTAAGGTGACAAAACCAACCATCTGCTTCTTGGGCACCTGAAGACATTCTTAACACAGAAAAATGGGAAAAAATACATGAGGCCGGGAGCGGTGGCTCATGTCTGTAATCTTAGCACTTTGGGAGGCCAAGGCGAGAGGATTGCTTAAGGACAGGAGTTCAAGACCAGCCTGAACAAAAGTGAGACCCTGTCTCTACAAAAAAAAAAAAAATTAGAAAAAGTAGCTGGGTGCAGTGGTGCACACCTGTAGTCCCAGCTACTTGGGAGGCTGAGGCAGGAGGATCCCTTGAGCCCAGGAGTTGGAGGTTGCTGTGAGCTAGGCTGATGCCACTGCATTCCAGCCTGGGTAGCAGAGAGAGATCCTGTTTTTGTTTAACCCACCCCAATTTGAAACTTACAGGGACATGGAAGAGTCATTTGTAGATAGGAAAGAAAAAGTTTAGAAGTGATCTATCTTGATATCAAAAAGAGTTCAAGGAACTTCAGCCCCGGTTGGAGAAGGGAGAGACTCAGAGATTTCACCTGCGTGATGCATGCTCCGTGGATTAGTTTGTGAAGCGCATGGCCACGGCTCCCCAAGGGGAAAGCCGCAAGAGGAACACTGTCCCCCACTTGTAACAGACACTTCCACTCCTGCGTTATGCACAGAGACTCCGTGAGGAGGGCATCGTCAGACCCACTTCACTGATGGGGAAATCTGCCTCGAGCTCCTCAGCAGGGAAGGAGCCGGGCTGGGACTCAGACCCACACAGCAACTGCCTGGTGGATCCAGAGTTAGGGATCACTTATCTACCCCGAATCCAGGAAGGTTGGGACAGCAGTCCCAGAAGTAGCAGAGAAATCTCAGGAAGGCAGAAAACACTCCTGAGATGAACTGTTCGCCTCATCACTCTGAAAGTGTTGCCTTAGGTTTAAGCTTTTTATAAACCCAGCTAATTAAATAAAATCCAACTTTGTAACAGTTAACTGTTTCAATACAAAATAAAGGCTCTAAAAACCCAATGTTTCTCTGATGGGTGAGCTATATGGAAAGAGATTGGGAATTTCATTGGCAGCCCCAGGGGCTGATCCTAGCTCCCACCCTACCTTGTGATGTGATTTTGTATAAGCTGTGACCTCTCTGGGTCTCAGTTCCTGCATCCTCAGGTCATGGTTCTCCTCGCACCAGAACAAAATCTCAGCTTCTGCTGGTGGTGAGCTCTAAGCCCCCTCTCTTGACATTATCCCTCATCCAGGCCACAGGGCCTTTGCACATGCTGGTCTCGCTACCTGGAATAACTCCTGACCTTTCTATGGTCAAATCATTCTCATTCAGGTTTCAGCTCAAAGTCACGCCTATAGAGGTGTTTCTGTGGATCACCTAAATTAAAAATATCCCTCTTGATCATGGTTTTTTGTTTATCCTTTTCATAGCACTTTTCACTGACAGATAACTTACTTGTGTATATATTTGTTCTCTGCCCTCTACCCCCAACTGTAAGCCCCTTGAGAACAAGTACTCTGTCTTGTTCAGTTCTGAACTCCAGAGCTGGCAGCCAGAAGGGGCTCCCACACACTTGAATGATTTGTTGAGTGAAGTGTTCACACAGATGATCTTAAACATCTGTCCTGGCTGTGACATGCTGGGGTTCTAAGATAAAGTATAGAAAATAAAAATCCAGAGGGCAAAATCTACCCCAAAATCAGTGTCAAGGGTGCTATTTCAGAATCATCAGAAACATATACAGTTAAGTTTTGGACTTACTTCTTTCAGATGTCTGTAAAGCAGATCGTTGTTTTTTTCCAAGAATCCTGTAAAACATTGAGTAAAACATTTTTGAATCAATGGCTTTGCCTAAAAATGCAATTCCATCCCAACTGATTGCAAGGGGAAATTCCTAAGAATAATTTCTTAGGATCAGATCAGAGTTTCTCAACCTCAGCACTACTGACGTTTGGGGCTGGATCATTCTATGTGGTGGGTGCTGTCCTGGGCATTGTAGGATGCTGAGCGGTGTCCCCAGCCCCTACTCACACTAGATGTCAGTAGCACTCTGCCCAGCTGTAACAACCAAATATATCTCCAGATATTGCCAACTATCCCAGGGTGGGTGGGTAACGTCATCCCTGGTTGAGAACCACACTCTCAGAACTGAACTCATGGCACACATGCTGTACTTGACCCTGACGAGCTATCATGTAAATATGTCACCTTTACACTAAGTATTGTGCATGTGCCCCAACCCAATAGCCAAGAAATGCACGTACAGTGAATACGCAGGAACAATGGAGAGGACGCTGAGCCTTAAGGTCAGCCAGGTGAGATTATATGAATGGATGAGAAGATTCCCCATCACTGAGAAAAAGCAAACTCAAGCCCCATGGCCAGTGGTACCCCACGGCATCTTTATGCAAAGGAAGATGTGTCACTTCTAATTTTAAAACTTGGCTTATATGTTTACTTAAAACCTAATCAGTTAATAATTAAATTAGGGACAAAATAGAATTATGAGGTCAAAATTGGCTTTAAAAAAAAAAAAGACATGCATCAAAAATGCCTAAGAAAAAATAAAATCGCAGTGTAGAAGCGAGCTGGCTTCACTCCCCACCCCACAGAAAACTAAATATACGGTGCTGAGATTATCACCAGCAATGACCCAGAAATCAAATGTGAGGATGAGGCAGTTCCTGGAACCATAGCAAAGTAAAAAAAACTCAGGGCAGATGGTAAGAGATTTGGACACCTCTCCCCTCCAATGTGCCTGGCACCAACTGTGTAGATAATTTCCCCTGACTCATGGTTTCTGTGCTGAAAACTGTGAGATCAAGGGGGACCTGGCAGGACACTTGTCCCTGCTTCAACCTCTGAGAAGCATCATGAGTGCCTGAAAGGAGAAATATCCCTGAGGACAGGCAGTGACAAAGGGGGGAGGTAGATCCACCCTCCCCAGCCCCAGAAACTCTGCTCTCCTGTAACTTGGTCAAAAGAGATGCCAAATCAAAATGGCTACACTGTAGAAAGCGCACCCCACAGGTCCCCGGGGCATGAACCCCTAGCCAGCCTTCCCACACTGCTGGGACATCCATCCCCTTAGGACCTCTCCTAAATGCTGGGATGGGCAGCATTCCTATCATTTACTAGAGCCAAGGCAAACCTGGACATAAGGTACCATCTAGTGCCAAAAAGGAGGCAGGAACCCAGTGGAAAAAAAGACATTCAACAGGTAAATTACTAAGAATCTCTAAGCAGACATACTCAATAAAAATCAAAACAAGCCAGAGAAGACTGGAATAACTAATCCTTCAATACAAAGACGTACATGTACATCTATAAGAAGCAACACCAAATAGGAAACCATAAACCGTCCCCCCGCCCCCCACAAATGGACAAAGCAAGGAACCAGAGACATGCCCTAACGAGATGGAAATATGTGAACTCTCTGATCAGGAATTCAAAATAGCAGTTTTAAGGAAACTCAGTGATCTCCAGGATAACACAGAAAAGCAATTCAGAAGTTTATGAGAGAAATTTAATGAAGAGATTAAAATAATTTTTTAAAAATCAAACGGAACTCTTAGAAGTGAGAAATACATTTGCCGGACTGAAAAATTCATTAGAGGCTCTCAACAGCAGAATGGATTAAGTAGAGGAAAGAATCAGTGAGCTCAAAGACAGCCTATTTGAAATTACACAGAGGAGAAAAAAGAATTAAAAGGAACAAAGATCACCTACAAGATATTGAAAATTACCTCAAAAGACCAAATCTAAGAATTATTGTGTTCAAGAAGGAGTTGAGCAAGAGAAAGGGGTAGAAAGCTTAGTCAAAGAAATAATAACAGAAAACTTTCCAAAACTTAAGAAAGAAAGAAATATCTAGGTACAGAAATGTCAGAGAACACCAAACAGATTCAACCCAAGTAAGACGACCCTAAGGCAGATACTACTAAAACTTTCAAAGGTCAAAGACAAAGAGAAGATCCTAAAAGTAGCAAGAGAAAAGCAAATTACATGTAAAGGAACTCCAATTTGTCTGGCAACAGACTTCTCAATGGAAAGCATACAGGCCAGGAGGGAGTGGTATAGAATTTTCAAATATCAAATGTAGAATACTATATTTCAGCAAAGCTGTCCTTTCAGATATGAAAGGGAGACAAAGACTTTTCCTAAAAAAAGCCAAGAGAATTCATCACCACCAGACACGACTAACAAGAAATACTAAAGGGAGATATTCAACCTGAAAGAAAAATACCATTAACATGTAAAAAGAAAACATTTTAAGACATAAAAGCCAGTGGTAAAATTAAGTACAAAGAAAACCCCAGAAAACTCCAATACTGTAATTATGGTGTAGGCTTCATAACTCTAGTATGAAGCCTAAAAGATAAATCAAAACAATAATAGCTATGGCAATCTGTTAAGAGATAGGCAATATAAAAATATGTAAATTGAGCCAACAAAAAGTCAAAATCTGTGTGGGGGGATGGAATTAAAGTGCAGAGGGTTTTTTGATAGTTTTTCTTAGTTTGTTTCTATTTTTTTTTGTGACCTAAGAAAATTTATCTCTGTAAAATAATTTGTTATATCTGTAAGATTTTTTGTAAGCCCCATGGTAACCACAATGCAAAAACCTATAATAGGAACACCAAAAATAAGAAGCATACTACCAGAGAAGATCACTTAACTACAAAGGAAGACAATAAGAAAGGAAGAGAGGAGTTATCAAACTACCAGAAAACAAGCAACAAAATGGAAGTAGTATGTTCTTATCCATAATGACACTGAATGTAAGTGGACTCAGCTCTCCAATTAAAAGATATAGAGTGGATGAATGGATAAAGAAAAAAGACCCACATATATGCTGCCTATGAGAAACTCACTTCATCTATAAAGACACACAGAATGGAAGTGGAGGGGTGGAAAAAGACATTCCATGCAAATGGAAACCAAAAAAAGAGCAGGAGTAGCTATACTTATATCAGATAAAACAGACTTTAAATTGAAGACTATAAAAAGAGACAAAGAAGGTCACTATACAATGTTAAAGGGGTCAATTCAGCAAGAGGTATAACAATTATAAATATCTATGTACCAACACTGGAACTCCCAAGTATATAAAACAAACATTAATGGATCTAAAGGGAGAGATAGACTGCAGTACAGTAATAGTTGGGGACTTTAACACCCAATTCTCAGTAATGGACAGATCATCAATATGGAAAAATCAGCAAAGAAACATGAGAGTTAAACTACACATCATTAGTCTAAATAGGCCTAACTGACATTTACAGAACATTTCACCCAACTGCACAATACACATTCTTTTCATCAGCACATGGAACACTCTCCGGAAAAGACCATGTCTTAGACCACAAAACAAGTTTCAACAAATTTGAAAAGGTAGAAATCATATCAAGTATCTTTTCTGACCCATAATGAAATAAAGCTAGAAATCAATAATAAGAGGAACGTCAGAAACTACACAAACACATGGAAATTAAATAACATGCTCCTGAACAATCAATGGGTCAATGAAAAAATTAAAAAGGAAATGAAAAAATTTCTGAAATAGAAATGGAAATACAACATACCAAAAAGTCTATAGGATATAGCAAAAACACTACTAAGAGGGAAATTTATAGCAATAAATGGCCTTCATCAAAACTTCAAATGAACAACCTAATGATGCATCTTGAGGAACAAGAATGAACCAAATCCAGAATTAGTAGAAGGAAAGAAATAATAAATATCAGAGAAGAAACAAATGAAATTGAGACTAAAAAAACAATAAAGATCAATGAAATGTTAAGTTGGCTTTCTGAAAAGATAAATAAAATCAACAAGCCTTTAGCTAGACTAAGAAAAAAAGAGAAAAGACCCAATAAAATCAGAAATGAAAAACAAGACACAAGTGAGACCACAGAAATACAAAGAATCATTAGAGATTATTATGAACTATATACCAACAAATTGGAAAACTTCAAAGAAACAGATAAATTCCTCAACACATACAAACTACCAAGATTAAGCCATGAAGAAATAAAAAACCTCAACAAACCAATAATAAGTAACAGGATTGAAGCTATAATAGTCTCCCATCAAAGAAAAGCCCAGGATCTAATGCATCACTGCTGAATTCTACCAAACATTTAAAGGGAAACTAATATCAAGTCTACTCAAACTCTTCAAAAAAATTGAAGAGGAGGTAATACTTCCAAACTCATTCTACAAGGACAGCATTACCCGGATACAAAAACCAGACAAGGACGCAATCAAAACAAAATTACAGGCCAATATCACTGATGAATATAGATGTAAAAATTCTCAACAAAAATACTAGCAAACTGAATACGACAACACATTAAAAACATTATTCACCATGATGAAGTGGGATTCATCCCATGGATGCAAGGATGGTTCGATATATGCAAATCAATAAATGTGATGCATCACATTACCAAGAACAAAAACCATATGATTGTTTTAATAGATGCTGAAAAAGCATTCAATAAAATTCAACATCCCTTTATGATAAAAACATCAACAAACTGGGTATAGAAGGAACATACCTCAAAATAATAAATGTCATATAACAAACCCACAGGCCAACATCATATTGAAGAGGGAAAAATTGAAAGCCTTTCCTCTAACATCTGGAACAAGACAAGGATGCCCACTTTCACCATTTTTATTCAACATAATACTGGAAGTTCTGGCCAGAGCAATTAGGCAAGAGAAATAAATAAAGGGCATCCAAATGGGAAAGAAAGAAGTCAAATTAGCCTTATATGCAGATGACATGATTTTTTTTTATTTATTTACCTATTTATTATTTTTGAGACAGGGTCTTGCTCTGGTGCCTGGGCTGGCATGCAGTGGTGTCATCATAGCAAACTGCAAACTCAAAATCCTGGGCTCAAGTGATCCTCTTGCCTCAGTCTCCTGAGTAGCTGTGATTAGAATCATGCACCATCATGACCAGCTAATTTTTCCATTTTTTTTTTATAGAGATGGGGGTCTCACTGTATTGCTTAGGCTGGTCTTGAACTCCTGGCCTCAAGCAACCCTCCCCCCTTGGCCTCCTAAAGTGCCAGGATTACAGGCATGAGCCACTGCACCCAGCCAGATGACATGATCTTATTACTTAGAAAAACCTAAAGATGCCACCACCAGAACACTGTTAAAACTAATTCAATAAAATTGCAGAATACAAAATCAATGTACAAAAATCAGTAGCATTTCTATATTCCAATAGCAAACAATCTGAAAAAAGAAATCAAGGAAGCAATCCTATTTACAGTAGTAGCTACAAAGAATATAAAATACCTAGGAATCAATTTAACCAATGATGTGAAAGATCTCTACAAGGAAAACTATAAAACACTGATAAAAGAAATTGAAGAGGACGCAAAAAAAGAAAAAGATATTCCATGCTTATGGATTAGAAAAATTAATATTGTTAAAATGACAGTACTAACCAAAGCAATCTACAGATTCAATGCAATCCCTATAAAAACCCCAATGTAATTTTTCACAGAAATAAAAAAATAAATCCTAAAATTTGTATGAAAACACAACAGACCCCGAATAGCCAAAGCCATCCTGAGCAAAAAGAACAAAGGTGGAGGCATCACACTGTTTGACTTCAAAATATACTATGAAGCTACAGTAACCAAATCAGCATGGTATTGACATAAAAACAGACACACAGAGCAGTGGAACAGAATAGAGAACCCAGAAATAAATCCATGCTTTTACAGCCAACTCATTTTTGACAAAAGTACCCAAAACATACAATTGGGAAAGGGCAGTCTCTTCAATAAATGGTGCTGAGAAAACTGGATAAATATAAGCAGGAGAATGAATCTAGACCCCATCTCTCACCATATACAAAAATCAAATCAAAATGGATTGAAGAGTTAAATCTAAAACCTTTATTAATAGAATAAAGCATTGGGGAAATGCTCCAGGGCACTGGTCTTGGCAAAAATTTTTTGTGTAAGACCTCAAAAGCACAGGCAACAAAAGCAAAAATAGACAAATGGGATTATAGACTATCAAGTTAAAAAGCTTCTGCACAGCAAAGGAATCAATCAACAGAGCGAAGAGACAACCCACAGAATGGGAGAAAATATTTACAAACTATCCATTTGACAAGCGATTAATAAACAGAATATATAAGGAGCTCGAACAACTCAACAGCAAAAAACCCAAAGAATCAATTTTTAAAAACGGGCAAAAGCTCTGAATAGACATTTCTCAAAAGGAGATATACAAATGGCCAACAGGTATATGAAAAATGCTCGACATCAGTCATCAGGGAAATGCACATCAAAACCACAATGAGGTATCATCGCACCCCATTTAGCTATTATCAAAAGACAGGGAGTGATGGATACTGGCGAGGATGTGGAGAAAGGGAAGCCCTCGTAACTGTTGGTGGGAGTGGAAATTGATACAGTCACTACGGAAAACAGCATGGAGTTTCCTCAAAAATCTAAAAGTAGAACTGGCATATATGATCCAGCAATTCCACGACTGGGCACATATCCATAAGAAAGGAAATCGATACACTGAGGAGATATCTGCACTCCTGTGTTTACTGCAGCACTAGTCACAACAGCCAAGATACGGAATCAATCTAAGTGCTTATCAGTGGATGATGCATAAAGAAAATATGGTATAGATACACAATGGAATATCATTCAGCTAAAAAAGGAATGCAATCCTGTCATTTATAGAACTGGATGGAACTGGACAACGTTATGCTAAGTGAAATGAGCCAGGCAGGGAACGACAAACATTGCATGTTCTCACTCATATGTGGGAGCTAAAAAGTGGATCTCATGGAGGCAGAGAGTGGCTTGGTGGTTGCCAGGGGCAGGAGGCGGAAGGGGAGGGAAAGAGGAAGAGAATTTGATTAATGGGTACAAACGTACAGTTAGATAGGAGGAAGAAGACCAGGTGTTCGACAGAGCAGTAGGGTGACTATATTAACATTAATCTATTGTACATTTCAAAATAGCTAGAAGAGAATAATTCAAATGTTCCCAGCATAAAGATAAATATTTAAGGTTATCGATATCCTAATACCTTGATTTGATTATATGAATATATCGAATGATCACACATACCTTGACATGTGATAAAGGGACTCAAACAATTTAACAGCAACATACACTTAATATATAGAATACAGACATAACATATAGAACATAATATACAGGACATGTCATATATGAATAGAATAATGTAACAGATAATAACAAGTATGGGGAGGTTGTGGAGACATTCGAACCCCTCGGGCACTGCTGGTGGGGATGTAACATGAGACAACTGCTCTGTAAAACAGCCCGCCAGGTCCTCAAAAGATAACCCATCGGGTTACCATCTGATCCAGTAACTCCACTCCTAGATATGTACGAAAAGAAAAATGAAAACGTATCTCCATGCTAAAATTACACAGGCATGCTCACAGCAGCATTATTTTTTTTTTTTTTTTGAGACAGAGTCTCACTCTTTTTGCCCGGGCTAGAGTGAGTGCCATAGAGTCAGCCTAGCTCACAGCAACCTCACACTCCTGGGCTCAAGCAATCCTCCTGCCTCAGCCTCCCGAGTAGCTGGGACCACAGGCATGTGCCACCATGCCCGGCTAATTTTTTGTATATATTTTTAGTTGGCCGATTAATTTCTTTCTAATTTTAGTAGAGGCGGGGTCTCACTCTTGCTCAGGCTGGTCTCGAACTCCTGAGCTCAAACGATCCGCCCACATCGGCCTCCCAGAGAGCTAGGATTACAGGCGTGAGCCACCGCGCCCGGCCCACAGCAGCATTATTTATAATAGCTAAAAGCACAAACACCCCGAATGTCCACCAGCAAACGATCGAGGAATAGGTAAACGATATATGGCCCATATCCATATAACGGAATATTATTTGGCAACCAAAAGGAACGGAAACACTGGTAAGCCTTGAAAACACGATGCTAAGTGAGAGAAGCCAGACACAAAAGGCCACGTGCTGTATGATTCCCGTTAGAGAAAGCGTCAAGAATAACAAGAAGTAGGTTAGTTCTTTATCTAGGACCACAGGGGATGGGGATGGGGCAGGGGAGGGAAACAGGGGGTGACTGCTGCTGAGCAGAGGGTTTCTTTTTGGGGTGATGAAATGTTCTAAAATAGACTGGTGATGTTTGCACAACTCTATGCCAAAAATTATTGGATCGTATACTTTAAATGGGTGAAATGTATGATATGTGAATTATATCTCAACAGAATGGTCATTTATAAAAATACTAAATAAATGAGAAAGACTTTTTCAGATGGCTCGGATGGGAGGCGAGGGCACGTTTGGCATGGCCGTGCGGCGTTTCCCCAGGGGACTCGGTGCTTTCGTCAGGACACCTGGCCGCGCGCACACGGGGCACCCGCAGGGCTGCAGCCCTCAGCCACTCACCCCTGGTGCAGTAGGTGACCTCTCCCGCGTAGTGGAGGAGTCGGAACTCCATCCAGCCGATCCTCTTCCTGCCTCTCGGACCCGCCAGCTTACGGCTGCGAGACAGAAACAGACACGAGCTGAGCCTCTCTGCTCCGCTGCAACGAAACGGCACCAAAATCGCACTCCCCGCTTCTCGTAAACCCTGAGAACGCATCGTAACCCACAGGAACGCACGTATCTGTACGAGTTCGCGTCTGCTTTTCTAGGTGATAACAAGAATCCTTTTATTTTTACTACCTTAACATTTTTTAGGACATTGAGACACCAAAATACTCATGAAACATCACTTTTCAGATTCAGGAGATGCATGCTTTTTAAAATAACCTTTTTTCTTAAATATATATTATTGACAGCACATATACCCTAAGTGTACAGCTCAATGCATTTTCAAAAACTAAACACGCCCGTGTAACAAGCACCCTGATCGAGAAGTAGAGCATGACCAGTCCCCGAGAACCCCCACGTTGAGCGCTTGCCAGATGCAACCTGACAGCCAACGGCATAAGTTAACTTCAGTAATTGTATGTTTTATAGAAATGGAATTATATATAGTATACAATCTTTTGGGTCTGGCTTCTCTTCTCACACTTGTGTGATTTACCCACATCATTGCATGTAGTTACAGATTATTCATTTGCATGGTGACATGTTATTCCACTTGTGAATGTACCCCATTTATTTTTCCATTCTTGATCCATTTGTGTATGCAATTTCATTTACTTATCCTTTCAGGATTCTATAGTAGGGCTGATGGAGCCACTACCATTCATTGAGTGTTTGCCATGGCCAGAAACTGCACTAGGCAATTCATGGAGTCATTTACAAAGCTATGTGGTAGACGTATTTAATATTAATATTCCCAGCTTGTAGAGGGGGGAAACGCAAATACAGTTGCTTGCCCAAGTCACATGTCCAGAAAGTGGCCAAGGTGGGATTTAAAACTAGGTTGTTATGACTCCAGGGCATATGCTCTTAAGCTTCCTCCTCCTCGTCTCAAAGACTAAAGGTCTAGTTGACCTTCTGGAATGCTGATCCTACATCTCGATCTGCATGGCGGTTACATGGGCTCATACGCAGATAAACATTCATCAGGTTGTACATTTCAGATTTACACACGTCACTGTATTCTATACCTGAATTTTAAAAAAGAGACTTTCACGCAAATGGACATGCCCAAAATGCAATGATCATTGAATAAAGGAAGATAAAACATCTTTCTTAAAAATTCCCCTTAAAATTCGAGTTTGATTTCTACTAACAAAGGCATTCACATATATGAGTTGGTGTATCATCATGGTATTTTTATGTATGAAGTAGTAGTCATACTCTTGAGGAACATCATCCACATATGAAAGTAAATATATGATTATCCTCCCCCAAGCAACAGCTTGTCAAATAAAGTGCGTACGTTTCGAAGTGTGCGTGTTTGCCCACTTTCTCTTCCAATTTCTCCAGGAAACTCAAGTCTGTAGCGGGACCAGGACGAATGCATTCTTCATCCTTCAAAAGACAAAGAGAAGCCTCAATCCACAGCACACAGAACCACACGTTTTCCCTTCTACAAGATAGGGGTATTAATATACCTACCACATGGCTTTGTAAATGACCACCTAAACTGCCTAGTGCAATTTCTGGCCATGGTAAAGACTCAATAAATGGTAGTGGCTTTATCAGATCTGTTGTAGAATACTGAAAGGATAAGTACATGAAATGCAAAAGCAAATGAATCAAGAAGAGAATTCATCAATTTCACATTTAAATGTTTTTACCTGCTATAGAAGAAAGTACCGGACTAAAATATGTCACTTCATACAAGTTCAGGTGAACATTCTGGGGGAAGAGAGGGGCTTCTCCACCACATGTGCTCAGCTGCTGAGATTTGATAAGGGGACCATTGGACCAGAGTGACTGGAAATTCTATGACAGGTCCCACCCATCTGACCCATTTTGAAAGTCTTCCTAAGGATACTCGACAGCTGCCATGACCAGCTTAATTAACCTCATTTTCTCTAAACCAGTCATCACTGACCAAGATTACAATGTGTATGGACCCTTGGAGTAGGAGCAAAGCCCTCATGGAAAGAAAGCTATAAAACCAGTGGAGTCTAAAATCTTTCATATTTCCCAAGTTGTGTCACTGTATGTCCTATTTTTGGTTCTCAAGAATGATACCAATTAATTGATGGTCTTAAAAAATGACAGATGAGGCTGGGCACAGTGGCTCATGCCTATGATCCCAGAACTTTGCAAGACCCAGCTGGGAGGATGGCTTGAGGCCAGGAGTTCAAGACCAGCCTTAGCAACAGCTAGACCGCTGTCCCTACAGATAATAGAAAAATTAACTGGATGTGGTGGCATGCATCTGTGGTCCCAGCTACCCAGAAGGCTGAGGCAGGAGGATCACTTGAGCCCAGGCTGCAGTGAGCTATGATGATGCCACTGCACCCTAGCCTGGGCAACAGAGTGAGACCCTCTCTCAAAATATAATAATTCAAAATTCAAAAATAAAAATAAATGATGGATAAATGAATCCTATAGTTTTTATTAAAACACCACCACCAACAACAAATTCTTGGGGTTTCCAAGGAAGGATTAAGGTTAAAGAAAAAAAAAAGAAAACCTGGGTTAAGCTGGTGAGACAACTTTTATGAAGTAACATTTCTATGCTTTCTCATTCCATATGGAAAACCAAACAGAAGCAAGCATTCGTTCCTAAATACTTACAAATGCTAGTCTAGCAATCCACGTGAACACTGAACGTGCACAGACTAGCTTACAGCAGTGCGTGCTTCCTGGAACATAATTCCCTAGGTGTCCGCGTGCAACCCTTTACCTCCTTTAGGTCTTTACTCAAATGTCACCTTTTCAGTGAGCACCCCCCCATCTTACCTAAAACTGACCCCCACCCCCAGCAACCCAATCTTCCTTTGCTGCTTTCTCTCCATGGCACAATCCACATATTTTGTCCGTTAAGCTGCTTGTCTAAGTGTTATCACCGTATGCCTTTAAAGATAATGAAATTGGAGCTCAGAGAGGTTAAGACACTTGCCTAATGTCACACAGCTAGTAACCAGTAGGTCTGGGATTTGAACCCAGGTGATGCCTATGTTCCTGGCAACCACAGTCACCACCCATTAATATCCCTGCTATGTGTTAGAATGCTGGATTCACAGAGCAGTTGGTGGCAGGCTTTGGGGGCTGGGGAGATACGGAGGGTAAAGGGGACCAATTATTCTTATTAAAAGGGAACCAAACAGTGGTTCAGATGATCCCAAATGACAAGCATGAGAAGGAAATAATTCCTCATTTGCTTTTAGATTTTAAAAATTGATGTGTGAATTTGAGCAATTGGGGATTCCAGGACACTGCTATTTGCATGAATTGCAAAAGTTCAGAAAAAACGAGGTCACAAGCCCATCCTGAGGAACGTGAAGTCAGGAGCAATGGATGTCCCTTCGTGTTGCCTGGCTTCCTGCTCAGGTGCTAGGCATGACAGCAGCCCCTCCCCAGTTGCTGCCAAACACCTGCCCAAGCTTAAGCCCCAGTTCTGTGTCCGTGGAAGATACACGTGCACGCTTTCCTTTCAAAGGTCTTTCCTTGCTGCCTCCTGATGGGCTGTAATTTAGGCCTAAGAGTCTAAAAGAGAGGGGAAATCCTCAGCCTAAAGCTTCAAGTACGAGTTTAACAAAAGAGCTCAACTTGCACCTTTCAATAATCTAGCAGATTCCACTCTCAACCCTTTTTAAGCCCAGGAAAAAGTTCTTCCAGGTGTTGTAAAGGCCAGAGGAGTGGGCTCTAATTCAACATTACTTTTCTCACCAGAATGGATATGATTCCTTTGTGTCTCTCTTCCACCAAATCACAGATGATCTTGTTGTTGAAATACTGAATTGGCTCCCACTAAAATGACAAAGAGGAAAGAATTCTCCAAGTAGTATTTTAGATGAGCATAAAATAAACTGGTTTTACATTGGTTTTCCAAAGTTTTTTTTTTCTAAAATCTGTTTATATCCAACCTTAAAAAAATAATACTTTCTGAACATCAAAACAACTTCCCAGGAAATAAGCAGAGAGGGACTGAAAAATAATTGTTAGTGCTAGTCACGAAAATCTTCAATGAAATAATATAATAATATTTCAAGTAAATGTCTCTAGCCTGATCAAGAAATCAAATGAGAAAGCATTAAAATGTTTACCTCTATACCTTCCATTTCATATTCTGCCTGTTCTGCTTTGAGAGTCCTCTCTATTAACAGCTGTTGGAGTTTCTCATTGCAGTAATTTATACAGAACTGTTCAAAACTAGAAATACAAAAGACTTAAGTAACTAAAGTTATACACACAAATAAATTTAAAAA
>NW_012148775.1:3505134-3524217 GCF_000956105.1 Propithecus coquereli | reverse complement strand
AACTCCTGGCCTCAAGAAATCCTACCGTCTTGGCCTCCCAAAGTGCTAGGATTACAAGCACAAGCCACCATGCCTGGCTAATATGTTTTTTTCTTACACACATTAAAACATACTACTGTTAAAATAAAAAAGTTTCTGCGTACACTTGAGGCCATCTGGCATACAAGCCCTGTGCGTACCACACTTTGGGACATGCTGAGACAGTCATTTGGCACGCATTGGAAGTGGGAATGTGAAAATACACTGTCCCTGCCCGTGAGGAGCCCACAGTCCGTTCTCACAAATTCTTTAAAGAAACCATGAGGATTATAAAACGTCACCCATCAGTGAGAGCAAGTCATCCAAAATGCGTTGACCAACCTTGTTCACTAAGGAGGAGTTGATTTTGTTGACCAGCCAAGTAAATGTTCGTCCATAAACAGCCTTTGCCATTGCATCTCTTGCGTAGACAGAGAGTTCTAGCGTCAGTGGGCATATCACCTGAAAACAATGACAAGGTATAGCATTCTAGATTAAGAAAAGCACCTGAGTTTCCAAACGAGTCTTTAACTGGGGGAGGAGGCCACTCCTGGGTGCTCTTGTTTGCACAGCGGCTATTTCTTGAGCCGCCCACTGTTCCAGGCACCGTGCTGGGCGGCTGAGACACAGCCGTGAGCAAGACACACGGTCGCGGCCTTGGTGGGCTCACAGCTGGGGAGGGACAGAGTGACGGGGGAGGAATCGCACAAGCAAGAGTCATGTTGCAAGTTGAGAGTGACAAGTGCTATAAGGAGACACACGGGGCGCTTTGAGGTAGAGGTGGGATGATCAGAGAAGGCTCCTTGACGAAGTGATCCCTGGGGACTGAAGGAGGATGAGGAGTTAACTAGATGAAGTGTAGGGAACAGTGTTCCAGCAGAAGGAACAGCATGTGCAAAGACCCCATGGAGGGAGGACATAGGAGTACGAGGCATGGAGGGCTAGCACCGGTGTGGTTGGGGGAAGGATGAGGCTGGAGACCCTGGCAGGAGCTGGACCACCAGGGCCTGGGGAGCTAGGCTCAAGGGTTTGGCTTCCCCCAGGGGCACCATTCTGCTGTTATCAGAGGGAGGCAGCTGCGGCCCGGAGGGCAGGTGCATTTCCGCCTGGGGCCATTTTTACCTCCTCAGTTTTGGCTTCAATCTTTCTGTGGGTGAGAGCTTCCAGAAGGACCGATGGGTGGACCCCCAGGAGCTGAATAAAAAGAATCCAAGGTGCCATTCAGTGACTGGGTTTTACTTGCTAACTTACAAAGAGCTCACAGAACGTCCAGGCCCAGGGTCGTCCACCCTGATGGATGACCAGGGTCATCGTGCTTTAGCACAAGGCAGACTGCATTAGATCCCTCAACCAACTGGCTCTTCCCCCGCCCTACCCCCATCCCCCTACTGAGCTCTGTAAACCTCCTGACCAGTAGCAGCTGCAAGAACATGAGGGCAGCCCTCTGGGCCTGACGGTGGGCGCCCTGCTGCCTGGCTCTCCTCCCCCACCCCGGCCCCGCCCTCTGTCCCCTCCAAAAGAGGAACATCACCTTGGCGCTCCACTTGATCTCGTGGGTGTCTGGGATGGTGGCACAGCCTTGGTCGTCTTCTTCAAAACCAATGTTCCCCAGGTGTAGGACACTGGCAATGACTCCAAAGAGATTCTGGGAACGTGGGAAGTGGTCAGGACAGAGGACCAGGAGGACAAGGATAGAGAATGTGGCCATCTAATGGATGCATGTCACCAGCAGAGACGCCCAAAGGAAAACACTCCTTCTCACGAATTCCACACTTGAGCTCCAGAACCCACCCCTCCTCCTTCCCCAGAACTCAGCCCTCTTATTCTCTTTCGATTTTAAGGGCAGGGGCTAAAGAACCTCAGAGGAAGGCGGGAAAATGCCTCACTCAGTATCCAGCACTTTCCAGATGAAAGACCACTTTCAGCTTCGCATAACGACAAAAACATACGGAAATTGATTTTTCATAGCATAAACCACTTTTATAGAGTAATTTATAAAGTACTTTAGAAAATAAACCCTACCAATAAACCCATTTAATTTTCAAATGTCTTGATCTCAGGGTTTTTTTTTTAAACTACATTCTATCTTACCTCGAAAGTGTGGCAAAAAAAAAAAAACAAAAAAACCCCCCAAAAACCAAAAAAAAAAAAACTACATTCTAGTCCTTGAAAGATTAACAGTTTAACAATCAAAATGAAAAAAAGGACAAAAAAGATGTAAAATCAAAATATTTGTAAATTCCACAATTTGCTCCAGTTTGTGCCAAAATATAAGCTTAAATAAATGAGAATCCTGTAATTCTATGAGATCTAAGTTGTTGAGATTGGACTTAATTTAAAGGAAGAAGAATATCACCTCCTCCATGGACACACATCAGGAAAATTCAGGGTTGCCGGATAAAATAACAGAGCGCCCAGTTCCCATTTGAATTTCAAATAAGCAATGACTAAGTTCTTAGTTTAAGTTTGTCCACATGCAATATTTGGGACATACTTCTAGCTAAAAAAAATTCTTCATTGTTTATCCGTAATTGATATGGAACGAGGCATCTTGTATTTTTATTTGCTGAATCTGGCAATCCTACCATGCGAACACCAAGAAACCAGGATTGTTTTCTCAATCTCAGACAGAACTAGCAGTTCTGCCCCCTGGGCTCATACCTCAAGGTCACCTTCGGTAAAATCAATGACAGCAAAGGCATTGGAAACAGTTTTCCAGTCATTCTTGTCATTAATAGATGACTCTTTGGCACAGTGACCCTGTTGGCAGAAAACTGGGTCACTTAACAGCATTGTTATAAGGACAGTTAATTAGGTACACATCTATTCCTCTCTAAGAAGATGCGGAAGCTAGTTCTATAAGGCACTGAATTTTTTAAAAGGTACCTAGGTTTTACTTTAATTGTCTAGCACATAATGATCGGCCAACTACTACTTTTTTCAAATTTATGTGGAATTTTATTTTAAAATCTCCATTCTGGGAAAACTCTCAAAGGTGCATGTTAGTTGTGTATCTTTTTGTATGTGTTTTGAAACATAGTTTTTCTTGTCATTTTTTGCTAAATATACTGAAGCTGTTTGTCTCAATAAATATCTGCTGAAACATGCAGGCAAATTACAGCGCATAAATTCAGAAAACCATCTTGACTCACTTAGAAATCTCCAGGAAACACTTCACTGTCGGACCAGATGGAAAGAGACTTTCACTCAAGGAAATAAAAGTTTGGCATTTAGAGAAACACAGATTGTATGGAAACGATCGCCAGCAGAGATATGAAAAGACTTTTCCCACTAGCTCTAGAAGTTGGCTTTCAAATAAGTAACAGATCGACCAATTTAAAGAGAAAACATTCTAGACAAGTGTTTTTATTTTTAATATGCCTTAAAAGATTTCTTTGTGGCTTGGGGAAATCAGAGGTGTCAAACCATGAAAACATTCACTAGAGAACTGGCTAAGTATAAAATTTGCAACCTTACAAATAACACTTCCCGCACAAAAACACACACAACACAAAAATATCCCTTCCCACGCACACAAAAATCTCTCTTCCCACACAAAAACATACAGCAACGTCTGTTCCTGCCCCACCAAGGGTAGGGTCTGCACAAGTCACTCTCCCTTGAACACCTGTTGGTTTGGAAGCAGTGCAAATATACCGCAAAGCGAAACCATAAGTTTACCAAAGTTATGGGAGATCATGAAATTGATAAAAATAATAATGGCAAATTGCTAGAACCATTTCCAAGGCCCCTGGGGGCATAAGGATCTGGCTGAATTTATGTGGCCAGAAAAAATCTACAAGAATAAAGACATGTTTTATCTGAGTGATGGTTATGCTAAAAGCCCAGACTTTACTACTACATAATACATCCAAGTAACAAAACTGCACTGTACCCCTTAAATTCTCACACACACACACACACACACACACACACACACACACACACAAATAAATAAAGACATGTCACTTGAGCCTAGTTCAAGGCTGCAGTAAGCTATGATCATGTCACTACACCCTAGCCTGGACAACAGAGCAAGACTCTCTCTTGATAAAAAAGGAAAAAAAAGACATGACATATTCCAAAAGAGAATGATTAGATTATCAAAGGGTTAGAGATGTCCTTGGGAAAATGAAAGAAGCCCTCAAATATTTTTACAAATTCACCCTCTCTGATCATGCTATGATAATCCAAATATGATGCAACCATACAGCTTTGTTGGAAAAATTAGTCCCTGGAAAAAGTAAAAAATAAAATTTGATTTATTCTTTGTTCTGAGAATTCAGAGTTTGTTAAGTATGAAATGAGATAATGGCCAGGCGTGGTGGCTCACGCCTGCAATCCTAGCACTCTGGGAGACCGAGACGAGAGGGTCGATTGAGGTCAGAAGTTCAAGACCAGCCTGAGCAAGAGTGAGACCCCATCTCTACCAAATAAAGAAAAATTAGCCAGGCATGGTGATGCATACCTATAGTCCCAGCTATTTGGGAGGCTGAGGCAGGAGGATCACTTGAGCCCAGGAGTTATGAGGCTGCAGTGAACTATGATGACATCACGGCACTGTAGCCTGGGCAACAGAGGGAGACTCTGTCTCAAAAAATTAATTAATTAAAAAATGAAATTATGGGATTTTTTTAATTAAACTTTGAGATTCTTTTATCTTGATTATTTAGCTTCATTTTTCAAGGTGAGCTTCACTCGAGCCTTCTTTTCTTCCATGAGTTCTAGGAAGAGTTGGTCCCCATTTTGTGTGATTCACTTTAGTAAGACCTTGCTCTCTCTCTTGAACGATGCCCCAACCTGCGCTGTGCAAGGCGACCTGAGTTCAAAGCCAGATCCCATGAGAGGAGAAAAATAAAAAAAAAATCTTGGGGCCAAAAAGGTGCTAGTGACATCAATATTGATAAGAACTACATAATCTGGGCACTCTAGAACCCTAGTGGAGGTTGCAGAAAAACCAATGCTGCAAAGTTAAATTCTGACGGTCAGTTTTCTAACGCTAGACCCTAGCACTGCTTACGGGGATGGAATGGCCCGAACTCTTTCCATTAAGGCAGTCTGTTCATTTGGCAGCTAACAGTTCTCAAGAGGGAAGACAGGAAGGTGGGAAAGGTCTTTTCAAAAGTAGTTTGAAAGACAAATGAGGTAGCATAGGTCATGGACATAGGTGGACAGTTTCTATTAATATCACATCTAGACCAGCAATTCTCACCCTAGCTGTGCATTAAATCACTAGAAGAGCATTTGAAACAACTCTGATGCCCGCATCTCAGCCCAGACCAACTAAATCTGAATCTCTGCAGGGCAGGGCGGCCCAGGCATTTGTGTTTTTAGGGAACTGTTTGAGTGTTTCTAATCTGAGCCAGGGCATTGGTTATTTTGCCAAGATGATACAGCTATGAGGAGATGGATTAGCTTGCTCGTGGGAAGAGTTAAGAAATCAGCCGGTAGGATACATCCCAAAATGATGATAGAAAGTTCTCGAACATCCTATAGCAGCCCCCACAAACGCCCCTGATTCCCCCCTCCAAAGGGTCACCCAAGCCAGGTGCTGATCCCGCCAACCTGTGAGAGGTATTTATACAGCTGGGGGTCTCGTTCAAGTCCCAGGTAAGCGAGGCGCTCCTCCTCACCGCCGGCTAGCAGCTGGTAGAAGATGTGGAAATTCCGCTCCCCCTGGTTTTGATAGACGACTCGGGACTTTTCTATCAAGTAACTGATGATATGCCCACCCACGGGAACGCCCTTCGAAACAGAACAAAAGATGCAGCATGACAAACAACCAAGCCATCGCTCTATTCCCGGTAGCTTCTGATGAACAGAAGTGCTTAATTTGCATGAAGTCCAATCTAGCAATCTGCTCTCATTAGTGTGTTCTGGGTTCTGTTTAAAAAGATTTTTGCCTACCCCAAGGTCATGAAGATGTTTTTTATGTTTTTGTCTAGAAGCATGATTGTTTTACCAATTAGGACTATAAGCCATCATTATTTAATTGTAGATATGGAGTGAGGTCAAAGGTCTTTATATTGGTATCCATTTGATCAGCACCATTCATTGGAAAGACGGATTCTACTGTGATTCTACTGAATCACAGTGGTGTTTCTGTCATACGTGAAGTGACTGTATATGTGGGGATCTTTCTGGAATCTATTCTAGTCCATTGGCTTTGTTATCTATCCTTGTGTCAATATCACACTGTTTAATTATTATTTTTAATATATCCAATAAGGGATTTTTATTCCAGAACATATATAGAATTCTTGAAAATCTATAAGAAAAAACAGACAACCCAGTTAAAAATAGGCAAAAGACTTGAATGAAAAAGAAGACCTTTAAGTGGCCAAGAAGCGAAACTTCATTAATTATCAGAGAGAGATTAATGCAAACTCAAATCACAGTGAAAAACCACTCTGCCCCACCAGAATTTCTAAAACTAAAAGGACTAACAATACACATGTTGACAAGGGTGGGCAGCAACCAGCATTGTCATTCTGTACCCTAACATGGCTGGTAAGAACCCAACAATTCCACTTCTGGGTCTATACCCAACATAAATTAGTGTTTGCATCTACTAAAACACACAAGCAAGGATGTTCTGATAGTCCCGAATTGCAAACCACCCAAATGTCCATCAACAGGAGAACAACTAAATTGTGATATGGTCAGAGAATCAAAAAATGCACAAATGCCACACACATGCAATGACACGGATGCATCTCAGATATAATGTTGCTGGAAAGAAGCCAGACACAAAATGGAACATACGATACCATTCCATTTATATGAAGTTCAATGACCAGCAAAACAAATCTGGGATTATAAAGGTCAGAACAGTGGGCCAGGGGAAGTGAGACAGTGTTGGGGAAGGGCAGAAAAACCTCTGGATGCTAGAAATTTCTATGTCTTGATCTGAGTAGTGGGTACACAGGTGAATATGTATGTAAAAATTCACTGGGCTGTCCTTACGCTTCATGGCCTTTTCAGTACGTGTTGAATTTCGGTAAAAGGCTTTAAAATATACCTAGTGATTACATTTCTTTCAAAGTCTATTCATGCTCCATTAGAGGTCCACATACCAGCCTCTGGGGACCACTGTGCCAATCTGTTCTTATTGCTGTGCTCAGTGCTCAGATACCTATTGTCTTCTGGTCTAACTGTCATTTGACCACTTAGAATCACATGCCCTTGAGAATTTTGTCTACCCTTCCCACGTGCATTAGCCCCATTGAAATTCCGTGTACAACACAACCACGCTCATTCATTTACATCTGTGGCTGCTTTCATGCCACAACAGAAGAGTTGAGTAGTTGCAACTGTATGGCTGTATGGCCCACAAAGCCTAAATTATTTGCTCTCTGGCCCTAACTGAAAAAGTTTGCCGACTCCTGCCACTGAAGTAGGCATGCCAAAACAATATACCATTTACTTGTGACTCGTTTTCAAGCTTTCTAAAAATGGTATCACACTGGCACCGGGTATATTCCCAAGACCCACTCATCCACATTAGGTGTTGCTGTCGTTCATTTGCTCTCACTGTGGTATGGTACCTCATTTGCGAACATACCACAATTTAACGAATCATTCTCCTATTGAGGGACATTCAGTTCTCTGCAGTTGTGTTGGTTGCGTTCAGTACTTTTACCATCACGAGCAGTTCTGTCGTCGACCTGCTTACACGTCTATACGGGTATCTCTGGGAGTGGAAGGGCTACACCTTAGGTTACGTGATTTCAACTTCCCAAAATAGTACCATAATCGTTGCTGCAACCTACTGTTTTCCAAATGGGTTGCACCAATGAACACCCCACCAGCAATGTGTAAGAATTCCTAATGATCTGCATCTTTCTCAACATCTGGTATTATCAGACTTCTTCATTTTTGCCCAGCTAGTACTAACCCTGGGTTTTTTTTTAACTGTTGAGCCAATGAATGCCCTTCCTTCCTTAAGAGGCCTTGGGTTGCATTCCATCACTGGCGAAAGAAGGGACCCCGTGAACCAGTAATAGGAACTTCAGTGTACCTGAAAGTCAAACTGTATGTCCATGTATTTTCCAAATCTGCTGGAGTTGTCATTCCGGAGTGTTTTGGCATTTCCAAAAGCCTTGGAATACAAAGTGTCATTCGCTGTCATTTAAGCTCATCATGCTTGTCAAATTTCTGCCCCCAAATGACATGCTTATTATGCAAATGGAGGAGAGAGGGAGAAGCCAGGGAGGAAAGCCACACTTTATCTTCTCAGAAGGAATCACTACCTATAGAGAATTTAATGCCAAATGCTGTATTTGGACCCAGGGAAAAGAAGGGAAAAATATCTTCTCCCTAGAATCCAATCTAGGAATATATTAGACATATCCTAGGGAAAGGTCCATAGGAACCCGGGCCCTCACTGTTTTAGAAAGCACAGTGGATAGCCCCCATCAATGGACCCCTTCTTATATCAAATTGTTTAGCTCAAAGGGTCTACAGGGAAAAGTCCTTCAACCACAGACATCTTCTTTTACAGAAAGAGCCACAAAAACACAGGAGAAAACGACTTGTTCAGTAGCAGCCAACAAGTCACTGAATTGTAATAGAAGACATAATAATAACCAAAATTATTTTGATAAGAAAAATCTTAAAAAAATCATAAAGCATTATTTTAGTGTTTATTAATTCTGCAGTGTGCCTTTCGTGTATTCATTTCATTTAATCTTCAAAACCTCTTAAGAAGCAGGTACTATGAGCAGACCCATCCTGCAAATGGAAAAACGGGCTCTGGGATTTGGAGGGACTTGCTGAAGCTTGCTGGTGCTTGGTCATGCTGGAATTAGTACCCAAGCCTGCCAGACTTACTTCCAGGTCACACCCTTAACATGACACTCCAGTGAGACCCCTCTTTTTAACAGTGACCTGCCCATTTTGACTGACATGCCCAGGCAGAGGATTCTTCTTACCTAGTGACCCTCCCCAGAACTACCCACCATTGGTCCTCAGAGATCGCTTACCTCCAGCACTGGATTGGAGAGCAACAGTCTGTCTCGGGCTATTTGTAGTGACTGGGTCATTGGACAGGTCACCGCAAAATACTGAAGAATCTTCTTGGAGGCCTCCGTTTTCCCTGCCCCGCTCTCTCCAGAAATGAGGATGAAGTGGTTATTTAGTTCAGAGCACATCATGCGGTAAGCGTTGTCAGCTATGGCATAGCTGGAGAAGGAGTCAGACAGAAACAAACAAAAATTTTTTTTTTTTTTCTGAGACAGGGTCCGGCTCTGTTGTCCAGGTTAGGGTACAGTGGTGTCATCATAGCTCACAGCAACCTCAAACTCCTGGGCTCAAGTGATCCTCCTCCCTCAGCCTCCCAAGTAGCTGGGACTACAGATGTGTGCCACCATGCTTGGCTAATTTTTCTATTTTCTGTAGAGACACAGTCTCACTCTCGCTCAGGCTGGTCTCAAACTCCTGGCCTCAAGCAATCCTCCTGCCTTGGCCTCCCAAAGTGCTAGGATTACAGGTGTGAGCCGCCACCCCAGCCACAAATTGGTTTTAACGCTACTTCCCTTGGCTCTGACACCCACTAGAGAAGGACAAAACACGCCACCTCCAGGAAGCCACATCCAGACTGTGGTACAAGGACACTGGGCTCAGACAGGTGTCAAATCCCTACCGTGACCCACTGACTGATCAAATATAAAGTGTACTAGATAGCAAAACTCAAATAGTAGAAGAGTTGAAGTGAAAAATTTGAGCAGTAACAAAAACATTTTTCAAAATTTACATTTATTTTTTAAAATGCATCAACATTTCTTATAAAAATAAGCCAGATACTAAACTACATCCCCAAGAGACAGTCCATTAACTGTAGGTGGAAATAACATTTTGTCTAAATGTTAAATAATTCAATAAATATAATAAGATCTCATGTTTTTTCTTTCCCTCAAAACCTAGAGTACTAAGAATGCAGTGGTAGGAAACCAAAGAGATGAAAAGACTTCTGTGATATCTTTAGGACAAGAGGTATTAATAAAACTATTATAAGGGCTTCGTCTCCAAGATCAGAAACAAAAGCATGAAAGTCTCCCAAGAGTATGATCTTAGCGTGTGGCAGAGTTTGAAAGCTATTTCAGCTGTCAAACTATGGTGATAATGCAGAAAGTTTTATAAACGTCTTAGGAAGTAGAATAGCTAAGTCACCAAGACAAATGAAAGGAGAACCTATATCTTAGCCCAGAAGTCAACCAAGATGGAGAACTAGGAAATTCAGCAAAGCTGGAGTCATGTAGACTGGGCAGGAAATTAATCATCTTAAGCTTCTGCAGCCCTGGTAAGTTTCCATCAATGGGCGGTCTCAGGGGCTGCCATGATACTCAGGCACCAGTAGCTGGCACTATAGCTGCCCCTTTCCCAGAGAAGACACCTCTCTGGCCATACTTCTCCACAGTGACACAAAGATTCCACCCCTTGTCATATTTAAGCTGAGATTCCATCAGACCTATAGTTTTCTACTGCTCTGAAAGACATTTCACGAGAAGGCAAGAGCTTAAGTTCAGAACCTCATGAACGCGCATGAAAAATTTGGATGGATGGATGGATGGATGCACCATGGGAAGGAGGGAGAAGGGGTGGGAAAAAGAAAAAGAGAAAGGAAGGGGAAAAAAATAAAAAAATAGTACTAGTGATGATGCTGTGGATGTTACTTACACATGTGGTGGCAGTTCAAAGAAATTGACCCCTTGATAAAGTTCCATCTGGCTCACGGTGTAGATTCCCAGCTCCTGGTACGGATTCACGGAGACAAGGAGGGTCCCAATGTATGTCTGGAGAAACGGACCAAAGCACAAGTGAGGGATTCCAGGGTGCAGAAGCAGCTCTGACTTGGGTGGGGCAAAGGCAATATATGTAACCTAAACATTTGTACCCCCATAATATCTGAAATAAAAATAAATAAATTTGTTAAAAACACACTATGCTCCCCATTCAGTGCTGAGGATGTGACATGATGAATCAGGCTGCGCTGGGAGCTTACATACGGACGGGGCAGGGAAGACAAACCACCAAAGAGTCAAGACAGCTTCAGTGAGAGACAGTGTTAAGAAAGGAGTACGTAGGGTAACAAGAGCATTGATGACTAAGGCAGGCCATTTTAGCTAGCGGGCACAGGGAAGGCTTCTTTAAAAGGAGGTGACATCTGAGCCGAGACTTGGCCACGTGTGACAGGCTGGCTGCACGGGAGGCCAGTGTGGCCGAAGCCTGTGAGAGATGGAAGAATGGAGAACGGTAAGAGAACGTCCAAGAGGAAGCAGGTTCGGATCACACAGGCCTTTGGGGCTGCTGCGAGAAAATGGGGTTTTATTCCAAATGCAACAATGGCAGGGACACTGTCCTCCCCTACTGAAAGGAAATACCTGCCCTGAACTGGGACATGAATGGCTGGCTTTAAGAGAGGAGCACGGTGATCTGGTTTATGTTTCACAAAGGTCTCTCTGGCCATTGAGTGAAAGCAGGTTGGGTATACCTACCAGCCTTCTAAAACTGGGCAAAATATTCCCACTGCTAGCACAGATTTCCCTGGATTTCAACATTACACCCTATTCATATTCAAGTTCTTCAAGCACTCATATTTGCAATATAACCACTAACATACAACTTCCTGGAGTATAATTATGAATAAACAAACAGCTCCAAGCTCTCATATAGGAAAATTGGGCCCCTTTGAAAATACATCTGATATTTTCAGATTCTGAGTTTGTTGTTGTTTCAAATGCAGGACCTACCAAAGCCTGCTTTAAGATTATGCTAAAATCGTTCTTGCTAATGTTTCCAATTTCCAGGACAAAAATCAAACAGAGAAACTGGAACAGAGAAGAGTATTTTGATTAAAATTCTGCATTGCTTGAATCTAGGAGAAATCTGGTCTTCCAGGGTGGAAGACAGTTTCTGAAATTTATCAGTTCCAATCAGAAACATTTTACCTAATCTTGAAGATCTTATCATCCCATCTGTGCTTCTACATACCACGCTATTTCTCCTTTGCTTACACAGAAAATTAGTTTAATTTTTTTTTCTACTTCTACAATTAAGGGTGATAATTCTGAAAGTTAGGCTACAGGATATAAACTCTAAAAAACACCTTGCTTATTTCTTCTGGTAACCTTGGTTTCCACATATAAATTAAGTCACAGTCACCATTACAAATAAAATAGCTATATGACAAATAATTTTAAACTGCTTCTGATTGTCTAATTTACTCTTAGCAAATACCATCTCAAAAAAAAATTGAATAATTTTAATAGCATCCCGTGACACACACAGAGACGCTAGAAGTTTATCCTAGAGGATACAACTGAAAATTGACCAATCAAATCAGGGCGTGGTGATATATGGACAATTTAGTAAAAACTGCCTACTATTAGAGGCGACAAGATCGATCTGAGAAGTGTTTGGTAAAGATTCATGGGATGTGGTTGGTGGACATCTCTTATTTTCGCCCGCTTGGCCTTGCTCCCCTCTTCTTCCCACAGAGCCCTTGGAGGAGCACTCTTCCCGGCTCTCTGTCCACAGGGCAATCACCCCCGGGGCAGGCCTGGGAACCCAGCCTGGCCAATCAGAATAGTCCTCCTTCCTCGCCATGGGGATTGGTTCTGAGATAGGCACACCCCCAAGATGGGCCAATCAGAGCCGAGCAACGTCAGCACTGGGATGTTTACTAGGACTGCTCCCTTCTCAGCAGCAACACTAAGCTGATGAAACGTCAGCCTGGATCTGAGGGCAGCCGTCTTGTCCCCTGGCAAAGAGAGGCTGCCTCAGAAGGGAACTGATGCAAAAGAAAGCAGAGCGGAGAGAGAGAGAAAGAGTCCTCAGGACATCACCCAGAAACCTAGATCTATTCCTGGACTCCTGAGTTACAAATGTCAACAGATCCCCTTTTGTGGTTTAGGCCAGTTGAAGTTGGGTCTCTGTCTCTGGCAGCCACAAAAGCCTTAGCACAAAGGATCGAAATTGCACCTGACAGCGGTCCCTTGACACCTCCCTTTAAAGGCTAACCGAATAGAGTGATACTGTGCACAGTCATCAAAGCTGTGAAGGCAGGAAGGGAACCACCACTCCGGGAAAACGGCTGAGAAATGGGTCAAGTTACGTATATGAGATTCTCGCTGAAACGCTTGCGAAGGTTGTCCACAAAAGCAGTTTCGCTGGTGTACGCGTCCAGCAGCACAAAATCCTGCACCCCGACCTTGTCCCGGGCAGTCAGCGTCCCCTCCATGTGCAGACGAATGTGCTTCCTCCTCACTTCTTCTTTCTACAGGAAACAGAACATTCCTTAGCAGCTCATTTATTCGGTGACATCTGTTACACGTCTAATGCGTGGAAATAGCAAGATGCTAAACCCTGGGGCAGTAGAGAGTCGGGCTTAAATGATGCTGTGTTCATTGAGAGTTTACAACCTGGTTAGGGATACAAGATGATAAGAACGAAAGCATATATGACAATACAGCAACAGCAGCTAACAGGAACCGAGCATTTATTGTGTCTGGTCCTATTTGAAATGCTTGACTTTTATTATCTCATTTAATCCGGATGCTGACTCTCTGAAGTTAAGCACTGTTATCATACCCATTCTACAGATGAGGAAACTGAGGCACATGGATGTTATAAACCCTGCCCAAGATCTGCCAAAGGGCAGAGTCAGAATATGAACTTAGACAGCCTGACTTACAGGTCACTTTCCTGACTACCACGCATTCAATACGTGTTAACTGTCGAAACTCTGGGTAATTCCAAGGTGAGTGATGAGGAGTTTGGGTCAGAAAGGGAATTTCTTGTTACAGAGGAGTATTCGAGGAAGGACAAACTTGGGTGTCCCTCCCTAAGGCTGGGCTTTAGAGCTCACTGGAGAAGGTGTGGTCACAGCTCACTGGGTGGCAGAGAATGTCACCAGGTTACTAGGGCTAGAGCTGTTCCACGGTCACCGGGCACAGGGACTGCTGGGACAGGGGCCGTGGTGGGCCATGGGCATCAACCCTCCAGGGCTCAGGCAAGCTGAGGCCAGATGGCAATTGTGCTTCTGGAGTGAGGTCGAGAGTAGGTGCAAAGCCTGGAGTATGGGATTGCAAAATGGTCTGTGTTGCAAAATGGTCGCCAGGCCTGTGGCCAGAGCTGTGAGGTCACCGAGGGACGGTGCTCTGGGTACACAGTTAAGGCATGTCCCACCCATGGATCACTGTGCCCCAGACTGTACAGCCAGAAAAACAAGAAAAAGCAAAACCTAGCGAAGGGAAGCAGGAAGAGTAGCCCCGCTGCTGTCGCAATCTTCCTCTAGCGCCCTCTAGCGACAAAAATTAATATCGTGCTCACTTCAAGGAGAAATGCTAAGGAAGCCCAGTTCGCGGCAGAGCAGGTGCTGCGGGGTGAATTCAGATCCGAGAGGCCGTACATTGAAAACTAGCACATATGGGTGTGCAGAGATCCCAGAATAGCCAAAACAACCTTGCAAAAGAAACACACAGCTAGAGGACTCACACTTCTTAACTTTAAGTAATCCAGACTGTGGATGAACCGATTTTTGGGAAAGGTACTACAACAATTCAGTGAAGAAATGGAAAATCTTTTCAACTAATGGCTCAGGAACAATCAGATATCGATAAGGAAAAAAAATGCATTTCAATCCCTACCTTATGCTACACACATATACACACACACACACACACACATATTTTTTTAACTCAAGATGGATCTTAGACCTATATGTAAATGTAAAATCTGTAAAGCTACTTAGAAGAAAGCAAGCGATTATCTTTGTAACCAGAGGAAGGCAAAGATTTCTTAGACAGGACACAGAAAGAAATAACGATAAAAGGAAAAAAAAAATAAGAAACTAGACTCCATCAAATACAAAACTTCTTATCAGAACACACTGTTAAGGAAATGAATAGACGAAGCACAGACTGGTGGAAAATATTCACAAAATATATAGCTACAAAGAATCTGTATCAGGAATAGAAGGCACCTACAGTCCAATAAGAAAAAGAAAAACCTGATAATAATTGGGCCAGAGACTTGAATGGACACTTCACAAAGGAAGACAGACAAATGGTCAAGAAGTGCATAGAAAATCTCTCAACATCATTAGTCATCCGAGAAATGGAAATTACTATAAAGGCACAAGATACCACCAGAATAGTTAAAATGAAAAATAGTGACAACACCAAACACCGGTGAGGATGTGGAGTGGACAGAATTCTCTTACATTTCTAGGAGGAATGACGAGGGATCCGGTCACTTTAGGGAAAGATCTGGCAGTTTCTAATGAAGTTAACCATGCCTTCAGCCTTTGATCGAGCAATTCCATCCCTCAGTATTTATACAAGAGAGATGTAAACACATGTCCACCGAAAGACTTGAACATGAAATTCAGCTCATGCTCAACTTTATTCAGAATGGCCCCAAACTGGAAACAATCCAAATAGCCATCATTGCAGAACGGCTGGGGTACATCTGCACAATAGAATGAGCACAGCCGCAAAAGAGAAATAATGGGTGTGCGCAAGAGCGCGCAGATGACTCTCGTGGACATTATGCTGAGTGAAAGAACCCACACACAAAAGCGTACATCCTGTATGATTCCATCTGTGTGGCACTCTAGGACAAGCAAAACTAATCCACAGTGGAAAATCAGAACAATTGTTGCCTGGTTGGGTAGTTGTCAGGCAAAGGACATTTTTGGAGTGACAGAAACATTCTGTATCTTTTTTTTTTTTTTTTTGAGACAGAATCTCACTCTGTTGCCCGGGCTAGAGTGCCGTGGCATCAGCCTAGCTCGCAGCAACCTCAGACTCCTGGGCTCAAGCGATCCTTCTGACTCAGCCTCCTGAGTAGCTGAGACTACAGGCATCTGCCACCATGCCTGGCTAATTTTTTCTATTTTAGTAGAGACGGGGTCTCGCTCTTGCTCAGGCTGGTCTCGAACTCCAGAGCTCAAACAATCCGCCCGCCTCGACCTCCCAGAGTGCTAGGATTACAGGCATGAGCCAACGTGCCCGGCCACATTCTGTATCTTGATAGGGCTGTGAGTTACACGGGTGTATCTGTTTGTCAAGACAAGTTGTTAAAATTGTGTGCATTTCGACCCCTGTGCATTTTATTTTTAGAAAAGAATCATAAAAAATAAATGAGTGGGAAAGGAGTGGAGAGTGGCTGGAAGTACAAAGGAAAACAGAATGACAAAATGTTAGTTGTTGAAGCCAGGTGGTAGGGATGGAGGATTTATTTATTTATGTATTTATTATCGATGCATAATGGATGTATATCATTTTGGGGTACATGTAAATATTCATATAATTTGTAAAGAGAAAACCATGAGCTATTATTCATCACCTTAAATATTTGTCTTTTCTTTATGCTAGAATCAAATTCTTCCCTTCTAGCTATTTGAAATATACAATAGATTATTGTAAACTATAGTCACCCTACTGATGACCTATCAAACACTAGGTTTTATTTCTTCTGTGAAATCATACATTTGTACCCATTCATCAACTTCTCTTCAGAGGGGGGTTGATTATACTATTCTGTTTACTTTGTATAGATTTGAAATTTTCCATAATAAAAAGTTAAAAAAACCAGAATGGCCACCAGATGTCTCCCTACACTAGCCAAATGAGGCTAAAAGAAACAAGCACCAGCAACCTAAGGTTGAAAACAACGCATTTAAATCAAATATTTTTGTGATTCCAAATATTCTAAAGTTTGGTTTTTTTTTTTAGTAAGAGAAGCAATATGGCATAACGATTAGCACAAGAACTTTGGAGCATGAGCCTGTCCCGGTTCAAATCCCATCTCTGTCACTTCCTGGTGGCACAACCTTGGAAGAGTCTCTTAATCTCTCCAAGTTCCAAATCTCTGTTTCATCTCTATAAAATGCAATAATCGTCATACCTACCTCTTAGGGTTGTTGGTTTGTGCAGAACCACGCAAAACACGTGTAAGCGTGCCAGGCACAATGTAAGTTTTGTGTGTACTTGCTTCTGTCATTAGTATGAATAATACGATTATTAGAAATGGGAACACAGTAAAGCCAAAAATCTGACTTGTAGTCAATGAGCTCCTATTAAATTGGGGGGTGGGCTGGGGTCTAAGATAACGTCTAGAGCTGTACCTGGAAATGCTACCGCAGGTGAGAGTGTGGAGATTAACCAAGCTTCTCCCTCAGCCTGGTCCTTGGGACGAGAGGGTGCCGTGCTTATGAGACTGAGTCTGCAGCCAGCCCAGGAGCTCGTGTGACTTGTAGCCCAAAGAGATTTGGCAAAACCTCATAGATTAAGAAACACGACAATGATTTTTAACTTGCCAAGGTCAAAGCCCACTCCATCTGCATCGGAGTGGAGTTTTGTTTGTCGCGATATTTCAGTTCTAATACCTGGATTCCTTTTATCTAACTCATTTCCAGATATCTTTTAAAGGGCACGGGAAAACTAGAGTGTCCCAATAAGATTGATGTGGATGATCAAAGGGATGAATATCGGGACATAAAAGAAAGGAAATCAATAAATTGCAGTGGTTCATCCTTGACCAAAAAGATGACCAAGAAACTTACCAAGAAGAGAATATTAAATCCAGAAATGATTAAATAAGAGGGAGGAAACTAAAGAGAGATTCAATTATACCTAAGAAAATTAAATTGCATCAAATTAAGTTATACCTAAGGAAAAAAACTCGATCTTTCAGGTAATAAATAGAGCAGAGATCACAGACTCTGCCACCTACCAGGTCCCAGCAGGGACAGTGACTGCCTCAGGCTGCCAGGTGATGGGAACCGGGTTAGAATGGCCATCTCAGGTGTGTAGCAGCTACTGCCTGGCTCCAGCTGGATGACACCAGCCATGAATAAAGGACCTTTGTTGTTAAACCTTTCTGTTATATTATTTAAGACAAGTCAGAAATTTGGAATTCTGTGTGAAGTCCTGTGGCGCATGTTTAGCCTCATGAGACACTAGTTTAGTATCTCTGCAGCAGATACTAAAAACTAAAGCAAGCCACTCTGTCTTGCATGGTTTCGACAGGTCACTTATCCGAAGGCAAGGGATTCGAGCAGATGCTCCCACCAGGATCGTTATTTTGGAAGTATCATATACTCAGTGATGATCTGACCCTGTCATCTTCTACATAATCTAAAGCTTGACCTGGTATTTGGCCAGGGGCAGGGGACGACAGGGAGGGCACAATGTGTGTAAAGATGGT
This sequence comes from Propithecus coquereli, assembly GCF_000956105.1. Classification (NCBI taxonomy): domain Eukaryota; kingdom Metazoa; phylum Chordata; class Mammalia; order Primates; family Indriidae; genus Propithecus; species Propithecus coquereli. Next base: position 3,505,986 of record NW_012148775.1, on the reverse strand, counting down.
GAGATGCTATGGTAGAGACAGAAATGCCTACCAGTTACCCCACGGGCAAGCCCCCTTGCAGTTAGGTGGAGTCGCTTGACTACTTTGGCCAACTGGCTATATGTAGAAGTGACATTCGTGCAAGACCCTTCCAGCGGGTTATTAGGACTCTTTCAACGCTGTCATGACCGAGATTTTCTCTTGTTGAATGGATGAGTCACAGAATCAAAACAGCCTGGATACCTGAGACATCACATGGAAGAGAGACGTCCTGAAGAGTCATCCAGACCCACAGTAGTCTTTGTCTAAATAAGAAATAAGTCCTTGTTATGGTAAACTTCTGAATTTGGGGGGCTGTTTGTTATGATAGCTGAAGGCTACTTATCCTGACTAATACAGATGAAGAACAGAACTTTTCCAATGGGAAGACAGCAGTTTGAACATGAGCCACAGTTCTTGCATATTAAATTCAGCCAACTATTTGGACTACTAGCCTAAAGCTCTAGAAGAATAGAAACCCTAAAGCTCTAGAAGAGAAGGGGGTATTTTTTAAAGGGGAGAAGAGGGTAGGTGGATAATAAGTCCTGGAGCTATAGTTTTTGAATTTTATTGGAAGCTTCAGAATCCTTTGTTCAAAGGAAATGTTGTAAGAAACCTCAAAATGCAAGCAGAGCCTTTCTATTTGAAGTAGGGGGTGAGAGTCTCACTGGGTTGCCCCATGGAATTGTGGGAGGGCGTCTGGGGAGGCCCTGGGGCAGAGAAGAGTTTGCAAACCACTGCATGGACCCTGGATCTTTGTCCCCCAAGCATTATCATTTGAGTACTTCCTTTACATTGATGACATTATCTGTGTACCACCAGTACTATTTTTTA
>NW_012148775.1:3494161-3502947 GCF_000956105.1 Propithecus coquereli | reverse complement strand
CCATTCCTGTCCCTTCCGCCCTATTCCCTTCCTTCTCCTGTAAATAATAATTTTTAAAATGTTAAAATTGTGTCTTTTTAAAATATAAGCAAATACACACATAGATTTATCTCCTTCCTTTCTTAGGCAAATGTTTGCAAACTTTACATGCTATTTTTTCCCCTTGTCTTCTCACTGGGAAATCTATTCTGGAAATCAGTTTTGAGTTCTTTAGAGAGACATTCCATTCCTCCTTACTTTTTAGAATTGCAAAGTACTGCACTGTTTGTACTTACTGTAGGGTAGTTTATTCAAATAGTCCCATAGCAAGCGATCTTAACTAGCTTCTCTTTGACAGAAGAAACTGAAAACAATGGCAAAAAACTCAGTAGGACACAGAAAATCTAAACAACACAATTAACTAACACATGCAGAACATTGCACTCAACAATTGGAAAGTACGCATTTTAGTTTGAAAGCATATGGAACCTTTGCAAAAATTGATATTATCCTGAGCCATAAAGCAAACCTCAAATTTCAAAGGATTTAAAAGCTCATACAAAGCTGAATCTGATCAAGCCCTTAAGCCAATGCTGTCCAATATAACCTCCCGACACAACGGAAATGTTCTATAGCTTTGCCATCCAATAGAGCAGCCACTAGCCACATGTGGCCTGTGAGTACTTGGAATATGATGAGGGAAACTGAGGAACTGAAAATTTTATTTTATTTCATTTTAAGTAATTTAAATTTAAATAGCCATAGGTGGCTAGTGACTAGTGCTTAGGGAACAGAGCTCTAGATCTGACTTGCGGTACGAAAGACAATGAGGAACGAAACACACTTTAAATAATGCTGCACTATACAATCACCTAAATTCAGACTGGGAAATGCTACAGGACAAACTATCTAGTTTCTTGAACATTTGTTGAAGAAAACTGCAAGGGAACCTATATTTTAAAAGAGAAGAAAGAGGAAAATGCCACAATGAGACTGATACCATTTCATACCCACTAAGGTGACTTGAGTGACAAAGTCAGATGACGACAAGTGTTGATGAGAAAGCAGAAAAATTGGAACTCTTACCCATTGCTGGTAGAAATAGAAAATCACGCAGCCACTTTGGAAAACAATCTGGTAGTTCCTCCAAAGGTTAAGCAGAGTTACCATATGACCCAGCAGTTCTACTCTTGGATACATACCCAAAAGAAATGGAAACATGTCCATGATATGGTGATCGTTGCGCAACTCTGTGAATATGCTAAAAACCACTGAATCGTACACTTTAAATAGGTGAATTATATGGAATGTGAATTATCTCTCAATAAAGCTGTTATTTATTATAAAAAAGAGATAGAAAGAGTTATTGATAACCACAAGGTATGGATCATATATGGATCCTGATTCAAGCAAAGCCTCTGTTTTAAAATTTTTGATGTGATTAGGCTGATCGTCTCATTTAATCTTCCCAAACCCCCATGGAATGGGTGCTATCTCTATTTTTCAAAAGAGAAAGCTGAGGCTTAACCATCCGAGATCCACAGGTGGCAAGTGAGGGAGACAGAATTCAAACCCATGGCTAGACTCCTAGCGCCTCACGCACCTCCAAGCTCACCACCTCCACCGAGACTGTGAGTGCCCGAGGGCAAAAGTACCAGATGGAAGAGAGGGACTGAGAAGAAAATCCAAAGCCATTCTAAACAGACGCTCGATCTGCTTCAGTTTTGCCTAGATACCACCCTCTGCCTGGGAAGTATTTTCAGTTTCGAAACATTGGACTTGGCTTGTGCTGAGCTGGGTATTTTGATATTGTCAATTCAGTTGCTGGCGTCCTGGCCACAGATTACCCCCCCGTGCTCAACATCAGTAACAACCAAATGTAGACAAATAAAATCAACAACAGTACCGTGTTATTACCATAAAATGACACGTAAGGAAAAGAATAATACAAAATTCCGGTGAGGTTGAGGTGAGATTGCAACCCAAACACACTACAAGTAGTGTTGTAGATTTTGATTATCCCTTTGAAAGACAACATTGTCATACGTAAGGAATTAAACGTGATGATACCATTTGGTCCAGGAATGCCATTCCTTGGGATTTCTACTAAGGAAATATTTTGAACAATTACAAAAATTATTTGTTTCTATGGTGTTATCTAAAATGGCGATTTACATTCAATTTACAATAATAAGATTGATAACAGTAACGTCTATGAAGATTATGTAGCCAATGTTTTCTCCTTTTTAAAGAGCAGCAGAATACAAATGTATATGTATACTATGACTACTAAATATGTATGCACTTGTATGCTTAGGACAGATGGGACATGAGGCAGGAGGTACAGGTACTGGATTGTCACGCTGTTCCCGCTAGTGACTGTCTGTCCTCCTCACTGACTTCTCAAGACACTGATTCCAAGAGTATTTTTATTTTTTTCCTGTTGCAATGCTAGATATCTGTTTTTGTTCTCCCAGCTCCATCCCTCTTTCTCTGACTTCCCCTAGCGGAGCATCATCTTGCAGATGGGACCATCCAACAAGACCTTCCCACTTCTGTAGCCCAAAGAAAGGTGGAAGACACAGCTCAGACTTCTGGACTCCTCCCTCTAGGATCTGAGATCTTCATTGCAGGGGCATGAAAAAGGAAGATGCTTTGCCTCGGTCTGGAGGCAAATTCAGTGTTTACCACTAGGGACTAGATAAGCATGGGAGATGCACCCCAGGGAATACTCTGCCTTTGTCAGGAGCGACAAATGAAATACGCTCACAGCATCTGGGAAAGATATTAAATGCATTATGAAGGCAAAAGAAACAAATTTATCATTTAACCAGCATGCAATTCACATGCAAAACAAAGCTACATGTTGCACATGGATATAGGCATATTAAAGCATGTATAGCAAATGCACTGGGTGGGGAAGAGAATCTCTAGTTGGGAAAGTGATTCAGAAGGAGATCAAAGAAGCAAGACAAATCAGGAGAGAGGCTTTGCAAAGACCAAAATGACAATGTGCTGTGAACTAGGGCCTCTCCATCTTCACTCCCTGCATCTAAGGTCAAGAGAAAAGAAATACGTGATTCCTCCTTTGGCGTCTTAGGTCGTTTCTGTTGCTTGCAACCAATGGAAAGGATGGGGTTCCAGACATGCTACACCAAAATATGACACCTTTGCACTTCAGAAGACAGCAGAAGCAGGCCACAGACACTAGAAAACGTTTTCCACAAAACCTAGCTGATCTTCCCCTGAAAGTAGATCATAAGACCCTCATTCCAGAGTGATTTTCTCTATACCCAGAGGAAAGCAATAGCCTCATCTCTGAGGACACAGAAACACCAAGAAGAATCTGAACAAACAGGCCTTGTTACATTCCCCCGGGTTTATTACCATTAGATCAAACCCACTTTTGTCCAATCATACTTCTACACAGCTGTCTACTCTTCATCAAACCTAAGCATAAGAATACACCGTTTTTCTTGTTTGTCTCCTCATTTCTGAAGCCCCCCGTGGCATGTACAACTTATACTCAATAAATTTATATGCTTTTCTCTTGTTAATGTGTCTTTTGTTACAGGTGTCTCAGTCATGAACCCTGCGGTGGGTGAGGAAAAGATATTACCTTTTTTTTCTCCTGCAAAACAGAAAGTAGTGGACAGAATTTTCAATAATCAAATTTAAATTCAGAAGAAAAAAAAAGATTATCTTTTGGCTCAAACTAGAGCTCAAATTGTAAAACAATAAAGGATATGTCCTTTCAATAATCCTCATGGTCAACAGGGTCCCACCTCTCTCCAACAAAATAACCAAGGACACATAGCTCATGTCTATGCTCCCCAAGAATTATTTGGTGACTTGTAGTTTATGGGTAAAAGCACTCATTTTTGTTGATGGAATTACCAAGCCTTTGCTTGGCTGAGTAATATATACTATTAGATGTCTGCTTTCTCTTTCCAAACTTAAACAGAAAGCAATTTGTCCCCAATCCAAAAACAATTATTAATGATTGCCCTGGCTCCATGTTTTAGCTGTGATTTTTGCTGTGTCCAAATTTTGACCCTTCTATTATTGACTTAACTGTTTTCTTTGCATGGATACAGCATTAGCTACTTCAGAGATCCTTTCGTCTTGTTCTAAGGAATAGTGTCTGCACAGTGAAGCATTGGGTTTGCTCGCTATTTTTCCTGATGCACATTAAGGCATAACTATGCTCATCTCCGTACCAGTCAGAAGCATCTAGATGCTTTCACTTAGTGAAACTAGTCTGATTTTTTTTTTTTTTAAAAAAAGACTTTCTTTTTTGGTAAATGCTTAAATGATTCAAAAACAAGTCATGAAAATCCAAATAACAGTTATCTTTAGTGGATATCAAGGGAATTGAATGGAAGAGGCACATGGGGGGTTTCTGGGTGCTAGAACATTCCATTGTGACCCAGATGGTTGTTACATGGGTGTATGCTTTATAATAATTCCTTAAGCTGTATATTTATTTTATGCATTTTTCAGTATATGGGTCACATCCCACAATAAAAAGCCTTTTAAAAAATCACATCATAATTCCGTTGTGTTTTCGCTCAAAGAAAAGAATATAGGACATCAGTCCCGGTGAGAAAGTTCACACTTTCATTTTTCCTTATTTTTTTATAAAATTGTAGTTGGGGAAGTCACGTAGGTGAGAAGCCTTATTTTATTTGGAAAATCCATTAGACTTAAACAGATAGCAGGTAAATTGCAAAAACCAAAAGAGAATGACTTAATTGTCAGGAGTGGAGTTCATACGTTGGGAAGGAGAATATATCAGTACCCTGTTACACCTTCAAAAAGTGTAGATAACAGTTTCTATTTCTCCACTAACACAGAATCCTGTTGGTTGTCTCATGTCTAAAGCTTAAAAACCAACAAGGATTTCAGACACAGTCTTGCAAGCAAGACCTATTTCTGTTGACATCTCTAATTTACAGACGAGAAATGCTTAGCTGTTTTTTTTTTTTTCTTCGTACAGTACTTCCATTGGATTCCTCTCACGGAGAAGGAGCAAGACTGTAGATTTTCTGGCTCCGGTTCACACATCCTCCACGAGGACCAAGGAGACTTTTTCCAGGGGATGAACACTTGCTGTCTTCCCCCACACACGCAGATAACCCAGGAGTTAGAAAACGATACGTTTCACAAAAGTTTAGCCTACAATCATCAGAAAGCCACAGCTATTCTTGTCTTCAGCCTCTCCAACATTATTAGTGAAGTCGGAGAGACAAAGAGACAGCAGACAGAGGCAGGCCAGACCCTGGCTATGGTGTTTGTCCAACTGGCAACAAAACAGCACTGAAACCCCACAGCTCACAGCTCCACACCGATTCAAGAAGCACCAGAAACTCCCATTAATTTTGTCATAAACCGATTAGAGCTGGTACACAAACTCAAAGGTCTCAGCACTCAGAGAGACATTGAATGGCCACTCAAATCCCAGTAGTTGCCTCTAGTAAAAACCCATTGGGAAATTCTTAATAAGTTCATAACAAGATGACATTTGAAATTCCCTGCAATCTCATATTTATCCACATACATCTAGGGGGAAAAAAAAAGAAATGTAGCCAAGAGAAAGTGTGAACCACCCACTCCTGGGACCTCTTGCTTGTTTCCGAGGAATAGGCTCCAGAGTCTTGTAAAAGCTGACCGTCCGGCCGCCGGAACAGGACAGAGGTCGGGGGGAGCCGCTTCGCTTTCCCAAATCAAAAGGGGGTAAAGTAAGTGAGAAAATCTCCCGAGTTCAAACATTCCTTTAAAACCCGCAACTTTTAAATACGAACTGTGTTTCATGGCTGCCATCTTGAAAAACATTCGTTTGCCAAAGGCGCCCTTTGATTCCCATTTGGGATGGAAACGCTTGCAGATAATCCATTGAAACAGGTCCGACACAAAGGCCTTTTTGCAACAATCATGGTGCTTGTGAAGGACAACATTTTTGTGCGCAAAATAAAACATTTTAATGCGCTACAATCCATTACACATATAGCCCTCCATTTCCTTTCAGTAATTATTCATTAGAAAACATTTAACGTCACTGCGGATTTCACACTGGGCAGTCTGCACACAAAGGACAAGAGATGGCCCATTTATAAGGGGCTGGGGCCTTCTTTTCTAATCTGAGAAACTCCAAGGAGGTGGGGCCCGCAGGACACAACAGGCCGGCTAAATTGTGCGGTTAACGGTCAAAGCCCCCCTGCCTACTTTGACACTCATTTAAAGATGACAAGGAACAATAGAGATTTGTTCTGTGCAACCCTTTCTTGTTACGCCGTCTCCATCAGCTCCGCACATGAAACCGCCCGATATTCCATTCCACCTGCCATCGCCCCCCCTCCGCCTCGGTCGACTCTCTCTTCTGCTACTTTGCTAGTTCCCACTTTAACACAAAGAGACAGGTAAAGAATATCGTTAAAAAGGGTCCGTTCAGCATGTCAGCTTTCATAATACAATCGCCTGTCAGGTTCCCTACGAGCTGGGAGGCGCTCAAATGTCTGGGTTCAGGCCAGAAATCCGGCCCACGGTTAGGTTAGTTAGCCAGCAGGACGGCTCCCCGGCCACCTCCCGCCCTCCTGTCGTGGAAGGCCATCTCCCGGGCACAGACACTGAAAACCATCTTTCATAACAATAGTTTGAAGCATTTGCTCCATCAGCAAGGGACCACATGCCAACTCTTGATGGGCTGTGTGTATATTGTCTTAATGCTCACATTGCAAATTTTTACTAAAAATGTATACCGAAAGACCCGAAAGCCTATTCATAGGAAAGGTTGGGGAATACTTATCTTAGAGCCGTTTTTTAAAAGCTTCTCCATGGAGTAAAATAGTTTAACATCAGAAGATCCTTCCCGAAAGTTGTGGGGGGGGCAGGGAAAAATTCTTGAAAACCTTGCCAGATCATCTGAGGTCACTAATCATGCAGGAGTATGGACAGACCTCAAATGCTTCTAGTGTCATTTCTACTCTGCATGCTGCAGAGTATACACCCCCTAGTGATGCTTCCAGAATGCATTGATCAGAAACCAGTGAGCAGAAAGAGGAGCCGGCTTTCATAGATGCTCAAAAATGACTCACATCACGGTATTATTATTTTCCCTACTATAGCGTTCCTGATGTTTGCACGTGAAACCCAATTCTGATTATTACGATGTATTACTGAAAACTGCCTCTGGCCATGGAGTCCAAGAGCAAGAACATGCTAGAGAAGATCAGCGGGTGCTTAAGTAAAAAGCAAAATTCATACTGAAGCCAGTTGTGGAAGCTCAGTCAGTGGTCAAGGAGATTCTAAAAACAAAAACAGTTTTGGTATAATTCTAGATTAAGGATTAGCAAACGGCAGGCCAGATCTAGCCCATTGCCTGTTTTTGAATGGCCCTCGAGCTAAGAATAGCTTTTACATTTTTAAATGCCTGGGGAAAAAAAGAGAGAATAATAATATTTGATGGCACAAGAAAATTACATGAAATTCAAATGTCAGGGTGGCTCAATACAGTTTTATTGGAATACAGCCACACTTATTTATGTACGTCCGTGGCTGCTTTCGTGCTGCAGCAGAGACGAGTAGTGGCCACAGGGCTGTATGGCCCACAATGCCTGAAATATTTATTATCTGGCCCTTTACAGAAAAACTTTGCCAACCCCTGCTCTATGTCCTGTTTGGCACACATTTCTCTTTTGCTTAGGAACCAGATTTCTGAATCAATGGTATTTTAAAACTGCACACACCAAGAGAAGCAAAGTGGAATTGCAAATATAACCCTTTTCAAATAAATGTTTAATGGTTTATAATACATCCCTCAAGCTTGGAGTTGGGATGCTTCTAGATTAAGATCTTTATACCCCGCAGCTCTACTTTCGAAGAACCTAACAACGTTGAAAAATAATGTCATTTAAAACCAGAGTTGAGACGTCACCTTTCCTGACTTGTTGTTGCTCCCCGGCTTGCCAAACGCAGACCAAAAATTAACACTGCCAAGAGCAGGCAAGCAGGTTCTCGAGTCTTCTGTTCATTGGGTCTAACTCTCAAAGAAGCCCCTCGAAAGGTGCTGTCCCCAATTCTGAATCACAGTACTCAGTGGCTGCTAAAATTTAAACCAAACATACATCAAGAGAGAAAGCATGGTCTGACATTTTTGTTCAAGGGGATCTTAGCAAGGAAACTGACAAGACTCAAACTTGAGTGATAATAGAATTATAATATTGCAAGTTTTTATGTGTTTGATTTATTTGATACTGACAGCTCTGCAGTTGAAGGATTAACTGTTGGTGTTTTATAATCCAGTGACAGCCTCTTAATCACCACTGAATGAGTATAATTATGAATATCAGCAAACAGACTAATGCTTCCAAATTACCTTAGGGATCAGATAGTCTCCTAGTACAAATGAGAGCAGTTCAATGGAGTCTTAATTGGTCCACGGGGAGTTACAGGTGGAAGGAAAGAAATTTGCAGTTACATGGCTATATTTTTCATCATAAATAGAGGGTTAAGAAACATTGAATGCAAGGCCTAGTCTTCTCGCACTACTTTCTCATAATAAATGTTAGGGGAAAAAAAGATCTTTGGAAGTTTATAGCAGTTTTAAATGGAAGATAGCTATTCTCATCACGATTTAGCCTTCTCTGAAGTCCATGGAAGTTTCTCAAAGTTGTTTACCTAACAAGAGTTTATAGACCAACTTGTACAAAAGAGATTTTCTTGCCATAAGGGGAATCTTCCTGCCATCCTCAGCCACAGTTCCCTAGAACAAAAGATATTTCATGGTCTGGGAGCCTTGCAAACAGTCA
>NW_012148775.1:3465584-3493131 GCF_000956105.1 Propithecus coquereli | reverse complement strand
GAAGGAACCAAGACCACTGGGAAGGGCACCTGCCAGCTCCAATTACCAGGAACTCAGGGCTTAGTGGTTGTACAAATGGCAAGAGCAACTTTTCTTTCTTTTCCCACAACTAGACCTTATTTGAGATTTTCCAATCCCTCTTTCTCCATCCCAAACACCAGCCAGGCCATTTCTCTTTTGTGATTCTGAACTTGCCAAGCAGGACAGGAGGCCCCTGTACTTTTTTTCTCTTCCTTCTGGGAAGGTTGACCGAAAAAAGCCTCATCTCAAACCTATAAAAGTAAAGGCTAGGTAGACACGGAAACCAAAAAGATACTGCTAGTCTTTAAGATTCCTCTTCCTGAAGAAAATTTTTCTACCTTACATTTTTGCTAAAAGGCAAAATGTACAAGCTCTTTTGCCAGAAACTGGATTTGCTTCCTGGAAACACAATCTGCAAAGGGCAGACTTCTTGGGCACTTACCCCGGCATGATACCCGGGTATCAAGGAGTGAGATTTTCATGGCTTGTTATGGGAAGGCAGAGGAAAGAGAAAAAGAAAAAAAGAAAGAACAAATGAGCACTCGCTGGAGACAAATATGCAAGAAATAAAGATAGATACGTACATTTTAAAAATTTTACTTTTTGCTATTTTGCTATTACATGGAATGATTTGTGATGAGATAAAATAGAGAGATGAGGATGAAAAGTGTATTTATTCAATAAGCAGCTATTAAAAGCCCCCAGTGGATACACCTCTTTAAAATGGTATTGTTTTGGTCTGATTATAAGAATCACCCTTTCATTTTAGACACTCTGGAATTACAAAAAGGAGAATAAAAATGATCCATAATCCCACTGCTCAGAAATCACCATCGTTTTCATTTGGAAAATTCCTTCTGGTCCCCCATCCCTGTGCATATGTGTCTGTGTAAATAACACTAGGATAACATTTTATATATGGTTTTATATCATGTTTAAAAATAACATGATTAATCCTCACAAATTAAGAATGACCCTTATCAAATATCGCATAGTGTGAAATCATCTAGATTTCAAACATCCAATATTGCAAGGTTAGAAATCAAAATTCAAGCACGGTTTATTTCCCAGTAAATTCCGTAGACCACAATGGTATTTTGGCCAAGTACCCTTGATTATAGCATTGATACTAAGGACTTGAATTCTTTTCATCAATAAATATCACCACTTAAAAATTCTATTCAATGTGGTATTATGAACAGAACCAGGCTTTTGGGGACAATAAGGGATCTACCCCGTAAAAGAAAAAAAAGAAAACCTTCATCTTCTGAACCGTATTGAGGGTAACTTCATGTTCCCCTCACTAATAGAAGTCAAAATCTGACACGAAGAAAGAAATCAAAGCCCATCTGACACAATCCTGAACATCTAGAAAACAATACAGAAGGGAAAATAGAGTTTCATGTCCTCCAGATGACAGTGATTTAAAAAAAAAAAAAATGCAGTAATTTGAACTGGCATCTCAGACCACCATGGAATCTTCCACATGAGATAGTGCTTGAATCGAGCAGAGATCAAATGAAATAATTTTATGGCACCTGCTAAAACTACTATTGGAACTGGTTACCCTAGAATCCGTATTGTCAGCTTAAGATGCGAATGATCACATTGGAAATTTGAATGATTCTAAGGGACAGTGAGATGACCACGATCACAATCATAATTATGGGAGCTTTCTTCTTCTTTTTCAAGTGAATGCAGCACCTGAACAACCAATTGGCAAATATTTTCTGAGCATCTACTTTGTGCAAGGCATTAAGGAAGGTACCCAGTTCCCAGGAACTTACAAATTCTTTAGAAATAGAACACATTTACAGGAGCAGTAAACAAGGCAACAGCTTTGAACTCAATGCCTAACCTTTTAAATAGCTTTTAAGCAGATACCAATGAAAATATAGTTAATTAGGAAATTACTTAAAATATTGGCAGAGTTTCCTGTGGTGAAATGTGTGTCATTTGGCTTTTCTTCAAGGTTTTAATGTCAAATACTTATTTAGTTAGTCAAAAGACAAGGTAAGACAATGGAGGTTGATTGGAGGAAAGTGTTCATATTTTTACCTTGCATAAGTTTTTATAGTAGTAATATAAAAACATACTAGCCTGGTTTAGATTCACCTTAGCTTTCAAAATCAGCCCTACTAAAGTCAGCTACAAAATTAAAAATGAAGGTATCACAAATAAGACCCAAGAAGCAGCTTTTTTAACCTAGTTATATGCTGATTTGACATATTACTTGGGTACCACTTTGCCCATCTCCTAGTAAACCTGCCTACTAACCAAACATGAAATGAGTTTATTAAAGGCTTAATGAGGTGAATTAATTAGCACTTAAAACATTCAGGGTAAAAATAATTACTCTTGATTGTGGTGGTGGTTCCAAAAGTCTATAGATGTGACAAAATGGCATGGCATTATATACACACATTGTAAATACGTTATTTGTCTTGGTTTAGATATTGTATCCTAATTATGTAAGATGTAACCACTGAGGGATACTACGTAAAGGATACCTGGGACCTCTCTGTACTGTTTTTGTAACTTCTTGCGAGTCTATAGTTATCGTAAGATAAATACTTTTTAAAATTACCTATTACATTTTTTATTTCAAAATATTAAGGGGGTACAAATGTTATTGTTATATGGATACGCTGTACAATGCTGAAGTCAGGGCTTTCGGTGTGCCCGTCACCTGGACAGTTCATTGTACTTGATGTGTAGGTTTTTATCTCTCATTCTCCTCCCCCTTCCCCATTCCTAGTTTCCAATGTCATTTAAGTCTCTTTGTGTCCAAGTATATCCATCATTTAGCTCCCACTTATAAGTGAGAACATGTGGCATTTGTTTTTCCATTCCTGAGATAATTCACTTAGGATAATGGACTTCAGTTCCATCCAAGTTGCTGCAAAAGACATTATTTCATTCCTTTTTATGGCTGAGTAGTACTCCATGGAAGTAGACAAATGGCCAGCAAACATGGAAATATGCTCAACATCACTAATCATCGGGTAAATGCAAATTATAACCACAATGAGATACCACCTTACCCCTGTCAGAATGACCATTATTAAAAAATCACAAAACAACAGATGCTGGCGTGGATACAGAGAGAAAGGAATGCTTATACACTGTTGGTGGGACTGCAAACTAGTATGACCTCTATGGAAAATGGTATGGAGATTATTCAAAGAACTAAAAGTAGACCTACTGCTCAATCCAGCAATCCTACTATTGGGTATCTACTCAAAGGAAAAGAAATCATCTTATCAAAAAGTCAACTGCACTTGAATGTTTATTGCAGCAAAATTCACAATTGCAAAGATCTGGAATCAACCCAAGTGCCTGTTGTGTTTTGACTCCTTGATGGGATATAGGCACACAAATATATTTGAACCATGGCAAAGTACGCATTTGAAACATGGCGGAAACCATCTTCTACGAACATTGAACATGGGTATATGCCACGAGTCTCCTCCTCACTGACCGGGGAGCTTCCTGATTTCTGACCAAGTCCCTACAAACCAACTAACTCGGGGAAAAGAGGCAACTGCCCAGGTGATTTGCATAAAGTGAGCTTCTGAATGAATCACCCATGAACTAAATATGCCAATCAAGAGGCATGAAGCAAGCGCCCGGTTAACTGGTCAGCATCATTATTCATGCTGCTTTAGTACTTCGTTTTGCTCTATTCATCACACTCAGCTCCCTCTGCAGTAATTTCTGAATGGCTCCATCTCTAATATTTCTAAATAAGGTTTTTTTAAAAAGCTTTTTAATTTAAAATAATGATAGACTCACAAGAAGTTGCAGAAATAATACAGAGAGATTCCACGTACCCTTCATCCAGCTTCCCCCAAAGATAACACAACTACAGGGCTAAGAAATTGACCGTAGTAATTCAGACATTATTCAGATTTCACCAGTTTTTACATGCACTTGTGTGTGTGTGTGTGTTTCTACATAATTATATCACACGTGTAGATTCATGTAACTAGCATGACAATCAAGACACAGAACTGCACCCTTATCCCCAAAGACATATCATCATTCTTTATAGTCAGATGCCCCCACCCACCCTTTCCCTAACTCCTGACAATCAGTAATCCATTCTCCATCTCTGTAATCACGTCATTTTGAGAATGACACATTATATGACCTGTATTTATATATAAATGGAATCATACCGTATACAACCTTTGGACATTGTCTTTTCCCCCCCACTCAGCATAACGCCCTTGAGAGCCATCTGAGTTGCTGGATATATCAATCGTTTGCTCTTTTTTATTCTGGAGTAATACTCCATCCAAATAATGTTTTACCAAAGGAATCTGGGAATTAATTCATAAGGAAGAAGAGCTTCCTTCATTTTTTTAAAGGTATAACTACGTATAGATAAATCTGCATGTTTACCTCCACGTAAATTTCATAGAGCCATGACTATACAAAATGGCACATGTGACCTTGGGTGAAGACAGGCCCACCTGTCGCCTTTCCTCTGCAAGACCTTTCACACAGCAAATACTCCTCTCTACCAATCAACCGAATTATTTTCTCCCCATGAATCGTGCTTCCTAGAGTCAGCATTTAGAGATGTAAGGCAGGAATGGCAAGTAAAACCAGGACCGTTCTCTGGGCATGCAAATACGTTTCGGGCCAGGGCAGCGCCACTGGGAGTTGCCAGCTGCCAAGGTGATGGGACTTGGTGCTATAGAAATGGATAATCGACTGGATGGATCGATGACAAGCCGTAGCTAGAGTTTCTTCCTGGTGCCCGAGGCTTCTGTGAACACTGCTAAATTATTCTAACTACATACATAAATGTTTCTGTCACCTTTACGACTGTCTAGAGAAGGAGAAACAGTCCTTCAACACATATTGTTTTCTAGACAACACATGAGATGGTTAGGCTGACAAAACTCAGAAAAAAAAATGTCCTTGGACGTCTTTATGCTATTATAATTAACTCCAGGAAAAAGGCAAATTCTGTCTTTGCTCTCCCTAGGAGCGCTTTTCCAATATCAACCCGACAATGAAAACAGCTCAGTTTTAGCTTCTTAACGTGAGCATTACCTGGGACAATTTGGGGTTACTGCATTTAAAAAGTAAACACAAGCTACCTGGGATAATGAAGAAAATGTATTAATACAAATAATCTTAATGCGTAGGGCAATTGTTGCCTACAATTTCCTCCAACCTGAGGTCACCATCTATTATTTAAGGTTCTGCCTGTGCTCTCTGACACAGCAGCCACTAGCCGCACGTGGCTATTTAAATTAATGAAAATTCAGCAAAATTTAAAATTCCGTTCCCCAGCCACACCAGCCCCCGTTCAAGCACTCGGTAGTCACATGTGACCTGTGGCTACCCCGTCGGACAGCACTAACAGAGACCATGTTTATCATCACAGAATGTTTTACTGCACAGCACGCTGTTTTAGACCTATCTGAAATGAACTGGAAACACCCCACTTTGGCTCTACATTCTCGTACTTCCCCCAACCAACAAAAGGGAGACATCTCTTTGATCATCTTGAATAAAAATTTTCACCAAATAAATTCAGATCTTATCCACGAGCCTATTGGATCTTTTCTCCAGGGCTATGGGAGGCCCCGCGCTACTGTCATTTAGACGGCTCCTGGTAGCAGAGAAGTCACCTTCAAGGGTTCAAGTCACATTACCTTGGATTCCATCGTGCATGGAGAGCGAGCGGGTTGTTAACGGCTATTCCACTTGAGCCATTCAAAACTTGCTTCCCGTAGCCCTATGGTCCCACACCGCATGACACTCAGGGACAAGGGAGGAGGCGATTCTAGCTCTCTGGGTGGATCCGAGTTAATAATTCACGGTGGGAGGCAGAGACTGCATCTTATGGCTGCCTACCTGTGGGCACACAGGGCCATTTCGGAGCGATAAGATCTGGAAACCGGACCTCCCTTGAGATTACATTACAGCCACTGCTGATCTTTGATTAGTCACTTACGCTGCTGACCAGTCACTGACTATTGGAATAAAGGGAGGACGCTCAGTGAGAAATATTTTCTATGTATAGAAAACAAAAATTTTCCCAACCTCTTAGCCTAGCTCCAGCTCTGTGAACTCCCGTTGGAATCACCTGCTGGCTCTGTTTGGGAAACTTTACATCATCAAGCTGCAGGGAATCCAGTCGACTGGGCAACTTCACGGTTTATATTGATAATGCAGAGACGCTGGTCTTCCCCCAAGTTCCTTTATTTTCATTTACTATTTTCAGATGCACAAGGAATGCTTGGGTACTACCTCCTCGTTAAGAAAGTGACAAGGTTGTAGACACCGGAAGCATCTCAGTTACAGCTGCCTTTACTGTGAGACTCAGAGCTCACCCCTTCCAGGGCTGGACCTCATGGTATATTTACACAGCTATATTCTTTTTCTTTGAAAGACCCCTACCCCTCACCCACCAAACTGTGTAAGCCATATGCCCCCAGACCTGAGCCTGCTGCTACAATAGGCTCATGGCCAAAAGCATGGACCAAGGAGCCAGTGCTGGGTTCCTTTGTACCCCCGACAGCACTCCTTATTGGATGTAGGAACTGGGGGTGAGTGACTCACCCCTTGGGCCTCAGTTTCCTGACCTGTAAAATTTGCAAGGATTATGGTACCACCGCCCCAGGCTGTTACGAGGATTTAATACATAGAAAGCGCTAGGAAGGGTGCCTGACACCTGGGGAACCCACTAAACGGTAGCTCCTAATCTATTACGATCTTGCTGTGTTTCCTTCCAGACCTTTCTGTGTATGTCCATGCCTGGATATGCACCTTTAACAAATACACAGAATTGCCTAATGTGTAGGGGTGTGATCATAGGTGCACGTTTATGTGAGTATATCATGTGCTACATAAAGCTCTGCAGCTTAGTTTTTTCACTCCATGATACAACTTGGGATCTTGTCATTTCAGTGCATACCCGGCTTTTCCTAGATCAACTAGTGCTTAAAATCTTAACGTGCACGCATGCTAGAAGGGAACAGCTCGTGGCCACTCGATGTATCATCCCTTGATGTTGCAATATGATACAAATTCCTGCAAATTCCCTCTCTTATAAAATATCAGTGGATCTCAGCCCTGGTGACAACAGGAGCTGATGCCCAGGTCCCAGTGGGTCAGATATCATTTATCTGGGATGATGCCTGGGCACCAGGGTTTTTAATTTTAATTTAATTTTTTTAGGGACAGGGTCTCACTCTGTCACTCAGGCTGGAGTGCAGCAGCACAATCATACCTCATTGCAGCCTCAAACTCCTGGGCTCAAGCGATCCTCCTGCCTCAGCCTCCCAAAGTGCTCGGATTACAGGTGTGAGCCACTGGCCCGGCCATGCACTGGAATTTTTAAAAGCTTCTCAGGGGATCCAAGAGTGCAGCCAGGTCTGAGGGCCACTGCTCTAGGGAGAGTTCTAAAATCAAGAAGCAAAACAAGAAGCTACAAGAAACAAGTCTGTGACTTTCGTATCCTGGACTGCCCCGTGCGCCAGGTCAGCACTCAGTAACCGACAACAAAAAGTTATGGTTCGCAATCAGAGAGCCTGTGTTCGATAATTAAAGTGGGCACTTCTGTCCCCAGGTTCTGTCACCAAATCGGCTGCTCCTGCATAGAACAAAAAGGCAGAGGCGCTTCTCTTCTGAGCTGGGACACCCATCTTCTCCTGTCCTTGGACATCTGAACTGCACATTCTCCGGCTTTCAGACTCTGGGACTTGCAACAGTGGCTCCCAGGGTTTGAGACCTTTGGACTTGAACTGAGCTATGCAACTGGCTTCCCCAGTTCTCCAGCTCGCAGACATCTCACAGTGGGACTTCCTTCTCAGCCTCCGGAACCGTGTGAGCCAATTTCTCTACTAAATCCTGTCTCTTACTCTCTATATATACATATAACCAGAGAACCTCCTAATAGAATCCCTGGTTGACAAGAGCAATGAGATGCTTGCAAATCTCTGGACACTAATTTTTAATCAATCGATTTATTTGCAAATGATCCTGATTTTTGTAATACGTAATACAATATATCACTGATTTGGTTACAAAGGGAAAACCAGAAATATCAATTATATTGGAAACTTTTTCTCTTTCATGTGGTGATGGGTTCTTTGGCGATTCATTTACCTGATAAAATATTTATTTTGTGTTGTGTTAAGCACTGGGGATACGGCAGTGAACAAGGAAGATAAAATGGTTTTTATGTGATTCTTTATATTTTTGTACATCTGAAATACATATTTTAATTGAAATGTAATTCACATGTAACATAAAATTCACCAGTTAAAGTATACAATGCAGTAGTTGTTCGGTACAGTGATCCCTGAGCATCCACGAGGGATCGGTTTCAGGACCTCCCGACGATACCAAAATCTGCAGATGCTGAAGTCCCTGACATAAAATGATGTGATATTTGCATATAACCTACGTACATCCTCCGGTACACTTTAAATCATCTCTAAATTACTTGTGATATCTAATACAACGTGAATGCTATGTACATAGTTGCTTAGGGAATAATGACAAGGATACAAGTCTATACATGTTCAGTATAGACATAATTTTTTTTCCTAGAATATTTCGATCTGAGGTTGGTTGGATCCAGGGATGCAGAGCCCACAGATACAGAAGGCTGGCTGTATATTCACGAGGTTGTACAATTACTACCACTACCTAATTCCAGAACATCTGTCTGACCCTAAAAAGAAATCCTATATCTATTATCCATAACTCCCTGTTTTCCCCAGCCCCTGGAAGCTACTAATCTACTCTCTGTCTCTACAGATTCGCCTATTACATACATTTCACATAAATGGAATCATATAATATGTGACTTTTTGTGACTGGTTTTCACTTAGCATGATGTTTTCAAGGTTTATCCATGTTACACCATGTGTCAGTATTTCATTTATATTGTCACACAATTTCCTTTGTATGGATTTATGCATATACCACATTTGTTTATCCATTCATCAGTTGACAGACATTTGAATTGTTTCCACTTTTTTAAAAAAATTATCATTCGGGGGGCAAGGGCAACATACGTAACCTAAACATCTGTACCCCCATAATATGCTGAAATAAAAAAAATTATCATTTGAATTTCTTTATCTTTAATCCTTCCTCTCCCCTCTTTTGTCTTCTCTTCCCCGCTTTTTGCATGGTTGATTTTTTCCTAATTTATTTGTAAGAGCTCTTTATATCTTAAGGCAATTGGTCTTTTGTCATCTGTTGCAAATAACCACCCCAGTTTGTTTCTTGCTCTTTGACATTGTTTAGGATTGTTCAAATTTGTTTTTTGTTTTTTTTTTTTTTTTTTGAGACAAGAGTCTCACTCTGTTGCCCTGGCTAGAGTGAGTGCCGTGGCGTCAGCCTAGCTCACAGCAACCTCAAACTCCTGGGCTCAAGCGATCCTTTTGCCTCAGCCTCCTGAGTAGCTGGGACTACAGGCATGCGCCACTATGCCCGGCTAATTTTTTCTATGTATTTTTAGTTGTCCAGATAATTTCTTTCTATTTTTTTTAGTAGAGACGGGGTCTCGCTCTTGCTCAGGCTGGTTTCAAACTCCTGAGCTCAAACAATCCGCCCGCCTCGGCCTCCCAGAGTGCTAGGATTACGGGCGTGAGCCACCGCACCCGGCCCAAAATTTGTTTTAATGTGTACATCGCTCAGTTTTGTTAGAAGTCTTTTTCTTAATGGTTTGTAGGTTGGGATTTTGCTCCTTAAGACCTCTATCCCTCCAAGCACTCTCTGAAGCCATAAGGTGCTATGAACAAACAATCGTTTTACGGAAAAATATAAAAGATTTTGAAAGTAAACTTGAGCATTATGACAGTAACACTATTATCTCCCACAAGAGGACAAAGTTTCATCCAATTCACTTCAAGAAATAAGGGAAGACTATAGGGTAAGAAGGCTAAGAATTCTGGAATCCAACAAGCTGGGTATGAGGTCTGTCTCTACCACCTTGTGGTTCAATGGCTTTGGGAAAGTATCTGAATCCGGCTAAGCCTCAGTTTTTATATCTGTAAAATGGGATCAAATGATACTCTTTACTTCACAGGGTTGTCTTTGGATTAAATGAGGTAGGTAATTAACCCATGAGCCCAGCATGACATGTGGCTCATCAGAAACACCACTAAGTGGAAGTGGGGATGATGTCGGCTACTCCCATTTATTAAGCAACTACTACACATGAGGCAGGACACAGAGAAACACTCACGGAGGAGCATAAAATGCAACATGATTGGATGAGAAAAGAGTACAAGTAAACAGCATTGCAGGCTCAGAGAAAGAAATGAGCAAAGTGCTCTCAGGATACAAGATCCATTCAGAGCCTTCATGCGGGAGGGGGTATTTGAGATGGTCCCTGAAGGATGAGGTAGGAAATGCTTTACAGGCAAAGGGAACTAAAAAATTGGCAGAAAAAAAAAATCAGCAAATGTTTAGATTTTAGTAGAGTACGGAGTGCCTAGAAACAAGTGGTTGGCTAGATAGGCGAGTTGTAGCCAATCTGCTGTGGTCCTCTATAAGGTCTTCAAGGATAGAAAATACTTTCTGTTCCCTTAACTTCATGTTGCAAACAGCAGGGACTTCATGTGGCACGCTCCCCTTCTTTTAGGGATAGAAGCCTTCCCCAGCTGTTAGCCAGGCACATGGCTGCCCAGCTAGAAACTACATTTCCCAACCTCCCTCACAGTCAGGTGTGGCCACGTGACTCAGTTCTCACCAATGGAACACACGCAGAGTGATGTGTGCACATTCTGTATCTCTTTCCTTAAAAAGAAATCTTTTGGCCTCTACCCGCTCATTTTCCCCTTCCTATGGGCTGGGGGTACCTGGTGGTAAGTGGTGTTGACCATGTAGACAAGGTCGGCCCTCAGGAGTTGGCAGAGCAACAAAATGGAAGAAACCTGGGTTCTTGGATAGTCATGTGGAACATGGACACCTACTGACACTGGGCTACTCACCTACCACGCGACTATCACAGGAGAAGGAAATAAAATAGCTCTATCTTCTTTGAGGCTTTGTCTTTTGGGGTCTCTGTCTCAGTAGCTTAGCCTGTACCCTAATTTACATACTTAGCAAATGCTACCAATTGTAGATTCATACGTCAGGTCTTAGGAGATTGTCTTCTATGACCAACTTCAGTTAATTAAGATTTAAATGGGGTTGGGAAAAGCTCAAGTCTCTCACCCAGGTAAATAATAACCAAATTGGATTGGGATTCACAATCCTTAGAGCAATCATTCACTCATTCCTCCTTTCCTCGGCATTTATTAAATCTCATGGGTGTATATCCTTTGGCTTCTAGAATGTACTCCCCAGAAAGACAAATCACAAATATATGATTTAAGGAAAGGGTTAAACAAGTGAAAGGTGACATGTCTCTACTTTATATGACATGTACTGAAAGAGCTCGTGTAGTAGCAAGAGAAATGGCCAGAGTCCAGCAGGCCAGATGGAGGACTTTGTGGAAATGGGGAATTTTGAACCTGGTCTTTGAGCAGGGAATGATGGAAATGAAGAGGTAGGCATAGAAATCCGAGGAAACAGCAAAACAAAGGGAAGAAGTAGAAGATTAGTGACTTAGAAGGACACGAAAGGGATCAAGATATGCCACCTCAAAATATGCCACTGTGGCATATTATTTTGAACAGAGGACAACTGAAAAACAGTAGATGCAAGAAGACCTCTTTGTCCTCTCCCTTTCTGCCTAAAAGCAGGGAATAAAGTTTCCCCCTCCCCTTTACCAGGATGAGAAGAGCAAAGCTTATCACCAGAGATGGAGAGTCAGAACCAAGATGAGTCTGCACAAATGAATCTTACTAAAACCGCACTTATCTTCCATTCGTTTCCCCCATATAGTTCCTAGTCACATATCCATAATTCACCACCCTTTATTATAATAAAATGGTATATAAGCTCTCAAGTTTAACCACTTCTTCGGGTTTTCACTTCTTTTCTCTGAAGCCCCCATGCATCAATAAAAACTGTATGCCTTGTCAGTTTAATTTGCAGGCCCCAATAACAGAACTTAAGAGCATAGAGGAAAGCTTTTTCCTCCCCTTCACACAGTAAAGGGAATGCTCAGCTGAACTGGGCGGTCATATTGGAAAACACAAGAGATGAGACTCAAAACATTTGCGACAGTTGATGGAGCAATTTGAATGTGAGACTGAGGACAGAAGAATATTGTTTATCTGGGATCCTAAGCTGGATGCTAGAAGCTTCCAAGCAATAAGAGTATTATAAAGGGATTTTTAAGTGATCATTGTGACCATTATTTTAAATATCATGTCATTGCTGAAATTGAAGGATGATTTCATAATTGGTGTGTGGTGACGATATGACCTACTAAACATGAGATAGCCAGCTAGGGAGGTCACAGAAACTCAATCCCTGTGACACAGACATGGCTTGGGGGATCTTAAAAGACTTCCACAATGAGCTCACAGCTGCCTGTCATCCTCACATACGTTGTGTCTTCTCCTGTTTGTTCATATGTTTTGGTGAGTCACAATGACAGCACTGAATTGTATCAGTGCAAATGGGTATTACACATAAAATAGGTTTTCCTCTCCCGATCCTTAAGCTGTTCTTGGAGTTAAAAAAAAAAAAAAAAAAAATCAAGAATCTAAACTCCAGTAATACTGTTAACCAGCAAAAGGCTAAGAACCTACTGTATTTAAATATGATGTGGCATTCATAATGTTTAGCAGTTAGCATTTAATTGTAAATGTTCTGGCATATGTTACAGAAACCCACCGAGACTAGCTGAAGCAAAGGGACATTATCATCAACACATAGGCATGTGTGATGGGCGCCAACAGCAGGCAGTGTGGTTGGATTCAAGATGAACTGGACAGGAGCTAGCAGGGCCTCAGGGTGGGAATTTTTTTTTTTTTTTTTAAGAGATGGGGTCCCGCTATGTTGCCCAGGCTGGTCTCAAACTCTTGGCCTCAAGCGATCCTCCCATCGCGGGCTCCCAAGTAACTGGGATTCCGGGCACAGTCAGAATGGGCATTTTTGCAGCTCCTCTCTGGCACTCCACAGTCTCTCAGTTTCTGCTTCTTGCTTCACGCTTCTTCATGATCTCTCTGCAGTGCAGACCGGCTTTTTCCAAGCACATTCTAGAAGGTGACTGGTATCTTCCACCCACTGACCAACTGACAGACTGAGTGGCTACACTGAGTCCCAAGTCCGCACTTGTGGGAGAAAGAATCAGATTGGCCCAGCTGTGGTCACGTGGCCGCCCACTGTCCAATCAGTTATGGGCCATGAGTGCGGGCGGAAGAAGACAGTCACGGATGCTGCTGCCCCACCTCCTGCAGGTGGGGAGGGTAGTTTCCGGAGGGGGGACTAAAAGCACGGCTGGTTAGAGTCCCAAAAAGGTACACAGTATTAGACATGCTGTGTCGTAACATCTTCCATTCTATACGTTTCTGTAGTTTATTGGAATTTCCCCACCTGAATTGCAGACTTCTTCTGAACAAGAATGTCAACTGTTTGTTTTTACCTCCTACTCAACTCCTCTGTTCTCAAGAGAATTAGAAACATATGTCCACACAAACACTTACATATGAATATTCCCAGCGGCATTAGTTATAACAGCCAAAAAGTGGAAACTACCCAAATGTCCGTCAACTGACAAATGGGTAAATAAAATGCGATATATTCATATAATGGATTACTCAGCCACGAAAAGGAATGAAGCGCCGACACCTGCTACAACTCGGATGCATCCTGAAGACACTATTGCTCAGTGAAAGCAGCCAGACACAAAAGGCCACATAGTTTATGATTCCACTTACATGAAATGTCCAGAACAGGCAAATTCACAGAGACAGAAATCTGTAGAGACAGAAGGTAAATCAGTGGTTGCCAGGAACTGAGGGGAGAAGGCGTAACTGCTAATAGGTACAGGGTTTCTTCCAGGGGTAGCAAAAATGTTCTGGAATTGTGGTAATAGTCAAACAACTTAGTGAATATACTAAAACCCACTGAGTTGTACATTTTAAAAGAGCAAATATTGCAATATGTGAATTATCTCAATAAAGCTATAAAAAAAACAATAAAGCAACAAACAGGGAAGAAGAAATTGACCACAGAATTAACAAGAATGCTAAATATAAGAAGAGGGGGAGATGTCTGTAAATGAAGCAGAGACTTACAGACACGTGACCAAGATAACATCCTGTTAAAAATCAAGAGGAAGCCTGGGGTGGTTAAAAAGTGTGGAAGCTTCCCCTGGCGAGTCCAATGGATTTGGTCCTGGCTTTGCTAGCTGTTACCCTTTCTAAGCCTTATTTTCTCATCTGCAAAAAAGTGGATAATATTAATAATATCTATCGCCCCAGGTTGGTAGGAAGAACACTTAGGCAGGCGCTCCTTGACTTACAATGGGGCTATGTCTAGATCAATCCATTGTAAGTTGAACGTGTCATAAGTCAAACATGTATTTTCTACTTAGGATATTTTCAATTCTCAGTGGGTTTATCTTGATGCAACCCCACAGTAAGCTGAGGAGAGTACTGAATGTCTATCACTTTAGCACCATTGTAAAGTTGGAAAATCGTAAGTCAACCCATGGTAAGCTGGGGGCCATCATGCATGCAGGCCCCTCCACACAGCAGGACCTCAACTCACGTTGGCCATGGTCACACGCATCTAGGTGCCTCAGTTGCAGTCTCCGTTCATCTCTTGGAAACAAATGAAGCAATGAATGAGCGACTAGACTGAACAGGCGGAAGTTGGAAGAGAAAGAACATGGAGAAGATTGGTGCCTGCAGAGATGGGGAGAAAACTAGCAAATGAACAAACGGGAAGAGAAGGCATTGGATAAGCAAGTGGGTGCATGAGTCATTAGGGTGACAGGATGTAACACTGGATCGCTAAGGCCTCTAGGTACCATCTGAACTTTTTCTTTTTAAACATTTTCTTTCTTAATGAATAAGACCAAATAAAACCTTCATTGAATCAAAGACATAATATAAATTATGGTGACCTGCATGTAAAACCTGAGCACCAAATTTGGCCTTTGGGGAGCACTTACGTATAAAAATAAGCATTAGTCTGGGGACGGTGGCTCACGCTTGTAATCCTAGCACTTTGGGAAGCTGAAGTGGGAGGATTGCTTCAGTTTGGGAGTTCAAGACCAGCCTGAGTAAGAGTGAGACAGCCTGAGTCTACAAAAAATAGAAAAACTAGCCAGGTGTGGTGGTGTATAACTGTGGTTCCAGCTACTTGGGAGGCTGAGGCAGGAGGATCGTTTGAGCCCAGGAGTTTGAGGTTGCAGTGAGCTATGATGACCCCATTGCACCCTAGCCTGGGCAATAGAGCAAGACCCTGTCTCAAAAAAACAAAACAAAACGAAACAAAAAAACAAAGCATTAAAACCTTCATCAGGGCACAGTGCAGTGGCAGGGTGGAAGACCTCGACAGGAGTGACCACGAAGGCGCCTGGTGTGTGGCTGCAGGGGACTCTTGGTCTTGGGGAATCGCCAGCTGCTCTGTGGAGGGGCCAGAAGAGCCTGTCTTTGAAGGCGGGACCCCTTCATCCAAAATGTCACAAGTCTGACATGAAACAAAATTATCGGTGGGCAGAAGGGTGTGAGAGAAGGGCTGTCCTTTTCCTTGTTCCTGGGCTCTGACCACTCTTCAAGGATTCTGGCTGTCTGTAGACAAACCTTTAACCTTAGAACTTTTGCCATTTCCAAATACTACGTTTTTTCCAAGTAAGCTGACCAGATAGCTGTCACTTAAACTTGGAGGTTGGCTTAAAACAGACCGAGGTTCGTGAAAATCCTGCCGCCCTTCAGTAATAACTGCAAATCCTAACACAGCACTCATTCTGTGCCAGCCGCTGTGCTTTGCACATTTCAAGTCATTTACTCCTTACAACAACCCACCAGATAGATCCTGTTTGTTTTCCTGTGATCGAGTTAAGGAAACGAAAGAACAGAGGAGTTAGACAACTTTCCCAAAGGCACACAGCCCAGAAGACATAGCACCAAATCTGCCGAATGTACCACAGACAAAAAGATTGCAGGAGGACTCTCAGACACGAGAGGATGGCAGAAAATCCCTATCAGGTTGAGCTGCGTATGTGCTGCAACATTACACTAAATACAAAAGCCTTCAGAGCAAATTAAACCAAAGCAACTCATCTCCAGCGGTAGTACAGGGGCCATGTTTTGGAATTGAGTGCGAGAGGGAAAGTAACCGCATGGGAACTGCTGGGATCGACCCCTGACACATCGATCCATCGTTTCACAGTCCCTGGAAGGACTCCCCAGGCCTTTTTCTTTTTTCTGAAAGGTCTAAAAAGTATCCCTCGGGAAGCAAGTAAAAGCCGCTCCCAAAGTCCTCCTTCCAGGGTGGTCTTCTTTTCTTGCAAGAAGCTCTTGGCTCCGAGGAGGGTCCAGACTTTGTGTCTGAATGTTTGGTAAAGCATCTGGGGGTCTCAGAGCCCTGCCACCCTGGTGTGTTCTCACTCTTTTAGGGGACACGGCCCATGTGAATCTCAGAACTTCTATCTCTAGTGGAAACAAGTCCTCAAAAAGCCTGGAAGGGATTCGAGCTTGTCAAAGAAGGGTCAGCGTGTATATGCGGGGGAGGAGGAGGGTGGTAAAAATAAGAATCATTTGCTATCTTGGATTGTTTAAATATTGGGAAAGTCGAGACAGCCAAAAAGTCTAAAAAAAATTGATAGTGGAGACAGACACAGACACTGCTATGGATTTTCTAAAACAGATTTTCCTCTTCTGGCGCTGACTGATCATTTAGCAACACCAGGATGACAATAAAGAAACAAAAAAAGCATATATAAGCAAAGGATTGCCTATTTTATAGTAAATTAGGAAAATTAGCAAAAATGAGTCCCTTTAAACGAGGAAAATTTATCCATGGCGTAACGCCCTGCCCAAAGTGTCATTTAAATGATACTAAAGTGAGCAGTCTGGCAAGTTACTGAGTATTATCATATTCATTAATTTTGAAAGAAAAATCTACACGACTGCTACCCAGATGCTAAAAACCCCTCTGACGTAAACACGCACCGTCCCAATTCAGTGATTATTTTTAGTCTAATCACCCAAGATTACGACTATAAAGTTAGATGGGGGGGAAGAAAAAGGGGTAGAAAAAGAGTGTGATTTCCTGGAAATCCCACAATGCAATTTCACTCTGAACTTGCAAAGCAAATATCCAGGCATGATCTGCATGAAACTGGGTGGTGTTTCGTTCTAGAACTATGGGCCCCAATTAAAAATAATGAGGCCTGTCTCCAGCCGCCAGACCCAATTAGAGATAATGAGGACTGATGGCTCCTGAAATAGATTCATTTTTCTCTGATAGACGAATTGGGACAGGGTCTTGGTAGGGGTCATTGGGATAGGCCCGGCAACAAAGCATGGGTCACTCAAGCTTACAAGCCCTTACGAATGCAGCTATTAAATAAGGAAGTAGGAAGTTCCTGGGCTCCCAAAGCACTGGAGTAACCCGGCAAGATGTGCACCCATCAGGCACATTCGGATATACATTGTTATCCAAACGGAGTGTCTGTTGCTATTAAAGACTTTTAAGCAGGGGCCATATCATTTAAATGATTACTTAAAAAATACTGCAAAAGCATAGCCGACTTTATGTATATATATATATGTGTGTGCATATGTATGTAATTGCATGTGTGTGTATTTATATGTGTGTGTGTGTGTGTGTGTGTGTGTGTGTGTGTGTATACTTATTTGGAATAATTTTAGATTTACACAAAAGTTGCAAAGACAACGCAGACCGTTCCCATATACCCTTTACCAGCTTCCTCTAACGTTAACATCTTACCTAACCTGGTACACTGGTTACAACCAAGAGATGAAATTAACATTTCCATAACTAGACTGTCAATTTGATTCAGATTGCATCAGTTTTACCACCAATGTTTGTTTTCTGTCCCATGATCCAGGACACCACCCTGCTGTCTGAAATTACCATGTTCATTCACTTGTTTACTTAGTCATCGTCTGACTCCTCCCCCAGAGATTCCTCTAGAGCAGAGAGACCACGGCTGTCCCGTCCACAGCTGCACCCCCGGCGGTTAGCCTTGATCGCAACGTGGAATTCTAGGAACCAAGGCGAACTATCGCCCAAGTGTGTAGGAGGCTCCATTGTCAAGGCCTTGGCACAATAGCTGGCACATAATTGGCACATGATATCTGAGGTCGAATTGCTTTTAAGGAGGGGGGAGCACGGCATCGTGGTAAGAACTTGCCCTGGCAGGTGCTTAATTATTATTAGTGGAATGAATGAAAGGAAAAGGCCATTATTCAGTGAAGGCAGGAACCGAAAGATCTGCAGGCAGCTCCCAGTTTCTGAGCTATTTCAACAACCTGCATTTAAACTTTCTTTGAATCGTTTTCAAACACAGGAGCAACCAAAGACCAGCTCACAATCCCTAAGTCATCCCAAATTCATTCTAACACCCATCGAGACGACTGATTAATCTGTTCTGTCCATAGCCTCCCTTGGAAAGGTTCTCTCCCTCTCTGTGCTGTCTCCTAAGTCCAAGGGAGAGAAGGCAATCCTCCCTAAGGCAGGGGTAAGCCAATTTTTCTGGAAAGAGCTAGACAGGAAATATTTTAGGCTTTCCAGGCCATAAAGGGCTCTGTTGCCACGACTCAACTTTGCTGTTGTGGCTGAAAAGCAGCTGGGGACAAAATGTATGTAAATGAGTATAGCTGTGTTCCAGTAAAATTTTATTACTGTTTTCCAACCTAGGATACACCCACCCATATATATCATGCGTGTATACATAGCGTAAGGCAACACACAGAACAGAACAGGGACAACGCTAAACATACCACCCAATGAACAGAGTTTGTGCATATAAAGAAGGGAGGTTTCTAAAAGCAGAAACCGATTGGCAAAAAAAAAAAAAAAAAAGCGATTTTATTGTACTAAGAATTGGTGTGGCATAATACTGTTAAGAACAAAAGGTCCATCACCTCCTATAGTTATCAGTTTTTGAGTGTGGTGAGAACATTTAAGATCTACTCTCGTAGCAAATTTTAAGGATACGTTAATTAGCTGAATTATGATAATCATTCCACCACATATACATATCAAACCATCACATCGTATACTCTAAATATACACAATTGTATGTGTTGATTACATCTCAATAAAGCTGGAAAAAAGGAAATACGTATGCTGTAATATTTAGTGAAAAATATAGGAGAAAAACATATCATGTCTCTGCAAAACATGTAGGCAAGAAAACATTGGAAAACAATCCATTTTCGAGATGTGATTTTTATAATTTCGCTGTTATTTTAGATTTGTTTATTAAAGAGCATGAAATGCAAGGGGAATAAAAAGAATAAAATTTCCGGAGCCAGCACTGCCACATCCTGGCTCTGCGACCTGTTCTGTAACCCCATGGTGTCTCAGATTCCTTGCTTGTTTAAAAGGGATGCTGTAATAGTAGCATCTCTCCCATAGGATTGTTGTAAAGATTAAGAATTAATGTGGTTGCTTGCACAACGATGTGAATGTATTAAATGCCACTGAATTGTTCACTTTAAAATATTTAATTTTCTGTTATGTCAATTTCACCTCAATTTAAAAAAAAGCAACTAAGGTCAATCATACATGCATGTTACAAACTCTGATGATTATTTTCAGAATTTTAACCAGAAACCTGCAGCATCCTGACAACAGGGAAGTACCTACAAATGAGACTTTTTAGAGACCACTGATCCTTCTTTCAAGCTTTAAATAATTCTAAGCGATACATCAATCAATGCAATAGATCTAAGATATTTTTGAGAGTCTAGAAAAAAGAGTTAATGCATAGAAAGCATTTACAGCAAGACCCAGGACAGAGCAAACACTCAATAAATGCTAATTATTACTATGGCTAATTATTACTATGGCTAAGCGACAAAATGATCAGAATTTTAAAGCTGAATTGAATTTCAGAAGAAAGCACATTATTTTTTTTGGAGACACCATGTCAGAGCATAATGGGTACTCTTCTTGTTTAAAAATAACTACGGAGCCTGGGACCACACTCTGCTGTAGCGTGGAGGAAGAGTTCCCTCCTCATTCTCCCTGTCTGGGAGGGATGGCATGTTCCCAAGACTCGCTAGGCTGGAGATGGGAGAAGAAAGTCCAAGAAGGGGCGACAAGATGGAAGTGGGGGCAAGCAGGATAAAGCAGGAATCCAGAAACATACAAACTGTGGGGCCCTGGGAACCCAGACAGTGATGGAATCACTCACCTGGTGGATGAGGAGAACACCTGGACAGGTGCAGGCAGGTAAGCAGGTTGTGCTCCAGGAGCGATTAGCCTCTTCAGGTAAGGACCGCTGCACACTGACAGGGCCTCACGTAGCCGCTCCCCTTGGGCCACAGAAATGCTTTCTACACAGGACTTTTGCCCAGTAATGAAGAATAGTTATCAAGGACGCAACGATCTCATGTAAGCCTTAAATAAATTAGAACAGAGGCTTTCTCAGATAAGGTGATATACGTGGAAAGAAATCAGTGTTAACCCACCATCTTCACACCAGCTCCCCGAGCAAGATCTTAAACTTTACTATAATGATGATTTTAATATCTAAGAGATACATTGAAGAAGTATTGTAGTCCATCAGAAGTATGTTATTCATGGGGTGGGGGGAGAGTTTAAAAAATAAGTTTGGCAGATTGGATTGTCCAAAGATGGTCACAGCGGTGTTTCCATCCCACTTGTTCATCTAGATCTTGCCATTCCCCTATCAAAATGTGGAGTCTAATTCCCTGCCTTGAATCTAGGTGGGCTTGTGACTGGCTTGTAACCAACACAATGTGGCAGAAAGGACACCGCGTGGCTGCTGGGGCCAGGCCAAAGACACAGCTAGCACAGCATCTGGCTGCTCTGAGGTGGCCATGCTGTGGGGAAGCCCAGCTGCGTGGACAGGCCACATGTGGGCATTCTGGCCACAGGCCTTGTCTTCCTGTCCCCCGAGTCCAGGGGCCAGACATGAAAGCGAGTGAGTCTTCGGATGTTATGAGCTCAATAGTCGGGTCGTTCCCACCCCAGCCTTCGAGTCGTCGCAGTTGAGGCCCCAGACCACCCAGGACCGCAGACAAGCCAGCTCCCTTATCTTACGTTTTCTCAATTCCTCAGCCACAGAATCAGTGAGAATAAAAGCGTGGTTTTATCAAGGATGAGTATGGGTGACGTATTACTCCCCAGTAGTAACTGAAACAATGAGAAATAGACTCTTAACTGACGCCATGAACTGAGTCCCAAGATTAGCTATCACGTTCCACACCCTGCTGAACACACTGATGCCACCGGGCATGCTGAACTCTCAAAAACAGCAGACCTTCTAGAACCTTCCTACCTAAGGTCCAAGGACTTGCAGAGCCAGCACCATCTGGGAGCACTTAGAACTGCACAATCCCAGGCCGCCTCCAAAACATACTAAATTAGAATCTGCCTTTTAATAAGACCCCCTGGTGACCTATATGTACTGTAAGGTTTGAGAAACAGGACTCTCTAGAACATCCTGCAGTTCTGTCCCTACCAGCTGAGCTCAGTGCTTAACAAGAGTCACCTGTATTTGCTCCCGAACCTATTTGTGCCTATGACACTTGCTATTGTAATTAAGTAATTCATTTAAACCCAGATAAACCAATAGAATTTGAGTGTGTGGCTCTCTCTCAATACGTCTTATAAAGAGAATGTGGCCCGTGGTTTAATTTCCATTAAGTTAGGTGAGGGGAAGAAACTGTAAAAGATTTAGGAAGAAAATCTAGAAGGATTCTGTACTCGGATTGCTTTCCAAGTGTCATTAGGTCCTCATTCCACAATGAAAAAACTGACGCTGGGAACTCCAGACAATCCACTATGGGTATAGTTAAAGCAAGAACAGTATGTGTCTTGGTCCCACATCCAAAATGAAAACAAATAAAATAACTATGACCCTGATCAAATGATCTATAAATCGACATGCATAGATATGTTTAAGTTAAAATACTCAACATTTTATTTGAGTATTTGACAATGCATGGTAGACACTACAGAGTGGTGACTCAGAGGCCAGTCAGGGCCCTCTCCTTCCTTGTATCCTATTTAAAAGGCTGGAGTTGTAAAATTCTGGGTTTTCCAGGCTCCCTTGCAGCTAGGGAAGGCATTATGGCTCAGTTCCAGCCAAAGAGCTGCAAGCTGTGAGTGGGAGTGTCTAGGAGGGGCTTCCAGGGAATCTTTACAAAGACGACACATCCAGTGTGCGTGTAGGTGTTTCATGCAGCAATAAACATTTTTAAACAATATATCTGGTTCTCTGCTTAGAACTGCTTACCATACTCCAAGTATAGAGCCACCTTCGTCGACCCATCCATTTCCCCAAGGACGTATGTTTAGGTTGACTCCAGCTCACTATGACCTCAAATAACAGCCCGATGAACCTCTTCAAATGCGTCCCCTTTGGGACCTATGTATGCACAGCTTGTCAGGGGTGTCTGCTATTGTGATGTTGTATAATTTAAGCCCTAAGTTGTGGTTTTCTATCAGCCGGGGGTGTACAAACACCTTACTGCATCCTCTACCCGTCTCCACTCTCCAGACCCCTCTCCCAACAGGACTGCAATCCTTTCTTGCTATTCTATTTCCCAGACCAGAGAGAAGCTGGTGGACGAATAAGGTCCTGGTGATTTACCATGTGAATTTGTAAAACATCAACAAGGCATGAGATAGGACACCAAAGAATGACTTCCCACCACCCCAAACAACCAGAGGAAGGGATTTTTTTTGGAAAGGAAAACAGGCAATGGGTTCTTCTTTCCACCCAGATCACGTAGGGCTCTCGCTTAACATCAGATCTCAGGGAACTGTCCTCTCACCATAAGACCCTGCCTAGTGCTGCTATGTCTCCTTTTGTGACTTGAATGTCTTGGAAAACAGGAAAAGGAGCAAATCTTTTCATCTGGCAATTCTGAGATCTAGAAGTTTCTTTGAGTATTAAAAGCTAGTGTTTATTTATCTCACTAAGAAGGGAGAGTAGACATGCAGTAGATAATCCAGAAACCCTTTTCGTGTGTTTACAACTACGTGCACATTTGTTTAGCCCCTCCACCCTTGAGCCCAGTGGTCCTTGGCTTCCATCTGCCTGTCCGCTGACTTGGGTCCAGGTGGGTGGGGACGACGACAAGATGTCCAGAGTTGGGAGAATATTGCTAACTGGGATTGTTTTCAGCTGTTGGGGGGCTCGGTTATGTTTCAAGAGAGACAACAAAGGAGCTCTAAGACTAGGATGTTTGCTATGATCTGTAAATGTGGTGGGTAAGCTCAATTCACAAGTTATTTTGCTTTTTGTCTTTCTTAGTTTTCTTCTGACTGGGGGTGTTGGGAGCAGGGACTGAGAGGCGTTTCGCTAACAGTTACTGGCCTGGCCAACGGCAGGTTGACTCTGTTGTTCACCACCAACATCATGCACATTTATAGCCTCAAAGGGACTTTCAGATCAGTGTATACAAACAGATGCATTGGGAAATAATATCATGAATAAGCTAAAGCCAACTGTCTAGATTAGTGGTGCCAACAGAACCTTCCGCGATGGTGTTAATGTTGTCATATGTTTGTGTTGTCCAATATGGTAGCCATGAGCCATGTGTGACCACCAAGTACTTGAAATGTGGCTAATGACTGAGAAACTAAAATTTAAAATTTCATTTTAATACATTTAATTTTAAATTTACTTAGCTCCATAGTGTTCATGGCTACCATATTGGACAATGAAAGTAGCCAATTTTTGTAATTTAAAAAAATGCTTTGTTTTTGCCCCAGTCTTATTGATATAATCGGCCAGTGGTTCCAAGCTGGGGACAATTTTGCTTGTGAACCCCAGGGAACATGTAGCATTGTCTAAATATATTAATAGTTTTAGTCATCATGATGAGGGAATAAGGGTGCTACTAACATCTAGTGGGTAGAGACCAAGGATGCTACTAAACATCCCACAATGACCAGGAATCTCCTTGAACAAAGCATCCAGCCCAAATATCAATATTGCCAAGGCTGAGAACCATACCATAGGCCTTTTTCATAGCAAGCAAAGGTTTTCCTAATTTGTATAATTGCTATATTAATTTCCTTGATTTAAATATTTTTTTAAATTTTGGTAAGAAACACCTTAACCGTTTTTAAGTGTACAGTTTAGAAGTGTTAAATACATTTACATTATTGTGCAACAGATCTCCTAGAATTGTTCATCTTGCAAATCTGAAACTCTATAGTCATTAAAAAACCACTGTCCTTTTCCTCCTCCCTCAGCCCCTGGTAACCACCACTCTACTTTGTTTCTATGAATTTGACTATTCTACATACCTCATACGAATGGAATCACACAGTATTTGTCTTTTATGTGACTGGCTTATTTGACTTAGCATGATGTCCTCAAGGTTCATCCATGTTGCAGCATATAACAGGATTTCCTTCCTTTTTAAGGCTGAATAATATTCCCTTGCATGTATATGCCACATTTTGTTTATCCATTCACCTGTGGATGGATACTTGGGTTGCTTCCACATTTTGGCTATTGTGAATAATGCTGCTATTAACATGAGTGTACAAATACCTGTTGGAATCCCTGCTTTCAATTCTTTGGGGTATACGTCTAGAACATAGATGTATTATTTCCTTGATTTTTAATTTTTTATTTATTTAGAGACAGGGTCTTGCTCTGTCGCCCAGGCTGGAGTGTAGTGCTGTCATCATAGCTCACTGTAACCTCAAACTCCCGGCCTCAAGCCATCCTCCAGACTCTGCCTTCAAAGTGCTGGGATTACAGGTGTGAGCCACTGTGCCCCGCTGGGTTATGGATTTTCAGAAAGACTAGCACAGAGGCGAAGTGCCCCTGTGCCTTCTTGTCACACCCTATTGGGAGTGCATGAGATCCACATGACATCAGTGGTGACATTAACCTTCGTCACTTGGTTAAGGTCATGTGCGCCAGACTGCTCCATTATGAAGTTACGCTATCCATCTCCCTACTCTCTTCATTGGAGTTGAGTCACTAAGATCAGCCCAGCAGTGAAGGGCTAGGGTTAGGGGAGAATCCCATCACTTGGAAGACAGAGTACCTACATATATTATTTGGGATTGTTCTGTAAGGAATATGTCTCTTCTCCATGTAACTATTTCTTCAATCCTTTGTTGGTATATACTCACAGATACTTTCTACTTTGAGTTATAACCCAAATTTGTTCGGCTTTGGCCATTCCTTGCTTTTTTAAACAGTGTACCAATAACTATATATTTTGCATTTGATACTTTAATGTATGTTTCAAACCTGATAGAAACAGACTTTTTCCAAGGAATGAGTCTTGCCACAAAGTCAATGTTACTAATGTCATTGATCATGGTGGCAATAAATGCTACAGCTGATCATTCTGGACAAGATGTTATCCAACCCAGCACCCCAGAGACCCAGCTGAAATAAGGACCAGTTGCAAAGCACCTCTAGAATTATCCTGAGAGGCTTATAAGCTTCCCCTCAAGACAGGGCTGTACAACCCTTCTGGGAGGGTCATCAATTGGTCCAACAGAGAGGACATTGTCATTAATACTCAGCTGGTGCAATGGTGCCCCATATCCCTGAGTTCAGGGGTAAGCAATCACACCAGTGTGGAGGGTGTGGGCCTAAAAGTAAACAAAGCCATCTCTTTAGCCAGACATAGACATTCAAACACAAAGTCATCTGTACTTTCATTTTGCCCTGAGCTCTATATCAAAAAGCTGAGTGGAAAAAGAATATTTGCAATAAACAACAGTTCATTTGGATAAAGCAGTTGTTTGTTTGTTTCTCGAAAAACAAGCCCTGAAAAGCGATGGGAAGCATGTTACGTTCTTTTTAGCATTCCAGCTTTTCCATTTTCCTCTGAGACAATGTATTCTCTCGAATGCAAAGTTATTCCTACCTTTTGTATCTGAAGTCAAACCAGAGATTAGGAAAGAGAACTTATTTTGGTGTATATAGAAGTTGTCTATGAATCTAAATGACCATTGAAATGGCTCTTGTCATTTTAAAATTTAGTGAGCAATTATTTAAAATTAAATATATTATAAATTGTTTAAAAGACAACAGCCTTACTTGGCTATTTGGAGGTCCCCGGCACATACTGGCGGGTCACTACTATAAAATGATCTGTATTCAGGATGGTGTGTACAAATGTGCCATTTTCATTCTCAACGTCAAGCACGTCATAGTTTTCAGTCAGTGGCTCAGCCCAATGACGGTTTCAAAATCAGGGCCATTGTCCTTAGGAGTCCTTTTCATTTCCAGGGCAGATTAATTTTTGCAGCCATCAACCCATCCCAGCTCATGCAATGCATGACGACTTTCTTCCTGATTAGTGAACAGCAGGTATTGGTTTTGATAATGAGCTCTCGGCTGGGCACATCTACCAAATTCTCACCGCCTGCTCCACTGTGAAGTTGCTCTTTAAACAAATTCTAATGGGATTCAAAAGAATTAAAGCTAAGCGCACTGAAAGAACACTTCTGTGTAAGCGCTTGGTAGGTTTCAAAGCACACACAACGGGCTGCAGAATTTCACATTTGCGAGGTGATGAAACAGACATTCTTAGGGACTCGAGTGTCCCAAACAAGTCAGGCGCTAGGACCTCCACTGTATTCCCTGGGCCTAAGTTGTGGAGGTCTTTTTGTCCGTTACACCCATGCATGTAATCAGCGATTGTTCCTATTGTAAATCCCAGATTCACCATCTGCATGCTCCAAAAGGCTAGTGGATTGTTAATACCCAGTCCCTATGGGATTAATCTGCAATTTCACACTAAATGATTTTTAAGTATAATTTGTTACAATGATACAACATTACCATTTCTAAAACAAACAGCTGGGATTGTTACATTGCAATAAAAAGAGTAAAATGTCCACGCGTTTATATGCAACTATGTTTTATGTTCACTTCAGTTTAGACTCAGATGGGAATAGATGAAAAACCCCAGTCTAGAACCTTGGGAATGGGCTGTTAGTAAGTGAACACACTGCTTTTTGTTACTGGGGAACATGATCTGGACACACAATAGTGATAAGACTGAAAGAAAGTTCTCTGAGTAGTTCTTTAAAACCATTCAGGGTTGTTCAGTGTTTGCAGGATAAAGCTGCTTGCAATGAAAAGTATGAGTTTGGATTCTCTGCCGAGCAACAAACTATTCCATTACAGGTCCTTTTGTGGACAAAGGAGGACCGCCCCTCCCACCCCCAGATCAGTCTGTGATATTAGAAAGAGCTGGCTGGAAGCATGCAGAGAAATGATGCCTTATCATGTCTTAGTTTATTACACAAAAGATATTATTCCAATCAAAAGTTGTCTATATGAATTTCAAAATACAGTATCCAGATACAAAACCATCCACATATAGCCATCTAATCTTTGACAAAGCAGACAAAAACATACACTGGGGAAAAGAATCCTTATTCAATAAATGGTGCTGGGAAAATTGGATAGCCA
>NW_012148775.1:3464465-3465534 GCF_000956105.1 Propithecus coquereli | reverse complement strand
GATCTGTAAATGTGGTGGGTAAGCTCAATTCACAAGTTATTTTGCTTTTTGTCTTTCTTAGTTTTCTTCTGACTGGGGGTGTTGGGAGCAGGGACTGAGAGGCGTTTCGCTAACAGTTACTGGCCTGG
Source organism: Propithecus coquereli (assembly GCF_000956105.1). NCBI lineage: Eukaryota > Metazoa > Chordata > Mammalia > Primates > Indriidae > Propithecus > Propithecus coquereli. Next base: position 3,465,406 of record NW_012148775.1, on the reverse strand, counting down.
CCAACGGCAGGTTGACTCTGTTGTTCACCACCAACATCATGCACATTTATAGCCTCAAAGGGACTTTCAGATCAGTGTATACAAACAGATGCATTGGGAAATAATATCATGAATAAGCTAAAGCCAACTGTCTAGATTAGTGGTGCCAACAGAACCTTCCGCGATGGTGTTAATGTTGTCATATGTTTGTGTTGTCCAATATGGTAGCCATGAGCCATGTGTGACCACCAAGTACTTGAAATGTGGCTAATGACTGAGAAACTAAAATTTAAAATTTCATTTTAATACATTTAATTTTAAATTTACTTAGCTCCATAGTGTTCATGGCTACCATATTGGACAATGAAAGTAGCCAATTTTTGTAATTTAAAAAAAATGCTTTGTTTTTGCCCCAGTCTTATTGATATAATCGGCCAGTGGTTCCAAGCTGGGGACAATTTTGCTTGTGAACCCCAGGGAACATGTAGCATTGTCTAAATATATTAATAGTTTTAGTCGTCATGATGAGGGAATAAGGGTGCTACTAACATCTAGTGGGTAGAGACCAAGGATGCTACTAAACATCCCACAATGACCAGGAATCTCCCTGAACAAAGCATCCAGCCCAAATATCAATATTGCCAAGGCTGAGAACCATACCATAGGCCTTTTTCATAGCAAGCAGAGGTTTTCCTAATTTGTATAATTGCTATATTAATTTCCTTGATTTAAATATTTTTTTAAATTTTGGTAAGAAACACCTTAACCGTTTTTAAGTGTACAGTTTAGAAGTGTTAAATACATTTACATTATTGTGCAACAGATCTCCTAGAATTGTTCATCTTGCAAATCTGAAACTCTATAGTCATTAAAAAACCACTGTCCTTTTCCTCCTCCCTCAGCCCCTGGTAACCACCACTCTACTTTGTTTCTATGAATTTGACTATTCTACATACCTCATA
>NW_012148775.1:3449767-3453495 GCF_000956105.1 Propithecus coquereli | reverse complement strand
GAGGTTACCAGAAAGGCACAAAGACATGTATCATTCCTTTCCTGGAAACATCCCAGGGTTTAGCATCCTTTTATTAAATAAGATGTACGACAACAGGCAATATATGTAACCTAAACATTTGTACCCCCATAATATGCTGAAATTAAAAAAATTAAAAATAAATAAAAAATACATTATCCAAAAGAGTACATATACTTATTTAAACTCAAATCTAACCAAAGCAAGACTATCAAACATTGAGACATTTTCATCTGCTTTATTAAGAATGAAGCCTTTCCCTTAGATTGAAATGAATATAGCACTTTTATTTACCTGAACTTTCAGTGGTGGGTTCGGATGTTCCTTTTTATGGAACGCATGGTTGAGTTCTTAGATCCAGTTACTTAGCAGAGTTAGAAAGTAGTCTGCATGTTTAGTTTGCTCAATTCCACTTTTTAAAATTATAATCTGCCCCCAAAACTAGATGTGGACCTCTGTAGACTCATGATGGGGAAGCAGGTATTCCCCGGCATGTAGCTTCATCCTCATTAGCACGACCTGCCTTGCTGAAGTCATATATAAGAAGGAAAGATGACTAACACGTCCTGCCCATCAGAAAGCATTTGGTGCAGAAAAGAGCAGGGGGTCCTACATCCCACCTCTTTCCCATCCCCTGACACTGTCTGGTAGAGCAGATGGGGTGAGCAAATCCGAGGAATTTCCTTATCTGTCATGTGGGTGCACTAACACTCACCTCCCAGCACTGTTAGGAGGACTGAGCGAGAGGTACAGAGCATTTAGCATATTGTTGGGCAGAATAAGTTGTTTAAAAAGGATAGCCTATTATCTTTATTAGCTACTGACAATCTTTCTGAGGTTTTGCTAGCTACACGGGCACAAAAGAAAACATTTTACTTTTGTCTTCACTCTATTATAAGAAAAACCAGGACCAATGAAAAACATGTTCAAAGACAAATGGCAAAGACCTGGACCTTGTGGTTGGCAATAAGGACTGGTGGGGTCTGTGGTTTACTGGAGATCATGTGACCACCCCTCTAATAGAAGGCAGCTGCACTTAGTCCCCAGCTGATGGCTAGCTAGAGAGATCGTGGGCCTAGTGTGGCCAACTTTTCAGATTTGTCAAGAAAAGATGGAAGTCCCAACTTGAAGGATTTTAAAATGCTGGCATCTAATTCAATATTTTTAAAAAAGAAAGCTTGTGAGCCAAAAAAAAATCCCGTTTCGGGCTGAATGTGGCCTACAGAACTCTGGTTCAAGATCTCTGATTAAAACCCACAGAAAAACACATAGAAAATGGAATATAAAATAAATACGGTAAGAGTCACAGATCAGACTAGGCTCAGATTCAATGCAAAATTATACATAAATATGCCCACTACATAGGTCTTAGGGGCTAGAGCAGTAAGTCCTACACAAGATGAGAAAATAATATTGTAAGAGACACACAACGTGGCCCGATTAAATTGATCATAGAATTCAGGGGCAAGATGGCCTCTTCTCCAACTGTGATTGCTGAGTGGGGTTTTCTGATGGCAAACGAAGGTAAGGGCTCAGATTGGGTACGACGATGGATTCAGGACAGAAGACGACAACCCTAAATTGCTTTTCTTTTTTTAAACACATTAAACAACATTATTTTGAGACACATGAGCTAAATTCTCCCGGGGAGCCAGGAAAAGGCTGTGTCAAATCTTTCAGATCACTAGCACTATTTCGTAAATCCACATTGGTTTAAAAAGTAGAGATAGCGTCCCAAAGTAACGTGATTGGTTCCTTACGTTTTCCAGGAACATCTTAGCTGCAGATGGAGAAGACCCTTTAGACATGCAAAAATCACCTGGAAACACAGCCCTTGTTTGTTGAGCATTTACTCGTATCAGATGCTCTCTTTAAGCCTCAAAGAGCTCTGGATGATGAGTTATTCCTTTTTTAGAGATGGGGAAATGAAAGTACAGGGGACAACTTGCCCAAAGCCACTCAGCCAGGGAGGGTCAGTGTTGAGACTCGAGTCCCCGTAAGCCTCACAGCCAGGCCATCACAAAGCCCTTTCCCCAGAGGTCTGTCACTACATTTAAAGAGTCTGCTAGTGGCTAGAAGTGGTTCTGAACGAATATTCTAATTCATATGGATTTGCTATTTTAAAATGACATGGATGATTCGCTTTCCAAAAATAAAATATGCTTAAGGTTAAGATTATGCCAAACAATTTGTTATGTCTGATGATTCAGAAGGTATCTCAGGATTTTTTCAGAGCCCAGAGAATATTAATTAGCAGTATAATGATGTACATAGACATTCAGTAATTCCAGCCAAGAGAGGGCCCAGATGTTAATTTTTTTTTTTTTTTTACTGTAGGGGCCCAATTTAATCTCTAGATTGTTTTGTGCTTTTAAACTCAAGCCAAAATAGAATAACTACCCAACAGTTTCAGTGTTGTCATTCCCAAGAATACATTCACTGAAATTGACACAGCATTATTTTAAGTTTTTCCCAAAGCATTTATTTTTGCACTCTTCTGTGTGTAAATATAATATTTGTGAAAGTAGCAGACATTTGACTGTCTATATTCAACAGAAAATTTGCTATTTACGTACATGGACTTGGCATTGAACTTCAAGGATGAGACGTAGAATACTACGGAATTTTGGCATTGGGTGGGCCTCAGGGATCTAATTCCCTGTTTCTGGTTTGTGAATTCTCTTTACCTTTGCTTCAACAGCTCAGTTGAAGGTACTTTCTACTATCAGAGTAGACATGCTGACCCAGGAGTGCTCTAACTGCTAGAAAGTTTTTCCTTATACTGATTAAAATAAGCCCTGGAACCTACAACCTGGTGATCTTCACTCCTTTTACAAAGTTGCAGAGAAAAAGACCTTTATTCTTTTGAGACTCAAAAGAATAAAAATACTCAAATGAAAAAAAAAGTTGATAAAGGAACGTCTGGACGTATTAACAACAACAAAATTAAATGAGGGAAACAATTAAAATTAAATTAAAAGGAAGGAGAGGGAAAATTAAAAAAAAAAACAAACTGCAACTTGTCCAGTGTACATTTGTGGGTCACATTCTTTAACTGACTTAATTTTATTAGCTACTGCCCACCTTTCTGAGAAGTTGAGCAGAACAGTGATTGAACTGGATCCGGACGGAGACAGGAGGTTACCAGAAAGGCACAAAGACATGTATCATTCCTTTCCTGGAAACATCCCAGGGTTTAGCATCCTTTTATTAAATAAGATGTACGACAACAATTATAAAGGGTAGTTCCTCGACAATCGTGCTCCCGAAGAGAACGATAATACACACATCAGTCATGCTAACAAGAAGCAAAAGGGATCACCAACCAGTGTACCTTTCATGGTCTCCCACAGGGAAAAAAAAAAATTCTGTGCTCCTGCCTGCAAAAGCTGTTTTGAGACATTAAATGGTGGCTTCGCAGTGCTAGGGAACTGTACATCTTATGAAATCAGAATCAGAAATTAGTGGCACGAACCTTGGAGCAGGGATACTGGATAAACTTTCCATTAGGAGCTTTCTTATAAGAAAAAAACGACCTAGTTTTTAGTTACTGTCAAAACGAGGGGAAAAAAATGTCTAAAAATCTCTGGAGTACTTACTATGTGCTGTGGCTCTGGGGGTTGTTCTAGCTTAACAGTTCATGAAAAAAGACCTTGGTATTTCTGGTTCACAGATGTGTTCTCAAGTTCACTAGATCAAGCCACTGGTCA
>NW_012148775.1:3446447-3449252 GCF_000956105.1 Propithecus coquereli | reverse complement strand
TGAATAACTCTAGCAGGTGTTTGAGTGGCAATATTTACGCCAACCAATCCTGCAGCAGTGAACTCAAAATCTCAATTCTTTACCAAAATCATCTCTCAGAAGCTATCTCTCCTCCCCCACCTTTTGTCTTTTAATCAAAGATCCTTGCTTTTTGTTCCCATGGTGCATGAGTCCACAGAACCCACAGACTGGATGCCCTTTATTTAAAAAGCTTTACTGAATCCATCAGCTTCCAGAAAAGACAACTTCTTTCGGAATCACTCTAAAGATATAAAATGATATCTTAATGAAAAGGACCGTTTCCTCAAAAGGAAGTAATCAGTTCACTCACGTTTATTTACAACTCCAATGAGGATTAACAGAAATAAACCCAAACGCTTTGAAAGCTTACAACCTCACTGGCGAATTAATTATAGGTCATTCAGGGACATTCAAAGCAACATAAACTATGTAAACCACTTTTATAACCGGTGAAAAAACAACTTGTAAATACATGCAGGTCGGAGGGAGATTTTTGAAAACTGAGAAAGTTTCACGACCATTACTTTCACTAACATCTGTAAACTGCATGTTTTTGTCTCCTCCCTGGAGGACGCAAGCGGATCTATTTACTCCTGGCAGAGAAGAAAGGAGGAAGGGCGTCCAGGTGCCACAAGAAAACCATTCAGGAGGACGTGGACCTAAGCCAAGGTTGCAGCCCAGCTCAACGAAAGCTGAAATCCAGGGACTCCCTGGACTAAGCATGGGGGTGGGGTGGGGAAGGTTTCCCAGGGACAGGTGCGGGGACACGGTTCCCCTGCCCGCAGCCGAATGGATACCGCGAGGACAGCCCCAAAACCCCGGCGGGACGAGTGCAGACGGGAGTGGCCCGTCCACCCGCAGGCGCGCGGGCTGCGGCGGTGGCTGGAACCGCTTACTGGCCGCGCGCCCTCGGCCCACTCACGACCGCCGGGGCCTTCGGGTTCCCCAGATGCAAAAAGGGGGCCACCCTAGCTCCTAAAAGGCTGGTGTGGAGAAGAGACGAGAAGGAAGCGTCAATAAATAAGTAAATAGAAGGTGGCGGTGGTTGCGCCAATGATTGGGGCTGCCACGACAAATTGCTCCAACGGAGGCGCAGGAGTCGCGGCGCCGGAAATGCAAACTTCCTCAGGTCACCAAACTAGCTCGAGGCCCCTAGGGGCTGGGGAGAGCTTTGTGCGCGCTCGGCCCCGCCCGCCGCCCGCGGTCCGCGCCACCTTTCCCGCGGCGGGGCGGGGTGGCGGGCGGCGCGGGCCGGCCGGCGGCGAAGGGCGGGAGCGCGGGCGCACCGGCGGGCCGCGGTCCCAACGGCTCGGCTCGCGGCGCCGGACCCCGAGCGCCGCAGCCTCCTTCGCCGCTGTCGTCGTCGCGGCGGCTCCGGTGGCCCCGCCGCGCTCGCTCCGGGCGGGCTCACCCTCCGCGCCGGGCAGGGGGGCGCGGCGCGCAGACCCAGCCTCGCAGCGGCGCTCGGCCCGGCCCCCCCTTCGCGGCCCCGGCAGGTGGAGGCGCCCGGCGACGGCGCTCCCCGCTCCGCAGTCCCCTCCCGCCGCGCGCTAGCCCGCGCGGGTGCAACTTTCTTAAAGGGACAGGTGGCCCCGATCCGCATCCACCTGGGGCCGGGTCTCTGCCGCCCGGCCCGTCCCCACTTTGGGGAAGACCGAAGGTTGTGACGGATCTTTCCGCCCGCCCACCTCCTTTGCCCCCGGGCCAGTGACGGACTGCAAGTTTTAATGCACCCAGCGTCCTTTTGCAACTTAATTCTTTTGGCCTAAATCGTCCTCCCACTGCTCCTCAACGCAAGCTCGCGGGCATGCAGTCGCTGCCACCGCTGGCAAAGTTGGAGAGGGGTGTCCCTCCCCCTGTGCCCCCCGCACCTCCCCCCCAACACACCCCCGGAACCCCGAGGCGTGCAAGGCTCGCTGCTGCTGGGATACGCTCGTTGCAATCCCCTTGACCCTGCCCTGTAACTGACCCTTGGGGAAAAGCCCCCCGCACGGCTACTGCGCATGCTCTGAGCTGGACAGCTCCAGAGAGGGAAATTTAAAAACGATTCGAGCTGCGACGGCGGCCAAATTGCTGAAGGCGAGGGGCGAGCGCGAGGGAGCCCCCCTCCGGAACCCCCGCCCGCCCCAGGAGCGCCGGCAGCGGCGGCCCCTCGAGGATCGGCTCCAGGTACTGCCTTACAGGGTCGGCTTCGCTCTCCTCCTCCCGGGCAGTGCCCTGCGTTGCGTTTCCAGGGTGGAGACCCGGGCGCAGGAGCTGCAGGCGCACCTCTTCTACTCCCCTCTTCTCCTTCCCGGGGATCCCTCAATGACGTTGGGGACGGAACTGAGAGTCTTTGATGGGTTTCTATGTCAGTTTCAGTCCGGGAGTTTGAAAAACTTAGAGAACACAAAGTGATTTTTCTTTTTTTTAAGGCTGTGTTTGTGTGTGGCAGGGGCTGGGTTGAGGGGTGGATTGGTCTTGCAGCACAGGCATGTGGCATTTCTGAAGGCATTTCCAGGGCAGGAGACTTTTGGGGGTGATTATTCCCTTTGCAAGTGGGAACTTGTTTCCCCCTGAGAAACATACATGACAGACACGTCAGCTGCCTTTTGTTTGTATTTTGCTTTCAAAGTGGTCATAACCGAACTGAGATTGAACATAGAAGGCTTGGAAGGGAATACGGTTTTTCTGATTCAGATTTTGTGAATCCACATTTTCCAAGGCTTGACATTTGGATTCTAGAGCCTTCCCTCTGCCCTTCCCCCATTAATTTGAAAGAACCTGGAATTTCATTCCATTCTC
>NW_012148775.1:3444276-3446397 GCF_000956105.1 Propithecus coquereli | reverse complement strand
GGGGGTTGTTCTAGCTTAACAGTTCATGAAAAAAGACCTTGGTATTTCTGGTTCACAGATGTGTTCTCAAGTTCACTAGATCAAGCCACTGGTCAGGGTGGAAGAAAGAGAACCGATTGTTTATTGCTACAAATCATGTGTTCCTGACTTCGCTCCCTTTTCCTCCTCATCACTGGGAAAATTATAACAATAAGCAGATCAGGCTGGGCGCAGTGACTCATGCCTGTAATCCTAGCACCCTGGGAGGCCAAGGTGGGAGGATCGCTTGAGGCCAGGAGTTCGAGACCAGCCTGAGCATGAGCAAGACTCTGTCTCTATTAAAAAATATATATATACACAAAAATTAGCCAGGCATGGTGGTGTGTACCTGTAATCCCAGCTACCTGGGAGGCTGAGGCAGGAGGGTCCCTTAAGCTCAGGTGTTGGAGGTTGCAGTGAGCTACGATGACACCACTGCACTCTAGCCCAGGCGACAGAGCAAGACCCTGTCTCAAAAAAAAAAAAAAAAAAAAAAAAAAAAAATCCTTTTCTCTCTCTACACCAAAGCAAATGATAAAGTGTAATAAAGCTATGGAAACAGGTAAACTTCACATTGTTTCATTTAAAAAAAAAAAAGATTGGCCACCTTTAGCTCAGTCCAGGTATCACCTAGTTCAGGTGGCCCAACTTGCTTGATCATAGAATCACCTAAGGCACTTGTTAAAACATAAGGACCCCTAAACGCTTCCATTTTATGGTTCTGTCCCCCCGGGTGTCTTTCAACTGAGAAATATCATACATTTATAAAAAGGAAAAACATTTTAATCTCATAAAAGGGTTTAAGTTCCCTGGATTTGCTGAATAACTCTAGCAGGTGTTTGAGTGGCAATATTTACGCCAACCAATCCTGCAGCAGTGAACTCAAAATCTCAATTCTTTACCAAAATCATCTCTCAGAACCTATCTGTCCTCCCCCACCTTTTGTCTTTTAATCAAAGATCCTTGCTTTTTGTTCCCATGGTGCATGAGTCCACAGAACCCACAGACTGGATGCCCTTTATTTAAAAAGCTTTACTGAATCCATCAGCTTCCAGAAAAGACAACTTCTTTCAGAATCACTCTAAAGATATAAAATGATATCTTAATGAAAAGGACCGTTTCCTCAAAAGGAAGTAATCAGTTCACTCACGTTTATTTACAACTCCAATGAGGATTAACAGAAATAAACCCAAACGCTTTGAAAGCTTACAACCTCACTGGCGAATTAATTATAGGTCATTCAGGGACATTCAAAGCAACATAAACTATGTAAACCACTTTTATAACCGGTGAAAAAACAACTTGTAAATACATGCAGGTCGGAGGGAGATTTTTGAAAACTGAGAAAGTTTCACGACCATTACTTTCACTAACATCTGTAAACTGCATGTTTTTGTCTCCTCCCTGGAGGACGCAAGCGGATCTATTTACTCCTGGCAGAGAAGAAAGGAGGAAGGGCGTCCAGGTGCCACAAGAAAACCATTCAGGAGGACGTGGACCTAAGCCAAGGTTGCAGCCCAGCTCAACGAAAGCTGAAATCCAGGGACTCCCTGGACTAAGCATGGAGGTGGGGTGGGGAAGGTTTCCCAGGGACAGGTGCGGGGACACGGTTCCCTGCCCGCAGCCGGATGGATACCGCGAGGACAGCCCCAAAACCCCGGCGGGACGAGTGCAGACAGGAGCGGCCCGTCCACCCGCAGGCGCGCGGGCTGCGGCGGTGGCTGGAACCGCTTACTGGCCACGCGCCCTCGGCCCACTCACGACCGCCGGGGCCTTCGGGTTCCCCAGATGCAAAAAGGGGGCCACCCTAGCTCCTAAAAGGCTGGTGTGGAGAAGAGACGAGAAGGAAGCGTCAATAAATAAGTAAATAGAAGGTGGCGGTGGTTGCGCCAATGATTGGGGCTGCCACGACAAATTGCTCCAACGGAGGCGCAGGAGTCGCGGCGCCGGAAATGCAAACTTCCTCAGGTCACCAAACTAGCTCGAGCCCCCTAGGGGCTGGGGAGACCTTTGTGCGCGTTCGGCCCCGCCCGCCGCCCGCGGTCCGCGCCACCTTTCCCGCGGCGGGGCGGGGTGGCGGGCGGCGCGGGCCGGCCGGCGGCG
>NW_012148775.1:3434839-3442556 GCF_000956105.1 Propithecus coquereli | reverse complement strand
TTTTTTTTTTTTCTTTAAAGAAAAAAGTATTCCGTTAGTTGTTTGAGCTCCATCCTTCTGAATTGTGGGAAAACTGTGGCTCTCAGCCCTGTCCACATCGTGGCTGATGGGAGCTTTGTATTCTGCTTGTCTTTTCCCCAAGGAGATGATAGAAAGCGACATCTCATCCATAATGTCAGGAATTATTCGAAACTCGGGGCAGAATCACCACCCCTCTCCACAGGAATACAGGTGAGGGCTTCAACAATCACAACTGTATGTTTTTGGATTGCTCGAAGTGTTTACGTGCTGCCATTGGTTTCTGAAACTGCCCAAGAGCTATTGTCATGTTCAATTCTGTGACTTTGCGGGAAAGCTAGCATGTCTTGATTTCAAAGTTGGTCTTTCTAAGGGTGTCCGGGCTTGTGGCTTAGCCCAGTGGGACCACTTAAATGTCTGTAGTCTCCTGTTCCCTCCCAGAGAGGTCCCCTCCTTGGATACCACTTGAGAATCCTGGTGAAAGTTAAGGTCACAACAGCAGCTATTGCTTCCTCTCCAGTGGCCGTAGTGGGGGCTCTAGGAAATGCACGGCCCCCCCCCCCAAAGCTTTCTGGGAGGAACTGGCTCCCATCCTCCATGCTGGGATGCTGGGAAAGTTGTGGCTCAGAACTCCTGGGTTCTTCACCCGGCTGTGTGACTTTCAGCAAGTCTTTTGCCCTCTCTGGGCCTCATTTCCTCGTCATTTAAATGAACGATGCTGTTGAATGCGATGATCTTAAGGTCTCTTCTAGGTTCTCATGTGTTCGAAGAGTAAATTAGATGGAAACTGAAGTCAAAATACACTATTTCTTGAAACAGATGAAACAAGGTACAAGTGAAGGGGGGAGTCCTCAAAGCACTTCTCTCTTTTGTCTTCAAACGCCACAGCTGCAAAGGCCCTTAGGGGGTCAACCAATCCAGCCCTTTCTTTTTTACAGGTGGGGAAACTAAAGCCAAAATAGGAGAAGGGGCTTATCCAAGGTCACACAGTGACGGGGAGGGAGGAGGAGGAGGAGGAAAAGGAAGGACCTGGAGTCCTCTCCCAGCCTCTCCCCCTTGAGGCCAGGGAGGCCTGACCTGGTTTCTACGGCCCCACCCCCCAAAGCAAGCACCATGTCTGTGGGTTGAAGGGACACAGTCCAGATTACGGAATGGGGACAGGACCAGGGGTGGCCTGGGAAGAGCAGGCTGTCACCTCTGATCAGCCCTGTTTATCCAGGGGTTGTCTGACCCCCCGGGGTCACTGCAACTCACCAGCAGTGCCTGCTGGGGCAGACCGCAGCCCCCAATTAGAGGGAGGCTGCCTCCTGAGTTCCAAATGAGGCGACAGATTCAAACAGATATTTGCAGAGAGCCTGCTGCGTGCAGAGCTGGGGCCAGGTGCACAGCAGTTTGTGAGCACCTACTGTGTGCCAGGCCCCCCACCGCCCCCGTCACTCACCTCAGTTCACGAGGCTGCTCTGCTGATCCCTGTTGTCTAGGTGAGGAAACTGAGGCTCAGAGAAATGAAACAGCTTTTCCCAAGATCACTCAGCCAAGGACCTCTGGGCTTCCTTGCAGCACTAACAGGTTTAAATAATGACAAGTGGGTCAGGGGCAGTTAAGAGTTAGCCTTCGGCTCTGGAGTCCATTGTCATCCCAGCTTTTCTGGCTGTGTGGAGCTCTCTGAGCCTCAGTTTCCTCATCTGTAAAATGGGGATAGAAATAGTACCCACTGCACGGAGTTGTGACAGTTAAGTCATCATTTCTGGCTCTGTCACTCACCAATTTCCTTTAATTTCACTTCTGAACTTCCACTGGTTTGTGTGATGGGGATATAAAAGCTACCTCCAGAGGGTTGAATGAGATATTTGTTATCTGTGAATGTACCTGGCACCAGCAGGCACTGAATGTGCTGGGGTGAATCTCCCTCTGCCCTCCTAGCTGGAGCCCCTAGCCCCACCTGGGTCTGGCTTCAAGAGCTCCAAGTCATGGATTCTTATTGCTGCTTAAAAGCAGCAGAGGTAGGGGGCTCAGACACATGTAGGTTCAAGGTCCAGCTCTGGGCAGGGCCCATGACTTGCTTCGGTTTCCTCATCTTTACAATGGGCACGATCAGGGCTCGTCCATCACGTGATTGCTGGGAAGATTAAATAAATAAAGCTTACAGCGCAAGAGACACATAATGAATAGTTGCTTTTGCTGTTAGCACTTAGTTGCATGAAAGAGTTTGGCTTTCTGCAAGAGATGCATCTAGGGAGGGCTTTTGGGAGGGGAGTGTGGAGGAACTGAGTGTGAGGGAGGGGAGTGGAATATCTTAATCCAGACGCCCAGTGCTGCCCAGGGCTGGGACAGGGGCTCTCACCAGGCTGGGGTCTTGGTCCCATGAGTCTGGGCCAGCCCAGCTCACAAACTGTCTGGGGTACTGAGCAGCTGTCTCTCTCCAAAAACAGGGCAGGGCAGCAGAGAGCTTCCTCAGGGGATAAGCAGTGCCTACCCAGTTCACCAGCCAGCTGGCAGGGGTGGGGGCTTGGGGCAGGGGGGGGGCGAGGAGGAGAGGCAGGCCTGTCCCCATCAACACCGAATCCAGACGTGCCCAGTGCCCGGCTTGGCATAGCCCAGCACAACCAACCCTTTCTTTCCTGTTCACATGGATTCAGGGTTGTTATCTTGTATCGAACAGCCAAAGTATCCATCCAGAAGGCAAAATAATATCATAATAATGACAATAATAATAGCAACTGGTGTTTTCTTAACCCTTCACTACCTGCTTTCCCTGTGCCAGGCTCTCAGTATAAATCCCCACCCAGTGCCCCCAAACCACCCCGTGTGGGTGGCACTCTTGTGCCCATTTGGCAGATGAGGCAACCAAGGCTCCGCCAGTTTAAATGGCTTAACGAGATGACGCAGCTAGTGATGGGTCAAGTGGGGACTTGAGACACTGAAGCCGTTGCACCCTGAGAATACTGTGACCACCAGCCCCATGTCCCACTGGCCAAGAGCACGGGAGCTGGGACAGGATAAGCTGCTCCATCACCTCGCAGCTGTGTGACCCTAGACAAGCCACTGCCTCTCTCTGAGCCTCAGTTTCTTCATCAGTGAGATGGAGCCATCTGAGAACCCAATTTGCATGTTGGTTGGGAGGATTCTGCACCTCCCTTGTGACAAGGAGTGCAGCCGGGTCTGGGACAGAGCGAGCACTGGGACACAGAGAGGGGCTGTTTATGATTAGGCAGTGACTCCTCACTTCCAACCATTCCCATATTTCTCCCTGAATAATACCCAGTAGAAGTTTATGGGCTTCCCATTTGCCCTCCCACGTCTCCAAAGAAGGGCTCCAAGGACCACTTCGGCTGCTGGTCCAGCCCCCGTGCAGCCGCCCAAGCAGCCGCCTGGTCCCTCGTCCCCCGGGGCTGAGTTTGGCCGTTAATTTTCAATGGCTGTGTGCAGGAGGGCGGGGGCAGCAGCTGGAGGCGGCTGCCTTGTCCCTGGGGAGCTGTCAGGAGTCAGTGGCGGGGCCTAGGCAGCAAATTGGCAGCAGCATCCCTGCCTGCTGCTGGCGCTGGGGCAGGGGACCAGGAGCTGGGGGCGGTCCTGACCTCGCGGGCAACGGCAAACAGGGCTCATGCTTAACATGCGTCAATCAGGTTTCTCCTTATCTCAGAGGATGGGAGGGAATCCACCCTTACATGTACTAAAAAATAGAGTTATTAAGCACCTACTGTGTGCCAGACACCTGCTAAACTTCTTAGCAAGTGCACCATCCCATTTCATCTCTGTAGGAACCATGAGACAGGGGCTGACATCATCTCAATCTGCAGACAAGAATACTGAGGCCGAGACATGACTCGCCCAAAGGCATACATTTAGGAAGGGGCAGAACTACAGATTTGTAACCATCCGCCCCAACTTTTGGAACTTATTCTTGAAGTCGGGTCCAACAAGCTCCTTTTACAGATTGGGAAACTGAGGCCCAGAGAGATGAGAGAAGGCAGGTTTCTGGCTCCTTGGACCCTAATCTTTCTCCCAGGGCCATGAGGCTCAGTGTTTCTCCTTCCAGAGAAACACTCCTTCCTTCTGAGCTTGCTTTGTGCCAGATGTTCTTGTACCCAAAGCTCAGTGCCTGCTCTGAGACATGAGGTGGCCTTGGGAAAAACCCCTCCTGTCTCTGGACGGCGGTTCTTACCTGGGAACTGCACTGCTGGGCACGTGGGGGACACTTAATAAATATTTATTGGATAGAAGGACGAAGGACAAATATGACATGAGAAATAGCACATCCATGGAGATGCAGGGAGGCTCCATGCTCCAGTGATAATAAACTCCTCTTGAAGCCGACACTGTGTGCCAGGGGTGCTAACCATCCCCATAGCTACCCGCTCCTTGGGCCACCTTATGGGCAGGGAAAAGAAAGAGTCTTCCTGCGGGCCAGCCCTCTTTTGGGGTCTTGCATTTCCACCCCTCAGAAACCCATGCATGCATGCACGCACGCACACACACACACATCCTAAGTTGCAAACCAGTATTGTTCTAGAAAGGAAAGATTCTTTTATCCAAACTCCTGATCAAGTCATTTCACGTTACACTCACTCTCCGACCAGCTGGGAATGTCTGAGCTTGCTAAATTGCACTTGATTTTCTGTTTCCCGTAAACGGTTACAAAAGATATTACAAAAGCTGCGTTAGCTAGACAAACACCTCCATGAAATTCTTAATCCTTTTTTGTGTCACGGTTGGATTGGCAACAAGAACAGCTTGTGGTGATGTAACAGTTTCTTACCAACCACATCTTAAGAAGGCAGGTGAAACCTCCGTGTCGTAATCAGGGTGGAGGTGCCGTCCCAGGTAGGGCTGGACATGCCCCAGACCTGCTAGGATGGTGATGTGACCCCCTCAGAGACCATAGGAGCTAAGCGAAAGCCCTCCTAGTGACGGCGCAAGGCAAGAGGAGAGAACACAGTGGGAAGGAAGGAAGGAAGATGGTTACGTGGTTAGAGCATCTACTGTGTGTTGGGCCGTGTCTTATATGCTGTCTGATCTTACCCTCACATCTGCCCCCTGTGGTAGGAATTATTATTATTCCATTTTACATATGGGGAAACCGAGGCACAGAGAGGTGAAGTGACTTGCCCCAAATCACACAGCCACAAAGGGGTCGAGATGGGATTTGAACTCAAAATGGATGTTCTCTCCCCTGTACAATTGCTGTACCAACCTAAGGAACCCCAAGATAAGGAAATAAAGCATAAATGAAGGCTTCAGCTATGTAGGCCAAGATCCCCCACGGAAACTGTAATCCGTCCATCCGTACGTGTGGCCCTGTGCGGCCACCTGCCAAGTTCACCATTTCATTTGACTTCTACAGCTACAACCCAGAGCAATGGCCATGGGAGTCCGGTTCGCCTTGAGTGGACAAATACTTGTCAAGCGAGAGAATGAAAGGCCAACCTGGTGGCTCTGGGTCTTGTAATGAGGTGTAAGACACTTTCATCCTTGTCCTCCAGGTGTTTGGTGTCTAGAAAGAACAGATGCCCAAGTAAAATTAATAGGTGACCTCGGGCAGTCTATGCTATGTGTAGACACGAATGGTGCTTACCATTTCAGGAGAAGGGAAGGCAGGGAGATGCAGGACTGGTCTGGGAGGGCTTCCTGGGGGAGGTGGTGTTTAAGCTGGGCAGGAAATGGATGGAGATTGAAGAATGCAAGATATGCTGGGGCTGGGCTGGGCGATTCTTCCTCCCTTTCCCACTCTAGTAAGTATGTCATAAATGCCCACAGGGTACTGGGACCTATGCGGGGTGTTGAACAAAATAGAGGATATCCTAGTCCTTGCCCTCCTAGAGCAGAAAGACTGGAAACATGTATAAATACCTCATTGCAAAATAATAGGTGTTCTATGGACACACACAGGAAGGGGTGGGGATGGACCAGGAGGGCTCTCAGAGGAGGAAACATTTAGGTTGAGAAACAGCCTTGTGAAGGAGTGCGTGGAACAGCATTCCAGGCAGAGGGAACAGCATGTGCAAAGGCCTTTAGATGGGTGAGAACTTAGACTATTTGAGGACCTGAAAGATGGACAGGGTTGCTAGAGCAGAGGGAGGAGGACCAGGGGTGGGGAGGGGAAGGAGAGGGCCAAGGGCTAGATCATGGCAAGGAACTTGGCTCTTACTCATTGGGTGGGTTTTAAGGACAGGGACAGGTTCTGATGTCCCTTTGGAAAGGTCACTCTGGCTGCTGGGTATTAACTCCATCCGTTCCACAAACAGTTCTCCAGCGCCTACCCTGAGCTAAACACCGTACCCTGCCCTCCCTGGGGGTTACCTGCCCCCGTCCAAGAGGCAGGCCCTGTTCCCACTTCTACTGGGCACGCGCGGACACTGAGGTTCAAGGCTTTGAGTCACCCGCGCGGGGTCCGCCGCTGGGAGTGGAGCCAGACGGAATGCGGGTCTCCCAGGGCTCTTCCCCTCACTCCCCATCCTTCCCGCAACACGACTGATTAATTAAGGACACTGGCCATTAAAGCGGGTCGGGTTGGTCATCTGGTTAGCGTAGGATGGCAGCCATGAACTCCGATGGTGTCTTGCCTTACCCAGAGCCATCACAGGGTCCCCTGACCAGTGGCTATGTCACCATGGGGACACCTGGTAGCCTGATCCTTTAAAAAATGGTATGATGGTGGTCTGCCCTTCCTGCATTTCAGCCAAACCGGCACCATGTTCAAGCGAAGAGGCTCCAGGTGCGTCCCTGGTTCAAACCCCAGTTTCTTTGCCAACATGCCTTGTGGCTGAGGCACGTTGCCTCATCTCTCTGCGCCTCAGCCATCCCATCTGTGAAATGGGGACAATAGGTAGCCACCCCACAGGCTCTCAGGGGACTAGGGTGGAACCACAGGGCTGGCAGAGGGGTGGCATGCGCGGGGCAAGGCTTCCCTCCTGTGCATGCCGAGGCCAACCAGAACGCCATCTCCTCGGAGGCAGGGAGTTTTGTCTGCCTGCCAGAACAGGGCCTGGCAAGTGGGAGTTCAGGAAATATTGTGGAATGAATCGGACATTTACCGAGCGTCGGACACCGTGCTAGCGGCCCTCCCCACAGAGCCCACTTCATGCTGAATCCATACTCTTCAGAAGGTGTTTACAATAACGTGAACCACCACTGTCGGGGGCGAGCGCCCCGCTGGCATTATCTCATCCAGTCTTCACTACACCCTGTGAGATGGGATGGGTGTCAGCACTCCCATTTTACAGATGAGCAAACTGAGGCTCAGCGAGACAGACGACTGCAGACAAGTCTCACAGCTACTAAGTGGCTGGATGGCACCCAGGTCTGGCTGACCTCAAAGCCTGCACTGGTAACCACCACACCACAGTGCCACAGAGAGAGCAAAGGGGGGACCTGTGGCCAGGGTCCCCAGCTGGAACACGCTTAGAATGTGGCATTATAAAGGGCCTCGGCCTCCTGCTGAGCTCAGAGCCTTCTGAGTAAAACTGAGGAGGGCATACAGGGCCAGGCACAGTGGCTCATGCCTATAATCCTAGCACTTCGGGAGGCCGAGGCGGGATGATTGCTTGAGGTTGGGGGTTCGAGACCAGCCTGAGCAAGAGCGAGACCCTGTCTCCACAAAAAATATAAAAATTAGCTGGGCGTGGTAGCGTGCCTATAGTCCCAGCTACGTAGGGGGCTGAGGCAGGAGGATCGCTTGAGCCCAGGAGTTTGAGGTTGC
>NW_012148775.1:3387009-3432084 GCF_000956105.1 Propithecus coquereli | reverse complement strand
GTTGAATGCGATGATCTTAAGGTCTCTTCTAGGTTCTCATGTGTTCGAAGAGTAAATTAGATGGAAACTGAAGTCAAAATACACTATTTCTTGAAACAGATGAAACAAGGTACAAGTGAAGGGGGGAGTCCTCAAAGCACTTCTCTCTTTTGTCTTCAAACGCCACAGCTGCAAAGGCCCTTAGGGGGTCAACCAATCCAGCCCTTTCTTTTTTACAGGTGGGGAAACTATAAGCCAAAATAGGAGAAGGGGCTTATCCAAGGTCACACAGTGACGGGGAGGGAGGAGGAGGAGGAGGAAAAGGAAGGACCTGGAGTCCTCTCCCAGCCTCTCCCCCTTGAGGCCAGGGAGGCCTGACCTGGTTTCTACGGCCCCACCCCCCAAAGCAAGCACCATGTCTGTGGGTTGAAGGGACACAGTCCAGATTACGGAATGGGGACAGGACCAGGGGTGGCCTGGGAAGAGCAGGCTGTCACCTCTGATCAGCCCTGTTTATCCAGGGGTTGTCTGACCCCCCGGGGTCACTGCAACTCACCAGCAGTGCCTGCTGGGGCAGACCGCAGCCCCCAATTAGAGGGAGGCTGCCTCCTGAGTTCCAAATGAGGCGACAGATTCAAACAGATATTTGCAGAGAGCCTGCTGCGTGCAGAGCTGGGGCCAGGTGCACAGCAGTTTGTGAGCACCTACTGTGTGCCAGGCCCCCCACCGCCCCCGTCACTCACCTCAGTTCACGAGGCTGCTCTGCTGATCCCTGTTGTCTAGGTGAGGAAACTGAGGCTCAGAGAAATGAAACAGCTTTTCCCAAGATCACTCAGCCAAGGACCTCTGGGCTTCCTTGCAGCACTAACAGGTTTAAATAATGACAAGTGGGTCAGGGGCAGTTAAGAGTTAGCCTTCGGCTCTGGAGTCCATTGTCATCCCAGCTTTTCTGGCTGTGTGGAGCTCTCTGAGCCTCAGTTTCCTCATCTGTAAAATGGGGATAGAAATAGTACCCACTGCACGGAGTTGTGACAGTTAAGTCATCATTTCTGGCTCTGTCACTCACCAATTTCCTTTAATTTCACTTCTGAACTTCCACTGGTTTGTGTGATGGGGATATAAAAGCTACCTCCAGAGGGTTGAATGAGATATTTGTTATCTGTGAATGTACCTGGCACCAGCAGGCACTGAATGTGCTGGGGTGAATCTCCCTCTGCCCTCCTAGCTGGAGCCCCTAGCCCCACCTGGGTCTGGCTTCAAGAGCTCCAAGTCATGGATTCTTATTGCTGCTTAAAAGCAGCAGAGGTAGGGGGCTCAGACACATGTAGGTTCAAGGTCCAGCTCTGGGCAGGGCCCATGACTTGCTTCGGTTTCCTCATCTTTACAATGGGCACGATCAGGGCTCGTCCATCACGTGATTGCTGGGAAGATTAAATAAATAAAGCTTACAGCGCAAGAGACACATAATGAATAGTTGCTTTTGCTGTTAGCACTTAGTTGCATGAAAGAGTTTGGCTTTCTGCAAGAGATGCATCTAGGGAGGGCTTTTGGGAGGGGAGTGTGGAGGAACTGAGTGTGAGGGAGGGGAGTGGAATATCTTAATCCAGACGCCCAGTGCTGCCCAGGGCTGGGACAGGGGCTCTCACCAGGCTGGGGTCTTGGTCCCATGAGTCTGGGCCAGCCCAGCTCACAAACTGTCTGGGGTACTGAGCAGCTGTCTCTCTCCAAAAACAGGGCAGGGCAGCAGAGAGCTTCCTCAGGGGATAAGCAGTGCCTACCCAGTTCACCAGCCAGCTGGCAGGGGTGGGGGCTTGGGGCAGGGGGGGGGCGAGGAGGAGAGGCAGGCCTGTCCCCATCAACACCGAATCCAGACGTGCCCAGTGCCCGGCTTGGCATAGCCCAGCACAACCAACCCTTTCTTTCCTGTTCACATGGATTCAGGGTTGTTATCTTGTATCGAACAGCCAAAGTATCCATCCAG
Source organism: Propithecus coquereli (assembly GCF_000956105.1). Taxonomy (NCBI): domain Eukaryota; kingdom Metazoa; phylum Chordata; class Mammalia; order Primates; family Indriidae; genus Propithecus; species Propithecus coquereli. Next base: position 3,430,124 of record NW_012148775.1, on the reverse strand, counting down.
AAGGCAAAATAATATCATAATAATGACAATAATAATAGCAACTGGTGTTTTCTTAACCCTTCACTACCTGCTTTCCCTGTGCCAGGCTCTCAGTATAAATCCCCACCCAGTGCCCCCAAACCACCCCGTGTGGGTGGCACTCTTGTGCCCATTTGGCAGATGAGGCAACCAAGGCTCCGCCAGTTTAAATGGCTTAACGAGATGACGCAGCTAGTGATGGGTCAAGTGGGGACTTGAGACACTGAAGCCGTTGCACCCTGAGAATACTGTGACCACCAGCCCCATGTCCCACTGGCCAAGAGCACGGGAGCTGGGACAGGATAAGCTGCTCCATCACCTCGCAGCTGTGTGACCCTAGACAAGCCACTGCCTCTCTCTGAGCCTCAGTTTCTTCATCAGTGAGATGGAGCCATCTGAGAACCCAATTTGCATGTTGGTTGGGAGGATTCTGCACCTCCCTTGTGACAAGGAGTGCAGCCGGGTCTGGGACAGAGCGAGCACTGGGACACAGAGAGGGGCTGTTTATGATTAGGCAGTGACTCCTCACTTCCAACCATTCCCATATTTCTCCCTGAATAATACCCAGTAGAAGTTTATGGGCTTCCCATTTGCCCTCCCACGTCTCCAAAGAAGGGCTCCAAGGACCACTTCGGCTGCTGGTCCAGCCCCCGTGCAGCCGCCCAAGCAGCCGCCTGGTCCCTCGTCCCCCGGGGCTGAGTTTGGCCGTTAATTTTCAATGGCTGTGTGCAGGAGGGCGGGGGCAGCAGCTGGAGGCGGCTGCCTTGTCCCTGGGGAGCTGTCAGGAGTCAGTGGCGGGGCCTAGGCAGCAAATTGGCAGCAGCATCCCTGCCTGCTGCTGGCGCTGGGGCAGGGGACCAGGAGCTGGGGGCGGTCCTGACCTCGCGGGCAACGGCAAACAGGGCTCATGCTTAACATGCGTCAATCAGGTTTCTCCTTATCTCAGAGGATGGGAGGGAATCCACCCTTACATGTACTAAAAAATAGAGTTATTAAGCACCTACTGTGTGCCAGACACCTGCTAAACTTCTTAGCAAGTGCACCATCCCATTTCATCTCTGTAGGAACCATGAGACAGGGGCTGACATCATCTCAATCTGCAGACAAGAATACTGAGGCCGAGACATGACTCGCCCAAAGGCATACATTTAGGAAGGGGCAGAACTACAGATTTGTAACCATCCGCCCCAACTTTTGGAACTTATTCTTGAAGTCGGGTCCAACAAGCTCCTTTTACAGATTGGGAAACTGAGGCCCAGAGAGATGAGAGAAGGCAGGTTTCTGGCTCCTTGGACCCTAATCTTTCTCCCAGGGCCATGAGGCTCAGTGTTTCTCCTTCCAGAGAAACACTCCTTCCTTCTGAGCTTGCTTTGTGCCAGATGTTCTTGTACCCAAAGCTCAGTGCCTGCTCTGAGACATGAGGTGGCCTTGGGAAAAACCCCTCCTGTCTCTGGACGGCGGTTCTTACCTGGGAACTGCACTGCTGGGCACGTGGGGGACACTTAATAAATATTTATTGGATAGAAGGACGAAGGACAAATATGACATGAGAAATAGCACATCCATGGAGATGCAGGGAGGCTCCATGCTCCAGTGATAATAAACTCCTCTTGAAGCCGACACTGTGTGCCAGGGGTGCTAACCATCCCCATAGCTACCCGCTCCTTGGGCCACCTTATGGGCAGGGAAAAGAAAGAGTCTTCCTGCGGGCCAGCCCTCTTTTGGGGTCTTGCATTTCCACCCCTCAGAAACCCATGCATGCATGCACGCACGCACACACACACACATCCTAAGTTGCAAACCAGTATTGTTCTAGAAAGGAAAGATTCTTTTATCCAAACTCCTGATCAAGTCATTTCACGTTACACTCACTCTCCGACCAGCTGGGAATGTCTGAGCTTGCTAAATTGCACTTGATTTTCTGTTTCCCGTAAACGGTTACAAAAGATATTACAAAAGCTGCGTTAGCTAGACAAACACCTCCATGAAATTCTTAATCCTTTTTTGTGTCACGGTTGGATTGGCAACAAGAACAGCTTGTGGTGATGTAACAGTTTCTTACCAACCACATCTTAAGAAGGCAGGTGAAACCTCCGTGTCGTAATCAGGGTGGAGGTGCCGTCCCAGGTAGGGCTGGACATGCCCCAGACCTGCTAGGATGGTGATGTGACCCCCTCAGAGACCATAGGAGCTAAGCGAAAGCCCTCCTAGTGACGGCGCAAGGCAAGAGGAGAGAACACAGTGGGAAGGAAGGAAGGAAGATGGTTACGTGGTTAGAGCATCTACTGTGTGTTGGGCCGTGTCTTATATGCTGTCTGATCTTACCCTCACACCTGCCCCCTGTGGTAGGAATTATTATTATTCCATTTTACATATGGGGAAACCGAGGCACAGAGAGGTGAAGTGACTTGCCCCAAATCACACAGCCACAAAGGGGTCGAGATGGGATTTGAACTCAAAATGGATGTTCTCTCCCCTGTACAATTGCTGTACCAACCTAAGGAACCCCAAGATAAGGAAATAAAGCATAAATGAAGGCTTCAGCTATGTAGGCCAAGATCCCCCACGGAAACTGTAATCCGTCCATCCGTACGTGTGGCCCTGTGCGGCCACCTGCCAAGTTCACCATTTCATTTGACTTCTACAGCAACAACCCAGGCAATGGCCATGGGAGTCCGGTTCGCCTTGAGTGGACAAATACTTGTCAAGCGAGAGAATGAAAGGCCAACCTGGTGGCTCTGGGTCTTGTAATGAGGTGTAAGACACTTTCATCCTTGTCCTCCAGGTGTTTGGTGTCTAGAAAGAACAGATGCCCAAGTAAAATTAATAGGTGACCTCGGGCAGTCTATGCTATGTGTAGACACGAATGGTGCTTACCATTTCAGGAGAAGGGAAGTCAGGGAGATGCAGTACTGGTCTGGGAGGGCTTCCTGGGGGAGGTGGTGTTTAAGCTGGGCAGGAAATGGATGGAGATTGAAGAATGCAAGATATGCTGGGGCTGGGCTGGGCGATTCTTCCTCCCTTTCCCACTCTAGTAAGTATGTCATAAATGCCCACAGGGTACTGGGACCTATGCGGGGTGCTGAACAAAAAAGAGGATATCCTAGTCCTTGCCCTCCTAGAGCAGAAAGACTGGAAACATGTATAAATACCTCATTGCAAAATAATAGGTGTTCTATGGACACACACAGGAAGGGGTGGGGATGGACCAGGAGGGCTCTCAGAGGAGGAAACATTTAGGTTGAGAAACAGCCTTGTGAAGGAGTGCGTGGAACAGCATTCCAGGCAGAGGGAACAGCATGTGCAAAGGCCTTTAGATGGGTGAGAACTTAGACTATTTGAGGACCTGAAAGATGGACAGGGTTGCTAGAGCAGAGGGAGGAGGACCAGGGGTGGGGAGGGGAAGGAGAGGGCCAAGGGCTAGATCATGGCAAGGAACTTGGCTCTTACTCATTGGGTGGGTTTTAAGGACAGGGACAGGTTCTGATGTCCCTTTGGAAAGGTCACTCTGGCTGCTGGGTATTAACTCCATCCGTTCCACAAACAGTTCTCCAGCGCCTACCCTGAGCTAAACACCGTACCCTGCCCTCCCTGGGGGTTACCTGCCCCCGTCCAAGAGGCAGGCCCTGTTCCCACTTCTACTGGGCACGCGCGGACACTGAGGTTCAAGGCTTTGAGTCACCCGCGCGGGGTCCGCCGCTGGGAGTGGAGCCAGACGGAATGCGGGTCTCCCAGGGCTCTTCCCCTCACTCCCCATCCTTCCCGCAACACGACTGATTAATTAAGGACACTGGCCATTAAAGCGGGTCGGGTTGGTCATCTGGTCAGCGTAGGATGGCAGCCATGAACTCCGATGGTGTCTTGCCTTACCCAGAGCCATCACAGGGTCCCCTGACCAGTGGCTATGTCACCATGGGGACACCTGGTAGCCTGATCCTTTAAAAAATGGTATGATGGTGGTCTGCCCTTCCTGCATTTCAGCCAAACCGGCACCATGTTCAAGCGAAGAGGCTCCAGGTGCGTCCCTGGTTCAAACCCCAGTTTCTTTGCCAACACGCCTTGTGGCTGAGGCACGTTGCCTCATCTCTCTGCGCCTCAGCCATCCCATCTGTGAAATGGGGACAATAGGTAGCCACCCCACAGGCTCTCAGGGGACTAGGGTGGAACCACAGGGCTGGCAGAGGGGTGGCATGCGCGGGGCAAGGCTTCCCTCCTGTGCATGCCGAGGCCAACCAGAACGCCATCTCCTCGGAGGCAGGGAGTTTTGTCTGCCTGCCAGAACAGGGCCTGGCAAGTGGGAGTTCAGGAAATATTGTGGAATGAATCGGACATTTACCGAGCGTCGGACACCGTGCTAGCGGCCCTCCCCACAGAGCCCACTTCATGCTGAATCCATACTCTTCAGAAGGTGTTTACAATAACGTGAACCACCACTGTCGGGGGCGAGCGCCCCGCTGGCATTATCTCATCCAGTCTTCACTACACCCTGTGAGATGGGATGGGTGTCAGCACTCCCATTTTACAGATGAGCAAACTGAGGCTCAGCGAGACAGACGACTGCAGACAAGTCTCACAGCTACTAAGTGGCTGGATGGCACCCAGGTCTGGCTGACCTCAAAGCCTGCACTGGTAACCACCACACCACAGTGCCACAGAGAGAGCAAAGGGGGGACCTGTGGCCAGGGTCCCCAGCTGGAACACGCTTAGAATGTGGCATTATAAAGGGCCTCGGCCTCCTGCTGAGCTCAGAGCCTTCTGAGTAAAACTGAGGAGGGCATACAGGGCCAGGCACAGTGGCTCATGCCTATAATCCTAGCACTTCGGGAGGCCGAGGCGGGATGATTGCTTGAGGTTGGGGGTTCGAGACCAGCCTGAGCAAGAGCGAGACCCTGTCTCCACAAAAAATATAAAAATTAGCTGGGCGTGGTAGCGTGCCTATAGTCCCAGCTACGTAGGGGGCTGAGGCAGGAGGATCGCTTGAGCCCAGGAGTTTGAGGTTGCTGTGAGCTATGATGATGCTACTGCACTCATATCCGGGCAACAAAGCAAGACTCTGACTCAAAAAAGAAAAAAAAAAAAAAAGAGCACATAGGTAGGTAGCACGTGTGGAGTGATAAGCACATAGTAGGTGCTCAGAAAATGGATCACACTGATGATGGAGTATTATTCTGGCATTGATTTTCTCAGGGTGCCACCTCGATCCTAACCAGGGTCTGTCTACGACCTTGGACACTCCATGCTCTGACCCCTTTGAAGGGGACCCTACTGAACGTGGGGCGGGGGGAGCTGCCCACCTCCACAGTCCCCCACCCAGGGTGTCCCCACAGGCTGTGTGTCACAGTGGCAGCCCCACAGAGGTGGAAGAGGCTCAACTCCCTTGCAGCATTCAAGATGGGGAAACTGAGGCCCAGGCAGGGTCAGGTAGGAGGTGCTGGAGAAGCGACTTGGGGCTGCTGCCAGGAGGCTGCTGAGGCTTTGGGATTTGGCAGGGTCGCCTGGCTCGACCTCACCTTTCCTAGCCGTGAAATGGGTGATAACATCCCTCAGGGTGTGTGTGTTTAATAAGAGAAAGCAAGCACCAGGCAGGGCTCTCACGAGCCAGATGTGCCCCTGGGGTTGGGGCAGCTGCTGGTGAACGACTGAGCCCAGAGGGGACCCTGCAAGCGCCAGACAGGTCTTTTTACTTTCTTTTTGCCCCAAAAGCTCTCTACTCTCTGTTGGTGACAAATCCCCCACATGGCTTGAGAAAGACACATTGTCAGGACTCCCCCCGCGGACCCCCGAACTCATAGTTGAGCCTGTTTTTTCAGCAGAGCAGGTGCTCCTCTGAGCTGCTGCCTGCGGGAACCGTCACCATATGCTCTACAGCTGCCTCGGGGCGGGTGCTGTGACTGTTCCCATTGCACACACGGTGAAACTGAGGCCCAGGCCAGGTACGTCACCTGCCCCGGGTCACACAGCCAGGAAGAGCTCACACCTGCCCATAACCACTGAGCTGCTCCGCCTCCCTCTGGCCTGAGCGTCCTCTGCGGTGCTGCTGCTACTGCCTCACAGGTGGGGAAACTGAGGTCCGGAGAGGGAAAGAGGCTTGCCCAAGATGGCAGAATTTTGGAAATTCCACCAGGGGGGTTACCTGCAGGCGGTTCCCACCAGTCTCAGGGTCTTTGCGTCAAGGGGGACCTTGGAGGTTGCCTGGGCTCATCTTGCATCCAGCAGGGGCCTGACAGCTCATCCCCTTGGCTACTGCTTGAATGCTTCCGGAACAGGGAGCTCACGACTTTCTGAGTCGCCCTAGTTTATAGAGCTCCCATTTTCACAGAGCCCTGCCCTCGAACTCCCCTGCTGGTCGTGGTGGGAGGGAGGGGTGGTGGGTGGGGAAATCCTTTCTAAGGAGACATACTAAAAGTCAAAATTCCATGAAATCAGCTTCTTCGATTTCCAAACTGAAACCAAATTTCCAGTTGTTTTAGGGCAATGTCAAAACTCTGCCACACATTTTTTTTTTTTCCATTAAGATTGGAAAGAATGTTCCAGACACTGCCGCCTAGTAGAACTTTCTGCAGTGGTAGAAACGTCCCATATCCACGCTGGCCACCTGTGGCCGTCGAGCACCCGAAACGTGGCTGGTGGACCAAGGCCCTGAATCTGTCCCTTTTATTTCATCTGAATGAATTTGAATTTAAATTGCTGCAGGTGGCCTGTGGCTACCCATCGGAGAGCACGGTGCCGGGGCTTTCTAGATTTCACAGAGCACATTTCTTCAACCAGGGAGAAGGAGCCCCTGCTCCCCGTGTTATAGCCGACCCAGTCTCCGGAAGTGAAGTTCTGGCTCCTCTGCTCCCCGGGTGGGTGACCCTAGACAGGCCTGTCCCTCCCTCCTGTCTGTGTCCTCATCTGGCGAATGGGAAGGTGGGAATGACAACAGTCCCTGCACGATCAGGACGACACGAGATCTGGCATGGAAGCAGCTTCAGCTCGGGGCTGGGCACACCCCTGGGGCTCGGCTGCCCCACACCACGTCCACAGGGGACAGCTGGGCCTTTCGCCCCCGCCTGGCCCCCGGGGAGCTGGGTGGGACATCCGGAAAGCTGGGTCTGTGCGCTCATCTGCCCCATCCACCGGTACTCGCTGGGCAGCCTCCGTGTGCCCGGCCCTGTGCTGGGCACCGGGGCTGTGGCTCCTCCCCTGGCGGCGCGAGGTTCCCTGCTTCCGTATCGGGGTCCCCCGGGGCCGCTTGCACCCAGCAGGGGACTCAGCCCCTGTCCTGGCCTCCTCCGCACCAGACCCTTGGGGTCCCCCGAGACGCGGGTGTGCAGCCCCTGCCCTCCGTGGGGACACCTGCTGGGCTCAGGAGAAAGTGGAGGCTTGTGGCCCACTGGAGTCCTCCCTGGGGCTCAGGGAAATGGGGGGCTGGCAGGCAAGTACTGAAAGGTGCAGAGAGAGAGAAGGAACGTCCTTTGGGAGGGAGCGGAAGAAGGTGACACCAGGGCACTTTGGAGGAGGCGGGAATGACATTTGGCCCCACTTAAGGCCTCTAGGGCACCAGCAGCCCATCACACGCCGCGGCCGGGTCAGAGCGCGGGGTCACCTGAGCCAGTGGAGGGGGGATGGGGGACACAGGCGCCAGCGTCGGCGTGCGGGAATCACCTGTTGGGGCGGGGGGGTGTTCCCTGCAGGTACCCAGGCCTCGTCCCCGGGAAGCCGTGGGGACCCGGGTGGTCGTGCACGAGGAACCGTGGGTGTGTGGGACGGAGACAGGTCTGCGGGAGACCGGGGCTCCCTGGGCGCCATGTCAGAGGAGGGCGAGGAGAGGATGGGTGTGTAGTAAGTGGGGGCTTTGCCTCCATGCTGTGCCCCCATTCTGCAGATGAGGAAACTGAGGCTCAGGAAGGTTCAGAAGCACATCTGATGTCACTGAACAGGAAAAGTGGGCCAGGCCTTCAGCACAGAGCCCCGCAGCCACAGCGACAGACCCAGAGCGACCAGAGAACAGGGAGAGGGGGACTGGGGCGTGGAGGCGGCAGGTGGAAGGAGTTGGGTCTTTTGGAGTGTGAGTCTTCTCCTGGCCCCCTCTGGAGGTGACCCCAGGCAGGCAGGCACCAGTGACATGGGTGACCAGGGTTAGGAGGGCTGGATTTTCCCCTCGCCCAGAAATTGAAGAGACAGACCCAGAGATGAGTGTGAGCAGCACGGGCCTCCGGGGAGCCCAGGGCAGCGGGGCTGCGTTTGCCTTTTTCTTTGAATTGAAAATGCCCCTTCACTTTCCAGCAGAGAAGAAACCCACTCAGGAGACTGATGTAGGGTCTTGGCCTCTGTCTCTCACACACACACTGCAGGCCATATCCCTAAACCCTCCAAGATGGCAGGTGGGTCACGAAGCCACGTCACCTCCCCACCAGCACGCCAGCCCTGGGGGTGGGGTACAAGGTATTGTGGCTATAATTATCACTTGTGCCCATTTTGCAGGTGGGAAAACTGAGGTCAGGATTAAGTGCCCTGCTGAGAGTCTATGGCTAGGAAGCCAGCTTGGTTCCTGAACCTAAGGGTCTCTTCTGTGTTACAGCTGCTGTGACCTCGTAGGTTATTCCATCTCGAATGTGGCACCGGGAGACAGCAAGGCTGGGCACATGGGGTGTCTTTAATGAGGCCCCAGCCAGCCCTGCTGGACTCCTGTGGTGGATGTGGGTGCCAAGGAGCACTGTAGTAGGAGTCTGCTGGCTCCTAGGGTCTCTCTGGCATTCAGGCACAGCCTCACTACACACCACAGGGACCGGGGTGATGTGATCTGTCCCCTACAGAGAAGCCATCAGCACGCGCCCCCCACCCCACACACTTCTCCCTCACCCATGTCTGGTGGGAAGAGGCCAGAAGACAGGATTTGACGCGAGCCTCCGGGGATGGGCACGGTTTGGCTGGGGGAGAAAAGCAAAGGAACATTCCTGGCGCAGGGAAAGGCTCATGCAAAGACGTGGAGGCAGGACCGTGCGTGGGTGCCGGGGACACGGTGGACACCACGTGGCTGCAGTAGGTGGCTATTGCCCACGTGGAGGAGGAGCGGGACGGAAGGAGCAGGGAACCAGACGGGTGCACGAATAGCAAGGAAAACAAAAATCAGGACAGCACATCGACTCACTCCTGCCAGATGCCGAGCCTCGTGCTGAACCCTTTATATACATCACCTCCCGTAAGCCTCACTCTATGGGAAAACTGGTTCAGAGCGTTTAAGTGACTGTTTGGGGTCTCAGTTTATTCGTCCGTCAAATGGGTCTGGCACACAGGAAGTGCTCAATAAATGCAAGTGGTTAGTGGTTGCAGCGGCAGGAACAGGGGTCTGTGTGACCCCAGAGCTCAAAGCGTCACTGTACATCCAGCCCCCTGGGGAGCTGGCTAATAATAATATTGGTATTAATATTAATAGCAGTTAAATCCTCACATATTACATTTACTATGAGCTGGACGCTGTTGTAAGTGCTTTCCATGCCCTAACACATTCAGTTCTCACAACGTCCTATGAGATAAGAATTAAATTTATCCCCATTTTACAGATGAAAAGCTGAGGCTCAGAGAGGTTAAGCCAGTGGCCCAAGGGCACACAGGTAAGTAGAAATCAGGATTAGAATCCAGAGCCCAAACTCTTAACCACCACAGGTACTGCTTGTCTAGTTCACCAACCACGGTGGTGTCCAGGAGCTTGGTTTGTTTATAAGCCCCAATCCCCCACTACTCAGGAAGCTTTGGGGGGCACCCATCTTGAGAATCCTGCCAGCAGGGGCTCACCTCCACTTCTCCCTGCCACCCCAGCGCCAAGCAGAGTGGGAGGGCAATGGGGAGCTACAGCGGATTACTGAGCAGGAGTGTGGCAGGTGCCGGGAAGTCGGCTGGCCACAGGGTGAGGAGGGGAGGGTGGGGCTCGCCAGAACCCCCAACGGCGGCTGGTGCACCAGGCCCTGCCCTTCCGCCTCACTCCATGGTCTCCGAGGGCCTGAAGGGACAGATGGCATCGCCCAGGCCTGGGCCGTGGCTGTCACTTGGCCAGATGAGTTACGAGCAGGCTGAAGGGGCGGCAGCCAGGGGGCCGCGGAAACAATTGCATCGAGACCCAGGACAATGGGTGCACGTGCCACAGGGGCAACAGTCGTTTGTCACACAATGGGCTGCCGGGGGACAGCAGCCGGGCCAACTGCTGCCACTGACACGGGCCAGCCGCGTTTTCAAATCATTTCCAGGCCCTGTTTTCCTACGAGGCAGCCAATCGCGGGGGCAGCCGGGCGGTCACCTGATGCCAGCTCCATGGGCTGAGGGCCCAGGCCCTGCGACAAGTGAGCCGCGGTGGCCATAGCAACGCTAATTGTGGCCCTAAAACACAAGGAACGAGAGAGTGGAAAGGTGGGGGCAGGGAGGAGGAGAGAGAAGGAACAAGAACGCCAGCTCGAGTGGCCGAGCAGGTGCAAAGGCGGGTTCTCTGGCCATCGGGGCGCAAGAACGCCAGAGGCTGGACCGGTTGGCTTTCTCTTTCTCTGTCCCTTTCTCTGTCGGGCCTGGAAACACCTATTTTTAAAACCTGGAGCTTAGAATTGAGACCGTAGGACTCTTGGCAACAAGACAGAAAGCTGGGCCCACAGGAGTGGCCGCTGGGGCGAGGGCTGAACTGGGCCCCTAGGCCAGTCTGTGCCACATCGCGACACGGCCCAGCGCTCTTGGAGTCGCCTGGCAAACGTGACTTCAGGAGCACTGGGGAGTGCCGGTCACCCAGATCAGGGCGCCTGTCTGGTACCCACCACGAGCAGCCCTTTACCCTCTGTGGAAAGCGACGTCTTTGCCCACGACTCCGGGTGGGGCGGTGGGCATGGGCCCTGACCTGGGCCTCTGGGGGCCATCCGGGTGGTGGTCAAAAGCTGGGCTGCAGGTGACACTGTTTGGGTCCCAGCCCCACCACTTCCTGTTCCCTGCAGCCTTGGGCAAATGTTTCGGTGCTCTGAGCCTCAGTTTCCCCATCTGTACAGGGGGTGGGGGGCATATCCCACATCTCCACCATCTCAACACATGGCCTGCCCCTCCGCATGGACTGTCCCCAAGCTCCATGCCATCCACATGACTATAGCACCTCGGGAAACCACCCTGGACATGGAGTCACACAGGTGATTCTGCCCTGGCAGGTGGGACTCTGACCACAGGCCCTGACTGCTCAGTGCTGTGGTGGCCCAGGTGAGCTCCTACTGTGCCTCAGTTTCCCCATCTGTGAAATAGGAATAATAATACCTGCCTCATAGGGTGACTGGGCGTATTAAATGGTCTCATGCCTGTGAAGGACATGACCGGTGCCTGGCATGTAGTAAGTGCTCAATAAACATTGGTGTGTATTATTTTCGTGGTAAGTGCTGGGTCAGATGTGTTAAATGAGCAAATGAAGGACTTGAGGATGTGCAATCTGGCTGCCAAAGGGGGATGCTGGGACCAGGTTCCCATGCCCAGCCCCAGGGACAGGCAGGTCAAAGGGCTGGGGTGGCCTGGGGAGACGAGGCACTAAAGGGGTGCTTCCAGAGATTGGGAAGCCCCCCAGGAGCTGGCCTAAGCTCCCCGTCTGGCCCGAGCTCCCTGCTCCTCTCCGCAGGCTCCTAGCGCCCGCCGGCGATGACGACCTCCCTGGGGACCTGCAGTCGCTGTCTTGGCTCACGGCGGTGGACGTGCCTCGGCTGCAGCAGATGGCAAGTGGCCGCGTGGACCTGGGCGGCCCCTGTGCGCCACATTCGCACCCAGGTAGGCTCGGGGCAAGGTGCGGGGTCGGGGAGGATGCTGTAGGAGAGAGGTGACCCCCAGCCCTGCCACAGCTCCGCTATGTGGCCATGGCCAGGTCAATCTCACTGGGCCTCTATTTCTGCATCTGTAAAATGGGACACATTCTACCTTCCTCAGAGGGCTGTGGTTTGCCGTTTACTTAACAGTGTGCCAGGCCCTGGGCGAGCTAAGGTTTCAAAGAAGAATAAAGACAGCCCTGTCGCCACCCTGGTACATCTTGAACATCTAAGACAGTTGGCAAACTACAGCCCATGGGCCAAAGCAGCCTGCTGCCCATTTTGTACAGCCTTTGTGTTAGGAGTGGATTTGACACTTTTCAAGGGCTGTACCAGAAAAAAAAACCCCCAAAACTATCAAAGATGACAGAGACCATATGGCTGCCAAAGCCTAAAATATTTGCTGTCTGGCCCTTGACAGCAGAAGTTTGCAGCCCCCCGATTTAGAAGATGTCAAGAGGAAATAGACGGAAAGTGCCGAGTACAGGGTCTGGCACACAGTAGGTGCTCCATAAATGGCAGCTAGCTGCAATCACAGCAAGTAGACTCAATGCTTAAGGACACAGAAAGTATTGAAGAAAAACAAAAAGTAAACCCCAGCAACAATAATCACTACCACACATTAAAAGTACCGATCATTGAAACGTCGGTATCTAGGATTCTTTCTTGCACTGGGCAAATTGTTCTCGGGCTAAATGTATGTAGCAGAAGGCAGCAAACTTTTTCTACAAAGGGCCAGGTAGTCAATATCTTCTCGGAGGCCAAATGACCTCTGTCAAAACGATTCAACTTTTCTATCAATAGCGCAAAACCAGCCATAGACAATGTGGCCGCAAACAGGCGTGATTCTGTGCCAATAAAACTTTATTTATAAAAACAGACCATGGGTCAGATTTGGCCTAATGGTCAGTTCCCCGATGTAGAACCCCCAGGGAACGGCTGTGTGATCTTGGGCAAGCGCTCTCCCCTCACCGGTTTCCTTGTGAAAATCTAGCAGAACCACCCACTTGGGGCACTGTGATGGTTCAATGCAGAAAGTACCTTGTGCACAATAGGCGTTTAATAAGTGCTAAAATAACGAAGCCTCTTCCCTCTCTTCTGTGTCTGCCGGGCCTTTTCTATGTGCCTGTCACTGTGCCGGGCCTTTGGAGCAATGAGTTGTATGAAATGTGGTCCCAGTTCTCAGGGAGCTGGTGGCTGGCCAGAGCCAGGAGGACAACAAAGACAAAGGCACAAAGCGGAAGCCCAGGTGGCCGCCAGGACTCAGAGGGGAGCGGAAGGACTTCCTAGAAGGCTTCCTGGAAGAGGTGGCCCTGGGACAGGGTCATTTTGTAGGTCACCTTCACTTGATTGGAGGCGGCTGCCTAAAGTCTGGCTGGTGCGGGCAGAATCTGTGATGTATCAGCAATTTCTGTCTCGGGTCCAGCACGGGATGGGGGGACGCACATCGGCTACTCCCGAGCTCATTCTCGGCAGAGGAGCAGGGCTGGGCAAAGGCGAGAGGCAGCACAAAGGCACCTGGACCTACACCTAGAAGGCACTGGGGAGCCATGGCATGTTTTTGAGGAAAAGATGTGAACAATAAATTGGTATTTTAGCTTCCTGAAGGACAGGAACCAAGCTATTACAATTCTCATTGATATTATTGACTCATATTTATTGAGATATTACGTGGCCAGCAATGTGCCAAGCACTTAATAGACACGATCTCATTTGACTTGCATGACAACTTTATAGGTAGGTAGTATCAGTAGCCCAAGTACAAATGGGGCAACTGAGGCCGAACCAAGGTTACACAGCTGGTAGAAACCCCACTTTTCACCTCTACACCCTAGACAAGTGATTTGCCCAGCACCTACTAGGCTTGTGGTCCGAGGGTGGGGATGGTTGTGTCCTCCGGAGACATCCAGGGATGGGGCTGTCCCTGTCCTCTGGTCCAGCAGCATCTCTGTGCATCCCTCCTGCAGGGGCCTTGGCTGGGGCGGCTGACCTGCACGTGGGAGCCTCCCCGGGTCCCCTTCTCCATGGCCCAGACAGCATGGCCCCCCGGGGCATGCTGGGCCTGGGCCTCATAACCAACCACGGAGCCAGGGTAAGTGCCACCATGGGGGTTGGGGAGTGAGGGTGGTGCCCTCCAAGGCCGGGGTGCCTCATCCCCACCCTGACCCTCTGTCTCTTCCTCTCCTGGCCCCAGCAGATGGGCCAGTTCCCCATGGGGACCCACCCCCCATCCGGCCTGCAGGACCCGCCACAACTGTACTCACCTGCCACCCAACCACAGTTCCCGCTTCCCCTGGGCACCCAGCAGGTACTGGGGGCTCCGAGGCGCCCTGGTCTCAGAGGCAGACAGCCTGCCTTGGGCTGGCCGGGTACCTCTCTGAGCCTCAGTTTTCTCACCCGGAACATGGGGATAATGTCCCCCACCATATCCATGTCATGGGTCATTCATTCAGTTTCCCCCAGTCTCCTGCCATGGGTGGGGACAAGGTTGTCCCCGATAGCTGTCAATCCCCACACCGTGGTTTTTGACACTGGGGTGGGGGGAGGGGTGACTGTGGGTGACTTAGGCTCCTTCTCACCTTCTCTCTCTCTGCCCCTTGCCCCGCCTCTGCCTGTGGGAAGTGCCCCTCTGTGGGCCTCTATGGCTCCCCATTTGGGGTGCGGCCTCCCTACCCTCAGCCCCACATGGCTGTGCATTCGTCACAGGAACTGCACCCCAAACACTACCCCAAGCCCATCTACTCATACAGGTGAGGTCTGGGGGGCACCGGGTCAGGGCTGCGGGGGGCTCAGGGAGGAGAGGGCCGAGGCTACCTCCAGCTAGGTGTGGAGGCCCAGAATTCCAATGGGGAGGGTTAGGGACGTGGGGAACCCCCAAGTGGCACTTGTTCTCAGGAAGGCTCATCCAGTGGTCAGTCAGCACCCCCAGGCTGAGAACCCACTCCCGACACTTGAGTCTAGCACCCGGCTCCATCACTCACAAGCTGTGTGGCCTTGGGGAAGTGGCTTGGCCTCTCTGAGCCTCAGTTTCTGTAAAACGTCATCGAAGTAACAGTATTGTGTACCTCATAGGAGTTTAGGGAGGGGAAGCAGCCCAGGTAAAGCCTAAAGGCCCACAGCCATTAATTACGGGGATGGGACAAAGGAGAGAAAAAGATAAGATTTATCAAATCAGGGCCAAGGAGAAGGACAGGGGCTGGAAAGACGCTGGGCTGTGAAAAGGTAGCCAGGGCTCACACTGGGCTGGTACTGGTGGGGTGAAGCAGGGCAGGCTTCCTGGCAGAGGGGACTGTCAGCCTGAGACCCCTTCACGCCTGGCCTCCCCCACCTTCTGCCCCCAGCTGTCTGATCGCCATGGCCTTGAAGAACAGCAAGACAGGCAGCCTGCCCGTGAGTGAGATCTACAGCTTCATGAAGGAGCACTTCCCCTACTTCAAGGTGAGGGGTCCCAAGCCAGAATGGGGGTGCTGGAGCTGCCCTGGGCTCTCCCTGGTGCTGCCAGAATCCAGAGCTGGTCCTGAGCCACACTGGGCCATCCTCTAAGGTCCCCAGTTATGTCTGTATATCTGGTAGTAAGGACATGTGCATGTACACTCACATAGAAGAAATTCAGAAAGAGAAGGGGGTTTTTGAAATGGGCTCTGATGGATGAAGAGGAGTTCAGTAGGTATTCCGAAGAGAAAGGGGAGAGAGACCAGCTAGTTATTCAGCACAGACTCAGTAAAACGTAATGATGTAAAACCCAGACCTGCCTTCACCTCTCTGAGCCTCAGTGTCCTCGTCTGTGAGGTAGGGAGAATGACCGCACCTGGCAAGGTCGGTGAGGACTCTGCACTGAAGGATGGGAAGAGCCCTGCAGCTGCTGGCATGGGGTTGGCCATCAGCGATGTCATTCTTGCGAGCATCAAGGCAACAAGAGGAGCAGGAAGTCAGAGCGACCCAAGCTGCAGGGTCCCTGGCCTGCACAGTGGCACGGGGGTGTGTGTAGGGTGTGAGATGCGTCGCAGTGTCTGGCTACCTAGCCATGAACTGTGACTATTTAAAAACGATTTGCATGTCATACACTTGACTAGTTATCCATTCATTAGCACCATTCTCGCTCGCCAGCGTCCGGAGTGGGAGACAGAACGGAAGACGCGGTGGCCCTAGGCTGCATTCTCACGCGGTAACAGTTGGTGGCAGAGCTGACTTGCGGCCCCGTCATCAGGGCACGGGCTGTCCAGGCGGCCACAGTCCCTACCATCCCTACCACTCTGTCGCATCGCTCCAACTTGAGGCCGAGTGTCGGACACTGTCCCTGTTACCCCTGCCACGCTTGCGTCCTGCCCCTCTCGGCCTGGGTTGGAGTCCCCCACAGGAAAGGAAGGGGTTTCTAGGGCGGTCTCCGCAGGGGTCCCCTGTGTGCCCATGTCTCTTCCTAGACGGCTCCTGATGGCTGGAAGAACTCGGTGAGGCACAACCTGTCCCTGAACAAGTGCTTCGAGAAGGTGGAGAACAAGATGAGTGGCTCCTCGCGAAAGGGCTGCCTGTGGGCCCTGAACCTGGCCCGCATAGACAAGATGGAGGAGGAAATGCACAAGTGGAAGAGGAAGGACCTCGCCGCCATCCACCGGAGCATGGCCAACCCCGGTGAGGCCCGGACAGCCCCCACCACGTGCGCGCACACGCATGTGCACACACACGCATGCGCACACATGCGCACACACTCGCATCTGCACACACGCATGCGCGCGCATACACACGCATGCGCACACACGCACAAGTCTGCCACCTTCCAGCCCAGCCTCAGCTCCGCCTGGTCCTACCTAACCTACGCACGTCTCAGCTCCATTGCTGGGGAGCCAGGTGCCTGCTGGTTGTCCATCCCTCCTGTAGAATCTCTCTCCCCCCCCATCCAGTGGCTGGTAAACTGAGGCACCTGATCAGAGACATGAAAAGCTATTCAATCTCACTAGTCATCCCTAGTTTCTTGCACAGAAAGGTCAAACTACCCAACCATGGGATACCATTACTTTCCTACCACATTGACAGAGGTGTTTAAAATAATAAAATCATAACGCCCAGTGCAGGCGAGGATGTGGAGAAATAGACACATTCCTATACAATGTGTAGGAATGTAAGTACTTAGGTAACAAATCAAAAACTTGTAAACTGTACCCTTGTATTGGTCTGATTATTCTAGTTCTGACAATTTATGCTGAGGATATCAAAGATTTGAGCAAAAGGTTTATGAACAAAATTATCCACCACACAGTTATTCTTAAAGAGTAAGAAATAGAAAGCAATCTAAACATCCCACAATAGGGGGTTGCTTCAATAAATAGAATGGGATACCGTGCAAGGATGAGAGATGAAAAACTATTTTAAAATATTTCTGAAATAGAAAGATATGCTCCCAATAATTATAAAGGGGCAGGTTATGAATTGATACACATGATACAAGCCAGGCATGGTGGCTCACACCTGTAATCCCAGCACTTTGGGAGGCTGAGGTGGGAGGATCACTTGAGGCCAGGAGTTTCAAATCAGCCTGGGCAACACAGCAAGACCCCATCTCTTAAAAAAAAAAAATTAGCCAGGCACAGTGGTGCATGCCTGTAATCCCAGCTACTCAGGAGGCTGAGCCAGGAGGATCCCTTGAGCCCAGGAGTTTGAGGTTACAGTGAGCTATGATCATGCCAATGCACTCCAAGTGGGATCACACAGCGAGACCCCATCTCGGAAAAAATACACACACACAGAGAAAGAGAATTGGTCTGCATGTGTGTGTCTGAGAGGAAGTACACCAAAATCTTTCCTGTGCATGGAGAAATCACTGATTATTTTTATATGCTTCACGTATTTCTGTATTTTCCAAAACTTCTACCCTGTTCAGGAATTACTTTTGTAATTAGAAGAAAGATTGCATCTGCTTTTTTTTTTTTTTTTAATTAAGGGATGTGAGGAGAGGGCCCTGTTTAATTAAGGGACATATGACCGGGGACTGTGACCTGGGAAAATAGCCCTGCCGCAGCCTTAGGAATATTTGGCCTGGCTCTGTTGACGTCATTGTGCTGGGTCTGAAGGGGCCTGGGAGTGTGGCTCAGGGAACAATTCCATCAGGTGGGGAGAAGAGCTATAGCAGGAACCCGTATCCCCCGAGTGGGGGGGGCGTCACAGGGCGCCCACCCCACTGAGAGCTCCGGGGGGCTGGTTTGAGACCCAGGGCAGATGCTGACCCATATTCAGGGCAAGACCCTGGGCAAGTCATTTCACCTTCCGGATTCTAAGGGTCCTCATTTCTAACGTGGGTGCAACCCCAAAAGACCTTGGGACCCTCCCAGTCTAGTGTGAACATTGTGTTACATTCAACGAGACATAGCCAGCAACCAAAATTAATTTAAGAGTCATTTCTGTCTTTACTTGTTTATATCTGAGAGCATTAAAGATTTTTAACCCACAGCAACACTTCTGGATGCCTCTTTAGCAGGGAGTGGCCAAGAGAGCCCTCAAGGGTTAATAAAGTTTGTCCTGGTCTCATGGGATTTGGAATCTCTGCCTTATCTCCCTCTTTGAGAGCTGTTATGAGGTTCAAGGCAATTCTAAGGTTACAGGGCTGTCCTGTAAGGCACTGTCCAAATGAGAGGGGGTAGGGCTATTATCTGATGGTGCCTCTTATTCCTCAAAGACCCTGCACAATTTGTGATTCTGTTATATCTCCACAAAAACCCTGTGCAGAGTATATGGTGCCATCTCCTAGATGAAGAGACAGAGGTTCAGAGAGTCCAAGAGGCTTGCTCAGGGATTTGAACCCAGCCCTGGCTGGAGCCTAGTGACTGCAGGGTGGGTTCTGAGTGACCTCTCGTGCTTGTCTGCAGAGGAGCTGGACAAGCTGATCTCCGACCGGCCTGAAAGCTGCCGGCGCCCTGGCAAACCGGGGGAGCCGGAGGCCACTGTGCTGACTCACGCCGCCACGGTGGCCGTGGCGCACGGCTGCCTGGCCGTCTCCCAGCTCCCACCCCAGCCACTGATGACCCTGTCCCTGCAGTCGGTCCCCCTGCACCACCAGGTGCAGCCCCAGGCACACCTTGCTCCAGACTGTCCGGCGCCGGCCCAGACGCCGCCACCGCATGCCCTGCCGGACCTGAGCCCCAGCCCCCTCCCCAACCCCGCCGTGGGAAGGGCCCCCGTGGACTTCATCAACATCAGCACCGACCTGAACACCGAGGTCGACGCCCTGGACCCCAGCATCATGGACTTCGCCCTGCAGGGTGAGGCCAGAGGAATGGGGTGACGGGGATGGGATGGGGAGGGGAGAACAGAGGCGGCGAGGACTATACTGTCTGCATTCACCCCGCGGCCTCATTGCCATAGCAACCATCTAACACAGGTTGAGCAGCCCTGATCTGGAAATCTGAAATGCTCCCGAATCCGGAACATTTGAGCACCGATAAGACACTCGAAGGTCATGCTTGCTGGAACATTTCAGATTTTTGGATTAGGAATGCTCAACCTGTAATAGCAAATTGCAGCAAACAGTGAATGAGCACTTGCTGTATACCAGGCACCGGGCCAAGCACTTCACAGCCGTCATCTCGGCAAACCCTGCCACAGTCCCCTGAGGTCGCTGCCATTCATGTCCCCTTTCTGCTGATGAGGAAATTAAGGCAAAGAGAAGTCACTGGCCCAAGGTCACCTGGTTAGTAAGTGGCAGAGTCAGGACTTACACCCAGGTCTGTCCAACCCCGAACTTTTAATCAGTAACTGCTTCAACTCGTAAGCCCAACTGCATGCCAGGTCACACTCTGACCTGCTGCCTGCCACGTGGTCATCCCCGCAAAAATGAGATGTGAATGAATGAATGAGCAAATGAATGAATGAGTGAATGAATGAATGAGGGAATTTCAGGTTTCAGCAAAGGCTCGTCATTCATCCATTCGCTAGCACGAGTGCACCTACTACGTTCCGGCCAGGTAGACAGCCTCTGCCCTCCAGGAGCTCCCTGTCTGGCAAGGCAAATGGGCAAATTAGCGCGTTAGTTAGCGAGTCAGCTACAGCTGTGAAGTGGGTACGTTCGAACCTCCCTCCTCTCTCCCTGGATCGTCCTGTGGTTAAATGTGCTGAAGAAAGGGGAAACGTCGTTTTGTCCCCCTGGTGCTGCCTACGATGGCGCCATGCCTGCTCTTGCCACAGCCCTAGGAGGTGGGTTTGCTGGTCATCTCCATTTTATCCCGAGGCTCAGAGACAGAAGTGACTTTCCCAAGGACACACAGGGGGAAGGGGAGGGCCGGGGCGGGAACGCTGACTCCTCCCCGTGCTCTTTCACAACATGTGACCTTCAACAATTCACATGGTCTTTTCCTCTTTCCTAAGACAGGGGGCTCGAACTCAGGCTTGTCTGACGTGAAGCCAGCTCACTCACATGCTTTTGTCTTTGCAAGGGAACCTGTGGGAGGAGATGAAGGATGAGGGCTTCAGCCTGGACACGCTGGGGGCCTTCGGAGACTCCCTGCTTGGCTGTGACCTGGGGCCCTCGGGCCTGACCCCCGTCTCCAGCGGCAGCGACCAGTCCTTCCCAGACTTGCAGGTGACGGGTCTCTACGCCGCGTACTCCACCCCGGACAGTGTGGCCGCCTCGGCCACCACCTCCTCCTCTCAGTACCTGGGCACGCCGGGGAACAAGCCCATAGCCCTGCTCTGAGCCGATGGCCTCACCTACCCTGGAACACCCCAGAGAACGGACCAGAGCAGGGTGTGCCCAGAAGGCAGGCCCCTCACCCTCCCACAGTCCCCTCCTGAACCTTTGGCAAAGCCGTGGCTGGACAGGGACGCAGTTCCTCTCCGCACCCCTCTCCCGCCTCCCGCCAAAGCTTCTGGGGCCTTCCCAAGTCAAAAGGACAGAGGAGAGTGGACGCGTAGCCCGGCGTCCCCTGGCTGTGCTGAGAGTGAGGTTTCTCCAGCCTGGTTCCTGGCTGGGCGCCCTCAGTGACAAGCAGCCCACTTCTGGGGACGCGCTGGTGTGCCAAGGAAACAGGCTGAGCCGGACGAAACATCTGCCACGCCAGCAGGAGCCAGGCTCGAGGCTGGGACACGAGCCGGTGAACCACTGAACAAGCTGAACTTGGATGGAACAAGCTGAACTTGGAAACAGGAGCCTGCCCAGGCGGCCTCCAGCCCCACCCCCCAATTAGCGTTGTCGAGTTTCATAGAGCAGGTTCCTGGGCCACGCCAGGCACTGTGACGGGTGTAAATGTATTTATATTTATTGGGGCCCATTCTCCCCACTTCTCCGAACCCAGCCCAAGGCCCCTGGAATGAGCCTCCTCCGTCGGTCCCTCCCCAGCCATCCTAACTTCCACATTACCAGCGAATCACAGCTCTCACTGGCTCCTCAATCCCTCGCAACCTTGAGCTTCTTTTCAGAACAAACGAGCACTTTGGATGCTGGGAAACATCCTATTTTTTAATACCAGAGGCCAGATATTTTTCTAACCGTTCAGTCACGATTCAAGTCTCTGCCCACGAGCCCCTAAGAAGGGAGGCGCCATTGCTTTGGGTCTGGGGGACTTTCTAAGAGCACCCTGGGGTGGGGATGGGAGGAATCGTGGGGAGTGTTTTTGAGGGGGGAAGAAAGCAAACTGTGACCCACGTGGCACGGGGTGGGGGCCGGTGAAGCTTCAATGCACAGTATTTATTGGCACCTGTGCCTGCCTCTCTTTGCCCTGCCGCCATTCTGATGTATCTTTCTCTCGCCTTGCCAATTACGGATTTTCCCAGTGGCGAGTTCTGCAGACAGTGGGGTTGGAGGGGAGGCCGGGAGCGAGTTGGGGAAGAGAACGTGAAAAAGGCTTTTCCGGCTAAGTGGCTGCACGGGCATGGTGTGCCCCCCTCCTCTCTCGACCACCTGGATGTTGAGTCTGAGTCTGGGGAGTCCTGAACCCTCGAGCCAGAATGTTCTGATTCATCAACAGCCTGGCCAGCCACCCGGGAGGTCTGGCGTTAAACATGAAGGGCCGGTTTTAAGTCCTTCCTAGTTCTAGAACTGTCTGCGGAATATCCACCGCCCTTAGACGCGATCCCAGCACCACCTGTCTGACCGGCGCTGCTCACCCGCTTTGTGTGAGCCCTCACGAAGACCCCCGTGTCCGGGCAGCGCCGAGACTGTGCAAGCCTAGCGTTGAGTCACTGTCTCCCGTCAATAAAGGCTCAACGGCAGCTCTTGTGGCTCGTGGGGAGGGGGAAAGGGGGGTGATGGAAAACGATGTCACTCACACACCCCTCCCGGCGGGGGGCGTTTACAGACGAGCAAACTGCGGCCCAGGGAGGTGACGCCACATAACACTGGATCCAGCTGTTCTGATTCCAAGTTCCCATCACACCAGAAACTGGGGGGACTTTATCATTATCAGTAAAATTAGCATGGCCTCCACTTACTGTTCCTTGGTGCTGGGCGCTGTATGGACGTCATCTCAGGCAGGGATTGTGAACGCTGTTTGCTGCTCAGAAAGCAGAGGCTCAGAGAGGTTGGGTAGGACAGAGCGTGTGCGCGCGACACCAGGGCTGGAGCTCAGTGGCGCTGCTCCCAACTGCCTCTTTGGCGTCTGCCTGGGGTCAGAGAAGACAACAAGATGGAAACAGGTGTACCCTTTTAAGCACCTGCTATGTGCCCAAGATGGAAACAGGTGTACCCTTTTCAGCACCTGCTATGTGCCCGGCCCTGGGCTGGTCACTGCTGTAGATTAGCTCACTCAATCCTCACAACCGCCCTATGAGGGCGTCTTACTGGTTATTATGCCCATTTTGCAGATGAAGAAACTGAGGCTCAGAGGAATGGAGCAGGTGACTTGCCTCCCCAGCTAACAGCAAAAGGGTGTATTCATCAGGAGTCTAACTCCTCAGCCCATGCAGGAAGTGGTTTGCAGACTCACTGGAGACGAGACTCACATGCATGCAGCGATTCATGAGTAAGGGAGTATACAGGATGAGGGGCTGTGGGTGGTATCAGGGAGTACTAAACGGGGCTCCTTCAGTGGAGGCCAGGCAGGCAGCAGGGACAGGGGCCCTGCAGAGGCCAGGGCTGTCTTTCTGTGCCCAGCTCCTGTTACCCAACCCTGGCCTGGCCAACAGTAGCATTGCAGCCCCCAAGCCACCCCCAGCCATTGGTCGAAGCAGGGAGCAAGTGGCCCAGGCCATGGTGGTCACAGCCGATGAGCATCTCCCCAGGACTTGGCAGGAGCTAAGGGACAGGGGCGCCCTCCATCTCCTGAGCTGCTAAGCTGGGAGGACGGAGCTGAGCCGTTGAGTCACCACGTGGAAAGGGCTGGGGAACCCACAAGTGAGTCTGACGTCCGCTCCTTATGACAGGCAAGTGGGGGGCCAGGTACACATTGAGTCAAGGCAAGAATGCCAAGGTCACGGGGTCACAGCTCTGGGCAGAGCCCTGGCCACAGCCAGAGCGCCACCTGTGCAGAGGCCACGATGACACCTAAAAAAAGCAGGAAGGGGAGATGGGAGGAACGAGCCCCTGACTGAGGTTCTCTCTGAAGCTGGGCAACTAAGGGGAGAAAATTACCAATCACCTCCACTCAAGCGCCTGGTGCATCGAGTTAAACCCTCGTCAGGCAGCAGCTCCCTGAAGCCCCGCCACACCTGTGCCCTCAGCGAGATGTTCCCATCTCCCAGATGAGGAAACTGAGGCTCTGAGATCATGTAGCTTTTCTTCCCCCTCCGTGAGAAATCATCCACGTTCTAACAACAAGAGTGACACATTCGCTAACACTGGCGGGGGCTGACTCCACGCTAAGTGTACCATGACATGATTTATCTTATTTTCCTCTGATTCCCATGGAATAAAGCTGTCACCATCCCTTACAACAGGCAGAATAATGCCCACCCCATCCCCCCACCGGTGGCCACGTCCCAATCCCTGGACCTGTGAATGGGTGAGTGGCAAGGGGGCATCAAGGAGGCAGACGGAATTACAGTTGCCAATCAGCTGAATTACCCTAGATTACCCAGGTTGGTCCGATAGAATGACAACAGTCCTTCTAAGTAAAAGAGGGAGGCGGGAGACTCAGTGTCCGATTTGAAGATGCTACATACAGTGCTGGCTTTGAAGATGGAATGGGGTTTCTAGAAGCTGGAAAAGGCAAGAAAACGGATTCTCCCCCAGAGGCTGCAGGAGGACCTCAGCCCTGCTGATGCTTGGATCTCGGCCCTGTGAGACCCATTTTGGACTTCTGACCTCCAGGACTGTAGGATAATAAATTCGTGTAGTTTTAAGCCACTAAGTTTGTGGTTACAGCTGCCATGCATCCCCATTTTACAGAGGAGGAAACTGAGGCTCCCCAAGGCTAAGGAGGTTGCACGTGATCAGTAAGGTGAGATTCGACAGCACCGTGCTTCCCCTTGATAAAAGTCAAATCTCAGAGGGCTCAGTGGACACCGTCTGCTTGCTAGTTGGAAGAGGAGGAAGACTCTCCGAGGTTACGCACCTAGGAGTTGAGCCCAGGTCTGCAGGTCTCCCAGCGCCTTCCACGGCACGGCACTGCCTGGCTTGGTGTGGGCTCCTGAAGGGCAGCTGGTGGAGGTTTAGGGAAAGGGATGAAAAGGTCTGATCAGGCCAGGTGCGGTTGCTCATGCCTGTAATCCTAGCACTTTGGGAGGCTGAGGCAGGAGGATCTCTTGAGCCCAGGAGTTTATGGTTGCTGTGAGCTATGATGACACCCCTGCACTCTAGCCCGGGCGACAGAAAAAGACGCTGTCTCAAAAACAAAACAAAACAAACAAAAAGCCCAGAAAAGATCTGATCAAAAGCAGGACACAAGTGGGTTGGGGGAGCCAGCATCGCCTCCTTTGGACGGTGCTAGTTAACTGTTCTTCCTGCGGGTGTGGACACTGGACCTCGGATCTCTGGTGTCGTGGCCCTCTGAGCCCAGGGGTAGAAGGGCAGAGACCTAGCCGGTGGCTGAACTGTGGGCAACTTCAGCAGCAGCCAAAGATACGGGGAGCCAGGCCTCACACCCATCCCCAAGGGGTGCCTTGTCCAGGAGAACCTGTCCCCTCAGCATCTGCCGTAGCCACCCTCAGGTGGCCACAGGACAGGAACAAATACTCCCAGGAGAGGGGGGACAACTCAGCTCAGCTCTAGGACCCAAATCCTCTGACCTGGCTTCCTCTGTGTGGGGTAAGCGCCCCCACCTCTGAGCAGAAGCATCTCCAACCTACTCCAGTCCCGGTGTTTCTCCCACGACTGATGGGCATCTCTGGTTAACCACGGACACGTGGTCAAACTCGCTGGCATCTACAAATCCCATCCCCGACGTTCGAAGCGTGCACATAAAAAGGTCCAAGGCCTTTCGAGTTACAATGACCTCTAGGCTCACCCCTTAGATGGCTGCTATCAAACAAAGGGAAAACAAACACAGTCGTGTTGGTAAGGCTGTGGAGAAATCAGGACACCGGTGCATTGCTGGTGGGGTTGTAACATGGTGCAGCTGCTATGGAAAACAGTACCGTGATTCTGCAAAAAAACTGAATATAAAATTACCATAAGGAGATACCTTAAAGAGATACAAGTAGAATTACCATTCGATCCAGCAATCCCATTACTGGGCATCTACCCAAAAGAACAAAAGACACTCTATGAAAAAGACACCTGCACCCGAATGTTTATAGCAGCACAATTCACAATTGCAAAGATGTGGAAACAACCCAAGTGTCCATCAATACATGAGTGGATTAATAAAATGTGGTACATGTATACCATGGAGTACTACTCGGCTTTAAGAAACAATGGTGATATAGCACCTCTTGTATTCTCCTGAATAGAGCTGGAACGCATTCTACTAAGTATCCCAAGAATGGAAAAACAAGCACCACATGTACTCACCATCAAATTGGTATTAACTGATCCACACATAAGTGCACATATGAGAATAACATCTATTGGATGTCGGGGAGGGGGGAGGAGGGGACGGGTATTTGCATACACAAAGAGTGCAATGCGCACCATCAGGGGGAATAGACACGCTTGAAGCTCGGACTTGGGGGGGAGGGGGGCAAGGGCAACATACATAACCTAAACATCTGTATCCCCATAATATGCTGAAATAAAAATGAAATTAAATTAAATTACCATATGATCCAGTAATTCTACTTCCGGGTATAGACACAAAAGAACTGAAAGCAGGGACTTGGACAGATGTGTACACCCACGATCACAGCAGCATTATTCGAACAACAAAAAGGTGGTAACGATCCAAGTGTCCCAGGGAGGGACGCATGGATACGTTGCGACATTATTCAGCCTTGAAAAGGAAGTTCTGACGCACGCCGCGACAGGGATGAGCCCTGAGGACATTATGCTAAGGGAATAAACCTGTTACAAAAAAGTCAAATACTGTATGATCCCGCTTATTTGGGGTACCTGGAGCGGTCAGATTCATGGAGACAGAAAGTAGAATGGTGGTTGCCAGGGGCTGGAGGGAGGGAGTTAGTGTTTAACACATTGACCGCCACACTAGAAAAACAAATTTTTTTTCTTGGGGCCACGGTGTTTTATTACGAAAATAGAATAAAAACTTTGAAAACAAAACAATCCTTTCTAATTCGGTGAAAAATTCGTTATTTTGTATTGTTTTCTGTGCATGAGTTATATGCAACTTGAAAAACAGCTCTTGTGGCTCCCAAGGTGAAGAGACGCATGAGTTACATATGCTTCACGAGGCCCCTGGGCGCAAAACTAGCGTTGAGTTAAATACAACTCACATGGCAGTTAAGGTGTTAATGGGCACAGAGTTTCACTTTTGCAAGATGAAAACGTTCTGGAGGTTGGTTGCACAACAATGTGAATGCACTTAACACCACTGAACTAGACGCTTAAAAATGGTTAAGATGGTAAATATTGTTAGGTATATTTTACCATGATGAAAACAAAAATAAAAAATATTTGTAGGCTCTATCTGTGTTTCCTATACACTATTTTTTTTCCTCTTTTGAGACAGGGTCTCGCTCTGTTGCCTGGGTTGCAGTGGCGTCATCATATTAATAGCTCACTGCAACTCCAACTCTTAGGCTCAAGTGATCCTCCTGCCTCAGCCTCCCAAGTAGCTGGGAACACAGGCACCTGCCACCACTGCACTCGGCTAATTAGTTTATGTTTTGTAGAGATGGGGTGTCGCTCTTGCCCAGGCTGGTCTTGAACTCCTGGGTTCAAGCGACCCCTCCCTCAATGGCCTCCAAAAGTGCCAGGATTACAGGCGTGAGCCACTGCACCCGGCCCCTACACACTATTCTGCTACACATTTCTCTTCCAAATCTGTGTGTCCCATATATTGTACAAAACGGGGGAAACGGGCTGGGGACCACAAAGGAGGGGCTCCCAAACCACCGGAGAGGTGGTCAGAGAAGGCTGCCCAGGGGAATTGCCATTTGAGTTGGGTTTTGAGGGATGAGTAGGAGTCAGCCAGGCAAAGGCCAAGGGAGAAGAGTTTCCCCAGGAGAAACGGTGTGTGCTCACTTGGAGGTGACCTGATGGTGTAGACTAGTGGGTGCGTGGTGATAACAGACTCAGCGGGTGGGAGGTGGGTGGCCAGGACTGGCTCATGCCAAGCCTTACGGGGTTGAGTGAGGACTTTGTCCCCAGGGCACTTAGAATGGGGAAGTCACATTTGGGGAAGTTCCTTTCAGCTGCTCAACAGTGTGGCTCAGGGGGAGGGTTTGTCCACACCTGTTGGGTCACGCAAGCCATAGGGAGGCAGCCTTTCTGTGGCCTGCGTGGGTGACCTTTGTTCTCTACCCCATTCCAGCCACAGTGACTCTGAAAGGTGGACCCTGGGCGCTTCTGGATTTAACAGTCACTGTCCGTGTTTGAAACCAGGCTGAAAAATGGAAGCAATCTACCTGTAGCCTTCAGGATACAAAATCAAGTCAATGGCAGTGTTCTTTTTTCAAAAAATAGTTTATTCTGCACATTTTGTAGTAGGCTCTCTGCCCACCCACTGTTCTAGGACAGCAGCTCTTGATAGACTCCTCTTTCCCTCCAAAACCAAGAGGGCCTTGCCCGACAGAAAACCCTTCGGTTCCCAAACAGCATCGACTCTCCACTGCTCCCCAACAAGCCTCAGGATGGGACCACGGACAATTCATCTTTCTCCCGCCCTCGCTGCCCCCAAACCCACTTTACTTGCCAGGGCTGTCACTGGATGATGACCGGACTTTTTTTTTTTTTAAAAAACCTGGACATCCTCAAGCATCCCAGCTTGCAGAGGCTTCCCTGGGCCACCTTGTGGGCTTCCGCGTTGGCCAGGCATAGCGTTCAGCGTCCTCAGACAGACCGCTCACCATGGCAGCAGGTTGGGGCCAAGTCCCCTCGTCCCTAACTCCAGCCCAGGTGGGAGGGACCAGAGGACCACAGGCCCTGAGGCTGTGCAGGCTTCAGAGCCAGGTGCCGGGGGTCACATGGCAGAGTCCTCCCCGAGGAAATCGGCGTGGTCATCACAGTATGGTCCTTGGTCACCAACAGCTGGGGCCCACCATGGACATCAAGCCAACAGTCAAGGAAGCAACAGCAACTCAAGGGGGTGGCAGTGACGATCACAGCGGTGACACTTGTGCGCAAGTTGGGCCAGGAGTCCAGTTGAGGGCTTCCCCTCCCCCTCTGTACTTGGGCAGGGGGTGCAAGCCCAGGGTGGGTGGCCAATCCTGCAGTGGGGTGGGGGCGGTCCTTGGTCTCCTTAGAGGGAAGAGGCAGGCAGAGGACCGTGGGCCGCATAAAAGACTCCCCCAAACGCCCAGGAACCTGCAACCAGGCATTCCATTCATTCTGCATTCCTTCTCTGGACAAGCGAGTCTCTGCTAATGAGCGTGCTCAGCACGGCCTGCCAGTGGGACATTCCTAGTGATTCATGCACCAGGGCCCTCTGGGGAACAAAATACCATTTTATTCTCTTACTAAAAAATCATTCGTGCCCTTTCCTGGGCGACTAGACAGTATCCAAAGAAGCATCATTACAAAAATAGATTTTCTCTCTAGTCTTGTCTATGTATATTTTCCTGTGGCCCATTTATTCGGCTGAAATATGTAAGATGCTTACATCAAGTGCTGGTCTCGGAGTAAAAAAATAAAAGATTCTGTCACCTGATATCAAGAATACCTGGATCCTGGGCACCAAAAAGCAAAAGGAAATGGATGTTTTTGGTTCAATTTGATTCGGTGATGCAGCAAAAATGTTGTCTTCAGAGACAGAACAGCACAAACTCGCCCGCTACGCAGAGGAGGCTATTTCTGCTTGGAAGGGGCACCCCTGGGCCTTTTACTGAGACAGGAGTCAGCTGGGGCCCAGCAGCCCTGCAGAAACGACCAGCACTTTTTTTTTTTTAATAAGCAGGCCCCCGGCGAGGGTGTGTGGCCAGAGAGTCACCGTGGTTTCTCGTGCCCGTGGTCCTGGGTACGGCTAGGTGGCCAGGGTCACAGGGTCAGGTGGACGCTGGGCTCTCCAGGTTAGACAGGAGGTGAGCAACCTGGGCCCGCTCGGCTGGGCTGATGTGCTGGCTCAGATACATCACGCAGTCCATGGCCACCTCAGGGTTTTCCTGGACCAGGCTGCGGGGCAGGGGAGAGAAGGGCTGGGGTCACTCCTGCCATTTTATTCAGTGGCCCCTAGGGTGGCAGAGTCCTGTACGGGGCCACATCCCAGAACCCAGAGCTCCCTGTTCCCTTCCTGCTGTGGTCACCATGGGGTGATGGTCCCAGGGAGCAGAAGGGACTAGCGATTAGGACTAGGACTGGGGGTCAGAATGCCTTGAGGTACCACTGTCCCTGCTGGTCGCCAGCCGTGTGATGTGACCTGAGACAAGGCACTTCCCCGGGACCTCAGCTTCATCCCCCAAATGGGGTGCCCTGTGTTCTGCTACCTGCTTCACAGGGGACCCCGTGGGGAGGGGAGGCTGACCCTGCCAGGGAGGCCGGCAGCCTGAGCCCGCGGTCAGAACGCAGTTTCTGTACCAGCCCCACTGTGCCCTGGACAGTCCGTGCCCAGCCCAGCAGGATGATGGGTGGCAAGTGGCTCACACCTCCTCAGAGCATCCGGGGCTCTGCGTCTCGCCCTGCCACTGTGCTGGGAGACTGGGCACAAGGGGGTGCGGTCTCTTTGCCGGGGGGGCCAGCCCGACCCCAGGCTTTGGACCTCAGCGCATGAGGCCAGGCCTAAGGCCCTGGGACTCCACGGCAAGGTCCCAGGGGCTGCTCTGGAGTCGGGCAGCTGGAGGCGAATGCTGGCTCTGGACCCGCCAGTAAGCCCAGGGCCAGGCAGGGGTGGTGGCCACTCACTCTTGGATGGTCTTAAGGACGAAGTCGTGCTTCAGGCACTTGATGTTCTCGCGGATGGTGGAGTGCAGGCCGTCCTCCGCCTGCCAGTGCTGCTCCAGCCACTGCACGACCACCTGGTTATTGTCCCACAGGTAGGCCTGGGGAGGGCGGACGCTGCCTCAGAGAGGGACCCTGCTGCTGGGCAGGCTGCCCTCCGTCCCAGGCACCCCCGTG
Source organism: Propithecus coquereli (assembly GCF_000956105.1). NCBI lineage: Eukaryota > Metazoa > Chordata > Mammalia > Primates > Indriidae > Propithecus > Propithecus coquereli. Next base: position 3,399,791 of record NW_012148775.1, on the reverse strand, counting down.
CCCAGTGGCCCCTCATCCAGCCTCCGCCCAGGCCCACCTTGACGGCGCCCTCCGACTCCACGAACCAGCGGCGCAACATGGACTGGATGTGCACGTGGCTCAGCGGGCCGCTGGCCTGCAGGATCTCCTGCCGGACCTGGTCCTCCAGGAGGAGGCGGCGCAGGCGCCAGTACAGGAAGGTGCGCGCGGTCTTCCACTCCAGGATGTCCTGCGGACGGGCCCAGACCTGAGCCCCCCGCAAAGGCAGGAGGAACGGCCCTGGCTCTGACCACACCCTTGCTAGTGGCCGTCTGGGGCCAGGCCCAGCACTGAGCCCAGCCTCTGCGCCCATTTCACAGGCAAGGAAGCTGAGGCTTGGGGAGGCGACAGCACCTGCTCAGGAAGGGGCAGAGCCAGGACTTCACCAGGACACTAGATTGGCTATCAGTGAAGAAATGTCCCCCATCCAAACCCGGCACCCACCTGCACCTCTAAGGACACAAAACACAGGCTCATGCAGGGGCTTAAGCCGGCTGGGAGGGACAACATTCTGACAAGAGAAGCTGACAAGCACGGGACGCGGGCGACTGTGGGATGCCCTTGGGGGCAGGGTGTCGGGGCAGAGCTTGCGACAGTCAGGGGCTGGGCGCACACTGGCAGGACCACTGGCTTCCAAACCCAGCCCAGGTCCAAACTGACTGAGGGGTCGTAAACACGCAGAGATCAGATCAGTGGTCCCCAAACTTCGCTGCCTATTGGAATCTCTTGGGAATTAAAAGAAAAAAAGCCCTACTGCTCGGCTCCCACCCCAGGTACTTGGATTTGCTCCGTCTGGAACGCTGCCTTGGATGTAGGTTCTTATAAAGCTCCTCGGGCGATTGTAACGTGCGGCGTCTGACCCATGCCCAAGCCCCGGGCCCTCATCTCCTCCGTGTGTTGGAGATCAGGTGGCCCTGCGGCCGGCCACGGGCAACTCACAGAGATGACCCCCTTCTCCAGCATCCTGCCGGGCGTGTCGTGGAGGTCGGCGAACTGCACCGCCACCTGGTGGTAGACGGGGAGCAGCAGGTCCTCGCGCGCCTTCAGCCGGCCCTCCAGCTCCTTGCGCTCCTTCTCCGACAGCTCGGAGGCCCCTGCAGGTAAGCCGGTGGCCACGTGAGGTGGGCCGGGGTATTCTTTTTACGAGAGGGCACAGACCTTGCCCCATGAGAGGTTCAAGCTTTGACGCCGATGTTGCCCAAGTGCAATCTCAGAAATGCATTTGCTAGTGCAAGACAGCACTCAACATGCAACCCTCAATGTCCCCTTCTGTCAGACCCACTGTGCTGGTGGGATACTATCGACTACCATTTTCACACATATTGTAAAATATGATAAGGGAATACTGGACGCAATCTGTGCGAACTCGACAACATAGACGAAATACACAAATCCCTTGAAATATATAAACTACCAAAGCTCACTCAAGAGGAAACAGATAACACAAATAGCCCTGCATAGAATAAAGAAGTTGAATTTGTAGTTAGAAACCTGTCAATGATTTAAAGAGATAATGCCAACTCTACGCAAACTCAGAGAAGAGGAGGGAACACTTTCCAGCTTATTCTATGAGATCAGCATTACCCAGATACCAAACCAGACAGAGAAATCATACACACGCGTTGTAATAAATCTTGTGAATAGCACAGTTATGAAGACACTGCCATCTCATACGGACATTTAAAGAGAATTACATCTGTAGATTACAACTGAAACAAAGCTATCATTCAAGCAAAATTGGTAAAATACTTTATATCTGATTAGGAATTCCAAAGGCACATTTTGCCACCAAAATTCTGATGTTCATCATTGGCCCCAAATACTTGAATTGTTTTATTTTGTGAGTGCTGAGAAATAAATTCACTATGGCGTTATATATATTTTTTAACGTGAAAGGGGTTGATTTAGAAATGTGAATATCTAAAATATCTCACAATTATTGCAGCACTGTTTTGTGTTTATTTTATTTTTAACATACTGGAAACCTCCAGCAGGCCATGCATGGTGGCTCATGCCTGTAGTCCTAGCATTCTGGGAGGCTGAGGCAGGAGGATTGCTTGAGCTCAGGAGTTTGAGACCAGCCTAAGCAAGAGTGAGACCTCACCTCTACTAAAAAATAGAGAAATTAGCTGGATGTTGTGGTGTGTGCCAGTGGTCCCAGCTACTGGGGAGGCCGAGGCAAGAGGATCGCTTGAGCCCAGGAGTTTGAGGCTGCAGTGAGCTATGATGATGCCACTGTACTCTACCTGGGGCTGACAGAGTGAGACTCTGTCTTAAAAAACAAAACAAAACAAAACAAAACCTCCAGCAATAGAGCCAGCTGGGCCTCTCACCACCTCTGAGGGGTGATGCCTTTGGGACCCTCTTACCTAGCTGTTCCACGAGCTTCTTGTAAGCCGGATCGAGCCTTCTCATGGACTTTATCAGATCTTTTTTTCGAAACTTAATCTCCACTGTTCCCTCTGGCTCCAGAACACCCCCCCTGAAAAAAGAAGAAGTAGGGATGGGGGTGTATGAGGTGTCGCCCAGCAAGGGACAGCCTGTGGCTTGGAGGAAGTGGAAAGCAAAAGAGCCAGGGGACCTGGGTGTCAGTTCTCAGCTCTTTCACCGACACACTGCGAGCCCCTGGGCAAGTCACCTCCCCTCTCTGGGCCTCTGTATCTATATCCACAGACACAGAGACTGAGCCAACTTTTTAAAATAATACTTTCCGAAGTCTGGAGGGCCGTTTCAGGTCCAAGAGTCTAAGACTTTCTCCACGACAGCATAACCTCCCTGCTCTTCAGCCATTGTCCTTTCTGACTTTCCTGATTTCTGCTCTGGAGCTGGGGTACTGTTTCTGATCTCTTTAAAACTCACAAAGGCACAATGAGAGCCCAGCGTGGTCCTGTACCAGCTGCCTTCCTATCTCTCCCCACCCTCTTTTGCTTTTGACAGCTTGGAAGCCCTAAAGAATATGATAGGTAGCTTTGAGCTTCCTGGTGGCCAGAGTGAAAAGTTAATGATGACACCATTCAACTACTGCTCAGTATTCTGTCTTGCTGGAGGACTGACCTCATCAGTCCCCCATGAGGATCTAGGCACCCTGAAGACAGGGTAGGCTTGGTTTGTTTGCCACCATATCACGACAACTAGCATAATGCACAGCACGTAGGGCACATGGTAGGCACTCAATAAATACTCATTGAATTAATGCATGAATTAGGGAGTGTACATAGGAATGGTGTGCCTATATTTTGGGTAGAACTACTCTTGAGGCCTTTACATCTTGCACAGCATATAGTTTTCACTTGGAAGCCATCGATCATGGTGTTGCAAGCATTATGGTCATCATCCCTTCTGTAAGAGTTCCTGGGATAAATTCCTCCTAAAGAAATGCCAAGGCCGGGTGCAGTGGCTCACGCCTGTAATCCAAGTACTCTGGGAGGTTGAGGCAGGAGGATTGTGTGAAGTCAGGAGTTCAAGACCAGCCTGAGCAAGAGTGAGACTGTCTTTACTCAAAATAGAAAAATTAGCTGGGCATGGTGGTGCACACCTGTAGTCCTAGCTACTCGGGAGGCTGAGGCGGGAAAATGGCTTGAGCCCAGGAGTTTGAGGTTGCAGTGAGCTGTGATGGTGCCACTGCACTCTAGCCAGGGAGACGGAACAAAATTCTGTCTCCAAAAAAAAAAAAAAAAAGAAATGCCAAGAAGGTTTTTCTCCCATGAAGAACTGATTTCTTCTCATGTAGGTATTAGGTCAGTTATTTGTTTAGCCAGTATTTCCTGACTATCTAAAGGAGTCAGGTGCTGTGCTAAGCCCTGAGTCATAAAACTGAACAAAATAGCCTCTGCAGAAACTCATAGCTTTGGGAGAAACTCAGAGTCTAATGAGAGACAAACAGCTCATCATATTTCCCTTTTCATCCTGGCTGCCAGGAAACTCACGTGCTTTTGGTCTTTCCTTTTTATTTTTTGATTGCAAACTTCCGTGGGAAGGAGGTGAGTATAACCTTTGAAAGCAGAGACAACATTCCTCCACCACCTTGGGGCTCCAGCTCCTTACTCTCTTGGGAAAATCCAATCGCACATAGACTTAGTTCCAGATTGATAAAACTGGAGGTTCTCCTTCCTTCGGAAACTCAGAATAACCTTTATGATCTCTAGCCAATGGCCCAAAGGTGATGGGGCCTCAAGACTGGGAGGACAAGACAAGGGTAAGCCAGGTTGAGGACGACACACCCACCTGCTCTCTTTGTCCGCATACATTTCTATGTACAGGGGGTTGATGGTGGCGTCTATGACCACCCAGGAGCCTCCCCGGAGCTCTGCGTAGGGCGGGACGTAGATCAGGACGGGCTGTTTGTACTTCCTGAGGCCGTCCACGATGTAGGCTCCAAACTTCAGCACCTGATCGTACATGTCTGAAGAGCAAAGCAGCCGCCTGGTCAGGTGACTTTGGGCCCCCCACTCACCCACGTGCGAAGCCACCACCCTGACCGTCCTGGGGTCCCGGAGGGAGCGTGTTCAGCTGGGAGGCTTGCAGAGCCCTGGGCCAGGGGTCAGGAACACAGATTGCTCCCCAAGTGGCTGTGTGACATCGCACAGGTCACTCACCCAGCACGGCCCTGGGTGTCCTCGTCTGTCAGGGGAGGCACGGGGAGTAACCAGTCTCAGATCCTCGCCCGTGACTGCCCCCAACCTGCCCCGCTGTTTCCAGCACACCGAACCTCCCCGACAACAACAGGGACCCTCCCCTGCCGGGGGCGGCATGGCCCTTTCTTCCAACAGCACACACCCCCGAGCGCCCAGGCACCCCGCGTGACGCCAAGAACGCAATAACGACGTCAACATGACACACCACGTGCCAGGGGTTCGCTTCTGCGGCCCCCCCCTTGGCTTCTCGCAGCAGTCCTGTTATCACCCCCCATTCGCAAAGGAGGGAAACTGAGGCTCAGCGAGGGCACCCAGCTAGCGAGGACTCGCGGCCACCTCCCCTCCCCCTCTGTCCTCAACACCCCACCGACAGCCACTGTCTCTCGAAGGCGCTCAGCGGCACAAAAAGCTCACGCACAACTGTAAGGTCGCGCGAGGCTCAGCACAGCCTTCTGCGGCAGGCAGGGCAGACGCGCATCCCCCTCCTCACCTTGCTAAGTGGGGAGGGGGCTGCCCTGCCCACCCTGCGCCTCACAGTGTGACCTCTGCAAAGTCCCTTTGCCTCCGTCTGTAAGACGGGACGATGGGACCTGAACCGCCTCCCGCGCTCAGGGCTGTCGAGACGTGCCGACCCCCCACAGCCGCGGCACGGGGGGCTTACCTTTCATGCCCCCGGAGAACCCCCTCCAGTTGGCGAAGATGAGGAGGGGCAGCTTCTCCCTGCCGAAGTCCTCGATGGCCTGGGCCGTCTTGTAGGCGGAGTCTGGGAACCACACCTGGCCCGCCTGCTGGATGACCTGGGACACAGAGCCGCCTGCATCAGGCGCCTGCCTCCGCGCAACGGCGGCCCCAGGGCACAGGGGCGGCTGCCAGAGCCTCGCCCTGGACGGCGGGCAAGCCATCCACGCTGGCGCCGAACCAGAGCCCGGGCTGAGAAGGAGGGCCCAGGGCACGGTGGCTCAGGACCCTGCTAGACCCTCCCACTGCAGCCCAGCGGGGTCCCACGGTCCCCATGTCAGGCTCAGGTGCTGAGCTAGCCGACGTCACACTGTTCAGTAGCGAAGGCGTCCTGAGCTCTGTGACTCCTGAGCTCTTCCCAGTGTGTGCTGTGGCCTAGCGTAGCAACGGCAGCGGGGGCGAGATCGGGGGGAAGCCTGGGACCTGTACCATCCCCTGGAGAAGAAGGAAGACGGTGCCTGGCATTCACCGTGCATCCCACAGAGAAAGCGCCAGAGAAACAGGCACCAGCCCCCCAGGGCCAAGGACCGCCGAGTCCCCTGCTTCTCCACCTCTGAGCCGGCAAGGCCAGCGTGGGACCACCACGCCCAGCACCCACTGTCACCGGCAGAGCCAGCTGAACCAGCAGCCGCAGCTCCCCGGCCCCTCACCTTGACCTCGGAATCCAGGTTGGCGGGGTCCGCGGGGACCACCAGCTCCACGGAACGCGTCTCTACGGCGATCACTCCGACGGGGATCCCACCCAGCCTGAAAGGCAAGCACAGCTGAGCCAGGCCCCGGGCGGCACCCCAGGCGGATCTCGGAGGCATCTGGGTCCGCCCAGCCCCAGCCGTGGGCATTTCTGGGTGCAGGCATGAGGCAGGCAGGGGAGGATGCTATTTTTAATCAGGCGGATTGTTTTATTAAAAGGCAAAGGAAATGCCCCAAAGCGCGAAGAGCCTCCCAAGTGGGCAGGCCTATGGGTGACCTTGTTGGGGCAAGAACCACCACAGGAAGGTTGGGACAGTGCAGGGCCTGGGGCAGCAAGGTCCGCTAGAACCTTCTGTGACGAAGGCCCTGTTCTCTATCTGCGCTGTCCAGTACGGTAGCCACAAGCTGCACATGGTTGCTAAGCATGTGAGATGTGGCGAGTGCCACTGAGGAGCAGAATAGGTCATCCTGTTTCACTTTAATTCACTTTAATTTATTTCTTTATTTATTTATGAGACAGGGTCTCACACTGTCACCCAGGATGGAGTGCAGGGGCATGATCATAGCTCACTGCAGGCTTGAACTCCTGGGCTCAAGTGATCCTCCCACCTCAGCCTCCCAAGTAGCTGGGACTACAGGCTCCAGCCACCATGCCCAGTTGATTATTTTTGATTTTTTGCAGAGATGGGGTCTTGCTATGTTGTCCAGGCTAGTCTCAAACTCCTGGCCTCAAGCAATTTTCTCACCCTGGCCTCCCAAAGTGCTGGGATTACAGGCGTGATCCAATGCTCCTGGCCTTCACTTAAATTTAAACTTTAATCATCACATGTGGCCAGCAGCCACCACATGTCACAGCGCGGGTCTAGACATCAAGCCACACTTGGAAAGGGCTGAGGGATGTGACCCTGACCAAGACTCAGCTCAGAGGACGCTATGACCTCAGCAGCCTGCTACTGGCCAGCCCTGAGCCGTGTGCAACGCTGTTCTCATTTACTTGCGCAACGACCCTATGAGGCAGGTGGGGGTGGGGGGGTCTTCAATCAAGGGAGGGCTCTCACGTGGAAGGAGGAGTCAATTTAATCTCAGGTTTTTATAAAAATTGTTTTTAAAATAAACACCTATGGAGAAGCAACTCAGTGCCAATGCTATGTGTAGTATTTTAACATGTACTGCCCAGCAGATAAATATTAATTAATAATAGCAGCAACAACCACTTATGGAGCACTTATGAGATTTTAAGTGCTTGACATGTGTTATGACGTCTAATCATCACAATAATCCTATGGGGTAGACTTGATATCCCTATTTTACAGATGAGTATGTAGAGGCCCAAAGAGGGTGAGTGATGGAGGCCGGGGCTTGACCTCACATCCAGCACCAGAGCCTGGAGTTGTAGTTACAACATCATACCAGGAATCTGAGTGGTAAATTATGAGGATGCGACTTTGGGCTCAATATAAGGAAGAACTTTCTGGCAGCTGGAGCTGTCCAAGGACATGAAGGCTGCACCACTAAAGAGTGAGCTGCTCAACTCTGAAAGCATCCAAGAAGCTAAGCCTCCCACCAACAACTGTGTACGAAAGGGCTTCTGCCCGTGGCCCTCCTGAAATGGAATTCCCAGCATTTAGTGTCTGTGCCGTTTTCTGGGGAGGGCACCCAGGGCCACCTTCTGACTCCCAAGGGAGTCCGTGGCCCCCATGGCTAGGGGAGTGACCAGAGGGCAGGGTCCCAGTTCCCAGAAGGAGGTTGCCTGAGATGCTTTCTAAGGCCACAGACAGACAATCCAGATTTAATGAGGTCTAATATCCAGAAAACCGTTCCCCCAAATTGAGTTTTTTGTTAGAAAATCCTGGAGCCAGGGAGAAAATGTCCCTCGTGGCCCGCCCCTCCTGCCACCCCCAGGCCTAATGCCTGGGGGGTCCCAGTGCCTGGCGGGGCCAGGTGTGTGCAGCCTGCTCCCATCCTCAGGGTTACCTCGCTCGTCCTGTCACCACGGTCTGGGCCCAGGGTGCCATGATTTCCTTGAAGCTGCCCTGGTCGAAGAATCCACTCTGCCAGGTTCCCTTCAGAGCTGCGGGCAGAAAAGCAGGAGCCCAGGCCGCGGGGCCAGGTGAATGAGGCCCCCAGGGAGCGCCTGGCTGGGCAGACTGTTCTATAACCTAAGGACGGCCCGCCTTTAACCTCACGGCCCAAATGCCGCGTCCCCCCGCAAGACCACACAGATCCCAACCCCTTGCCAAACAAAAACAAAAAACGCTGAAATAAACAGGGCTGCAAAAAAATATGCCAAATCAGGAATTCAGTCCATAAAGAACGTCCAACTACCACCAACTTCCCCTCAATACCAAATACCCTGAGATCCTAATCGCAGGCTCTGACTTCTCTCCCCAGGAGGCAAAGAGAGCCGATGGATGTCTCCCGGAAGGTGGGATTTCAGGGAGAGGCCACCTGCTCAGAAAAATTCATCCACAACGTACTGGCGGTTGTTGGCTGCAGCTTAATAATCAGTAACTGGGGAGAAAGTCTTCAATTTCCCAGAGAGAGAGAGAAATGATATGACGATGTTCACTGTAGCCATTGCTGGGGAGGAAACGGTGACTTTGATCCCCACTGCAGTGTCAGTTTTGACAAGGAGAGGGGAGTCAGACAGGGGAGGGGTCTCAAGGTGCCGGCGTGGCAGGCTGGGTGCCCGGGAATGCGACAGCCCGGCTTCTGTGTCTGCCTGATTGCGGGGAGACGATGTCAGGGAGAAGCTGAACATTTTTTAATTGAGATAAGGAGCCCCCCGAGAGAGCCAAAGACAGCCACAGGACTCCGTTTGCTGGCTGGAGTCTGGCATGCTCCTGAGGGTCGCCTCTCCCGCATCGCACGGCTGGAGGACCAGCCGGTGTCTAAACGGAGCGGCACGTGAAATTCTACACCTCGGATATGGTGACGGGGAGCTCAGCTTTCCCGTTCTGTTCTGGTTGCTCAGAATGAAATAATATACTTCCAAGAGATAAACCTTCCCCTCTCAGAGAAAGTGAGAGAGGAATGTGTGTGTGTAAAGGGGTGTGTATGCATGTGTACATGTGTGTTCACACGCGTGTGTGCGTGTGTGTAGAAGAGGCCAAATTGCCCATTCTGCATAAACTCACAGAGAGTTCCTTTGTGAAGGTTTAGCCAAAGAGAGAGAGAAAGAGAGAGAGACACCCTGATGTTACCACGGGACACTGTGGGGAGGGAGGTCACGATCACCCCTGCACCTTGCTTCCACCTATTAGCCCCAGAAACCAGAGGCTGTTTCTACCCCTTCTTGCTCAATGGTTTGAGAAAAGCATTGAGTAAAATTTTCATTCCCCTACTTCCCGTGCATTTGATCTCGGGGTACTTCTCTGGGATATGGGAATAAATATCAATGCTTCTACTTGAGTGCTCCTTTATCCCAGGCCCAGGAAAGAAACCCAAGACACAGGACCCAGGCAAAACACTTTAGGACTTACTTGGGTGAGGCCTTCCTGCAAGCATCCACCGGGGGTCATAGGGTGCTCTGGATGGGAGGAATTCAATTTCTCTGTCAATGGGGTCAGTGGGTGTGATGACAGGGACTGGGCTGTGATTATCCTAAAAAAGAAAGCCAAGTTTCCAACTCAGTCTCTGGTGCTTGTCAATAACACCCCTGCTCTGCTATTTGTGCTTTTCTCCTTTGACTATGATTGTGCCTAGTTAAGTAGCAATATCCCCTCCCTAGTGCTCTGAAGCCATTGTTGTGATTGGAAAATGCCAGACAAGGATTAGCCATCCCATGGATTCTTTTGAAATCTAGTTTATGAGCTCCTGCATGTGCTTCAGGGTTCAGATGGATTCAGGGATGTCGGGAAGTGAAAGAAAGGCAGGAAACGGTTGCTATCGCTACATAAGGCTAGATGAGAGGAAAAACATGGTCAAAGAAAGAAAGAAAAAGATAGACCAGCTGCAGATAGCGGTGACGGTTGGCATGCCGATGGCGAAAGGGGTACTCGAGAATAAGAACTAACATCTGTGAAAATATTTGAAACTTGGGGATTTTGGTAGAAGGTCTGGAATGAGCTGAACTCTGGAAACCAACCTTTCATAGATAATTACGATGAAGAATAATGACCTCACTCATCTATACAGAATGTCACAGTTAACTGAGTCCACTATTATCTCATTCTTAACACGACTGTTCAGTAGATCTCCTACGAACCAGGCAGGACAAACATCATCACCATCTGACGACTGAAGAAGCAGTTCCCCAAACATCTGCCTAGTCGACGTGGAGTTAAGCCTCACCTGAACTAACTAATTGTCACCATCATGAGGAGCAGTTGGGGAGGGCCTACCAAGTTCTGAGCTCTAAATACTGTACTTCATCACCATGATAACACCATGGGATAGGTGCTGTGATCATGCCCATTTCACAGATGAGGAAACTGAGGCTCAGAAAGATCAGGAGGCTGAGCCAGGGTCAGACAGCTACTGAGGGGGAAGCCAGGAACAAATCCAGCTTGAATGTAAATCTTGAGGGTTCTCTATTGTCCAAGGTTGCCTCTTTTGTCAAGGGGCAATGCTACCCCTTTTCAAAGGACCCATAGATAGCCTCCTTACAAGAGCATTAGTGCAAGCAAAATGGCAAAGAACAGCTAGTACAGGACTAGGCATCAGAGAGGGAGGAAGGAAAGAAAAATCCACCCCAGCCACATTTGCAGTTCTTCCTGCTCCCCACTCTCCCACACCACACAGGAGGTGACAGGGACACTTGATAACAGAGTCTCCCAGGCTCCAGGCTGCGGGGAGGATACTGTACCTTTGGCATATAGGACAGCCACTCCAGGATAGTATAAACCCCTTCAAAGTCATCCGGCACAGTGATGTGGGACACGCCATTATAATGCATGATCTGCACGCCACCCAGCTGGTTGTTGGACGTGTAGACCTCTCTTCCCAGGACCTGCTTGGACACAACACGGTTAGCCAAGTCCTGCACGACCCAGGGCTCTCCTACCTGTTCAGAAATCATCTCGCTCAGTGGCTCTCAAACCTGGCTGCACTTTAGAATCATCTGAGAGTTTTCAAAAATCCTGATGCCCACACTGCACCCAGGCCAATGACTTCAGAATCTTTGGGGCTAGGACCCAGGCATTAATGTTTTGTTTTTTTAAGTTTCCAGATAATTCCAATACATAGCCCAATTTGCAAACCAGTGATGCAGCTGACTACTTTGGCCATCTCAAAAGCAAAACTCAGCCGGGCACGGTGGCTCACACCTGTAACCCTAGCACTCTGGGAGGCCAATGTGGGAGGATCACTTGAGGCTAGGAGTTCGAGACCAGCCTGGGCAATGTGAGACCCTGTCTCTATAAAAAAAATTTTAAAATTAGCTGGGCATGGTGGTGCAAGCCTGTAGTCCCAGCTACTGAAGAGGCTGAGGCAGGAGGATCGCTTGAGCTCAGGAGTTTGAGGTTGCAGCAAGCTATGATGACGCCACTGCACTTCAGCCTGGGTGACAAAGTGAGTCCCTGGCTCAAAAAAAACATTTCTTTTTTAAATGTCAGTAACACAGGGAGTTAGTGCCATGAGAATAGGCTAAAACTTTTTTTTGGCTCATAAGGGGCCCAGAAAATTACAAATTGGAACAATAGCTCTCATATCTATAGGAACGAAACTTGTTTCATACTGAGAAAAACGCTCCCATCGGAGGGCAATGGGAATGTTAAAATGATCCCAGCCCCCACAAATCCCGGGAGGCCCCTTCTCTGTCACCTTGTTGAGCGCGCCCGCTCCCGTGAGGATGATGTGGGAATTCTCCACCTGGATGACCCGCTGGCCCAGCCTCACCAAGTAGGCACCGATCCCAATCGCTCGGCAGGTCACCTGCAGGGAGACGAGCCCGTCTGAATGCCTGAGAGTGGCGTGGCGCCCCATTCCCCACGGCAGGGGCGAGCCTGGGGGCCCGCCGGGCACGAACGGCCAACGGCAACCTGACAGGAAGGCAAACAGCAGAGGCAAAAGCCTATTCTTCAGGCCCCTCATTTGAGCTTGGCTTCCCATCTGGCGAGAACACGGTTCAGAAAGAGGATCGTTGTCAAGATGAACGGTAGACTCTACTGAATGTTCACGATGTTAAGAGGCTTGTGTGTCGCTCTCCTGAGCTTGGCCATTCGTGAGCCATCACAGCCTCTTGCAAAACCACGAGGACGTCTATGAGTGCGTGTACAAACTAGTGAAATCCGAATAAAGTCTGTACTGAGTTAACAGTATTGCACCAACATCAATTTCCCGGTTTTGCTAATGTACGATGGTTACAGAAGATGCTGCCACAGGGGAAGGTGGGTGAAGGGTACATGGGGAGTCTGTGCACTGTCTTATAACTTCTGGTGAGTCCTAACTATTTCAAAATAAAAAGATACACACACACACACATACACACATATATATACATATAAATAATATCTAGAGAACAAGAATAAGGAAGACACTTACGGCCAGCATCATCTACCTTAGAGGCTGAAGATCTAACTTTTCATGTAAAAGTAAGGCCTTGAATGACAGTTTATCGTTAAAGAGTACTATTACCATTAGGTCATTAAATATGAAATGTTTGATTTCGAATCAAAAGTACAGCTTATTATACCTCAAACAAGAAGCGGTACAAATAAAGTATGTGGCTAAACTATCAACACAGTTTAACAGTAGCTTGCT
>NW_012148775.1:3381581-3382059 GCF_000956105.1 Propithecus coquereli | reverse complement strand
CGTGAAATATTTGAAGCATACAAAAAAAAAACCACCCTATGTAGAATAATAAATGAACACCCAGGCATCCACCTGGTGGCTTTGTCAAATCTTAACGTTTCCATAATTGCTAAAGATTTTTTAAAGAAAGAAGAAAAATGCAGGTGAAGCCCCTGGTATACCCTCCCTCTGCCACTCCTTACCCTCCTCCCCGGTCCACCCCGAGTAACCATTAGCGATGCTAGTCCTGAGCACATTTCCTTATGTACTCACTTCATCATATATGCATACATTGAAAACACATAGTATTATTTAAACAAATTTTAAATAAATGGCACCATCCTGGACACATCCTTCAGCCACTTACATTTCCTACTCCCCATGATGTTTGCGAGATTTTTCCGTGTTGTTACATTTAGCTCTTGATCCCTGCTGTTCAGTTTTCCATGGTATGACTGTACCACAAGTTATTTACTCATCACCCTATTTAGGAACATGT
>NW_012148775.1:3368554-3379346 GCF_000956105.1 Propithecus coquereli | reverse complement strand
TATATAAATATATAAACAAAAACACACATATATAAATGACAGTCAAAAAGATATTTGATTTACTTTATAAAAGTCTGTTCTGAAACAGGTTGGGGGAGATATCTATTTCCCCAAGTGAACCAATCTGGGAACTGCACTGCGATCAAGCACAGTGCTCCGTGTCTCATCCCAAGTGTGACCCAGGATGGATTAAACTTAGGAGGACGCATTCTCCCTCCCAGGATAACGAATAACCAGGATTCAGAAGCTGACATGTTCATCGTAAAACTCAGAGGGGCCATCCCAGCCCAGCACGGCAAGGCAAGGCGAGACGGCCACCGAATGTCATTCTCATCTACGCCTTGCCGTCCTGAGCAGCCAGCCTCTGCTCTGGCTTAGACTTCCCCGGCCTCGCCCAGCCTTACGTTTCCGGATCTGGGGTCGGTCACTTCTTTGTAGAGGCTGATGTCCAGGTAGTAGCCCGACTCGTTGGTGATGAACAGGCGGATGGGAACGGCACTGGCGGTGGTGGTCTGGCGGATGTTGATCTTGACCTCGGCCTGCAGCACTCGGAGCTTCCACAACCGGCTGCCGTAGCGCATCACCATGGAGCGCACAGACTCCTCGATCTGCCCCAAAACACGGCAATTCCAGTCTCAGAGCCCGTTCATTCCACACGGGCTTATAATAGCACCGATAACAACGGGATGATGAGACAATACTGAATGCAAAACGCCTGGGACATAAGTATCCGATAGAAAGTATGAGCTAATAACAACCAAAGGCATCTTGCTAAGGATTTAAATCTCATTCACTAGTTTTGCTCTCATAAGTCAGGGAGGCGGGCTTTTATTCCCCATTGACAGATGAAGAAACAGGCTTGCCTGAGCTAGCGGTTCCTACATTATACCATCTTCACGTGCTGCTCAAGCCTGTGCAGTTTTCTTTTGGAACTGCATGGCCCGGGGAAGCCAGGGCACCTACAAGGGCCCCCTGCGCTCCACAGATGCCAAACTGACGCACCAGGACTTCTTTCATCCTGGAATCCCCCTGTGAAACTCTGCCCGCGGCCGATGAACCAGCCAGCAGAGAACGGCTCAGCCACAGACATCAGGGTCCCACTCCCCTCCCCAACCCACGCGCTGTCCGCAGCAGAGCCTGGAACCAGGGAGAGGACAAAATTTTGTTTTGCAAGACATTTTAAGCATCTGTGTCATCCTTACAGTGACGCGTGGCCCATGCAAGGCCACGGCTAAGATGGGGCCGTGGCTAAGATGAGGCTCGAATATGCACATAGTCATCCTGGAATTTGGGTCTGGAGTGGCAGGAGACAACACCCCAAAGGGACACGGCAGGAAGAGCCACGTAAGGTTGAACCCAGAACCTGGCGAGAGCCCCCCGAAAAGGGCGAGACCTTGGAGGGGTCCATGATGACCGTGGGCACGAAGTTGAGGAAGATGTGGTTGCAGTCAGTGCGCACGCTGGTGTTGTTGAAGGCCACCTCCAGCTCGTCCATGGCCTCCAGGAGCAGCCGTTCCCCCTCGTTCTGCAGGTACTCGAAGGAGGCCTCCTGCCAAAGGGTGGGAGGGCAGCCGCTCAGGCCAGGGGCGCACGGCCCGCTCCTGGCTGGCCAGACACGCAGCCTCAGAGAGGCAGAGGCAGGAGGAAAACATTCCCTCCTCCAAGAAGTGAGCCAGGCGAGGACGGCAGAGCCCTCCCTCTAGGGGTGAAAAGATATCAAATCTGTCAAGGATATTGATCGTGTCTTTTATTTTCTGTATCTTGACACTTTTGACATCTAGGGCCTTGCTGACCTTGGAGGGACCCTCTAGCCAATTGCCAGAGATATAACGATTCCACATAAGTGCACTTTTCAAATACAAACCAACCAACCCAGTCCCAACCATGTGCTTTATCCGAGCTCTCACACACCTGCCTTAATCACCCATGGCTGGGAACCAGAGAACTCAGAGATAGCCTCTGTACCCCAGAGCCCTCGGAAATGATTCGCACTAGCTAACCCTAGACCTGTTACCCTGGCCTGCCTGCTTCTTCCCTCCGAAACCACCCGAAAGGCTCCCTCCACCGCCCGATCACGCCGGTGTCCCTCCGTCTTCTCGGGAACTGTGAGTCATAAACCATCTTTTCAACCACAATCGTTTCCTGATCCGTTGGCCTCACCACACCTGAATAACAAAACCTATTAAAACATCGCTCAGCTTAACATCCGCTGATAGGGAGTTAGTGAAAAGTAACACACCACGCGCACAGTACCTCCGTGCAAGGCACGCAGTGGACCACTCTTCCCCGACACAGAAAGAGCTCTGGAGGAGCTGACCAATTACAAAACAACAGTCTTCAAACGATCTGTCCACCCTGAGCTCCTGTCCGCAACATTATACCCGCAACTCTAGGTTGCAGGAATGAAATTACGTACAGAAAGTGGTGCCAACGGGGCTGGCCCCTCGGTGGCAAGATTCTGGGTCCTTTCAGTTGAATTTTTAAAAATAGTTTTCAGTGTTGTTTAAAATTTTCACAGTATAATTATGGATGACTTTTCTAAAGCAAGAGACAATGAAAAATGATCACTCCCTCAATGGGCAGATATCAGAGATTCCCGAAACAGACCAGTATCTTTCTATCCTCTCGATTCTCTGCTCATGCAAGAGAGATTCACATGATATGAGAACCAGATCCAAGTGCCACCAGCTGGGACATAATAGGCCACTTTGCTATCTGCCTCTCGCCTTAGGCTGGAGCGTCACAGAGCAGGGCCATGCGTGCCTGCTGCACCGTCCCACCCCCAGCGTGCAGCCCAGGGCCTGGCACTGAGCAGGAACTTGACGAAGGGAAGGCCAGAGCTCGAAGGACCAACGTGGAGAAAGAAACACTCCGCAACATCTCACCTTTGTGATCAGGTCAGAGTGCCGGATGATGGCTCGGATGAAGAACCGGTGGTCCGTCACTTCCGCCCCTTCCTTTACCCTGGCAGCACCCAGGTAAAGGTGCATTTTGTGGTTGGCGCAGGGCACGGCGGTCACGTCGAAGTTGCGCATCCGGCTGAGCTCTAGCTGGAAGGCCAGGGCAGGCTCCAAGTGACGGTAAATGCGATCTTCTGCAAACTGTAGGCCGACCAGAGAAAGCAGACAGACAGGCGGACACACACACGCAAGGTTTGACGTTGGAGCTGCATGCCTGTTTGGTCCACGCCTTATTCTGCAGATACCTAGTATTCGTGAGTTTAGCACTCAGGAACGTAGCGCTGACTGTGAGCACCTAATTGCGAGCGACCCCCAGGGCTCGAGAGACCTGAAGTTTTGCTAAGGTCTGGGGAGAGCCATGAGCGTTACAAGACGAGCGTGCTGGGTGCCGGGTGCGCCTCTTGCTTCCTGGGGGAGCTCAGCTAGTTCCCAGCACCTGCCAGTGCGACCAGGCTAGTCTCTGTCATCGCATTCGTAACAAGTCCCCAACCCTTGGTTTCTTGGTGGACAGTGTCCGCAAAAGAAAGGGACTGACTGTGCTGGAGAACAAACGAAAAACAAAAAAAGAAGAAGAACCTAAAAAAGGATGGGTCTTCACTGGAAAAGTAAGGCTTTGGATAAATTAAAATACAAAATGCTGAATTCAGTGGGGTCTTGAATCTGTGTCGGGAACGAGCCTATTGTTCTAGAATAGGGATTAGCAAGCTTTTTCTTAAAGGGCCAGGCAGCAAATGTTTCAGGGTGACAGATCATACGGGCGCTGTCACAGCCACTCAGTTCTGCTACTGTAGAGTAACAGCCACAGTAGACAATATGGAATCCGATGGTTGTGGCTGTGTTCCAAATAAAACTCTGTTCATCAAAACAGGCAGCCAGTCTGTCAGTCACAGTTTGCCAACCACTGTTCTAGAAGAGCATAAGAATGGCCGGACTCGGTGGCTCATGTCTGTAATCCCAGCACTTTGGGAGGCTAGGGCGAGAGGATCGCTTGAGGCCAGGAGTTCGAGACCAGCCTGGGCCACACAGCCAGATCCCATCTCTAGGAAAAAGAGGTTGGTATAAAACAGTCTTCCTGAGTCCACCAGCAAGTACAAAAAAATTATCTAAAACGAGACAGAAACATGTGAGGAGGCAGAAAGGGCAAGATTCTCCAATTCTGAGCTCCACGCAGACAACACAAGGTCTCTGATTAGAAGTACAACCCCAGAGGAAGAATGGAGTCTACATAAAAGTTGCCACATTTTAGAATCTGGGGCTGCCTTAAGGACTGGGGGCTGCATTCTTCACAAATATCCAAGATGCTAGGGAAGACAGAACAACATCATTGCTTTTAGCCATACCTCATCTCTTGCTCTGAATGTGAAAAACTTGGGAAATTCTTTCTGCAAAAAGAAATCCATACAAAAGACAATTAAATCAACTCGTCGAAAGATCTGTGTACTTATTTTGTGATTATGAATGAGGACCCAGTCTGCTTCTAGAACGAATCAGTTGCAGAGCCTTCTCCTGTCTAGCAATTGATCTCTCCCACCCCCCTCTACAGAAGAAACATCACATAAATGGCAGCGAGGCTTGGAGAACGGCCAACAGTGAAAGAGACGAGCACTGGACTGACCTCTTGGGCAATCAGGAATGTGATTCTTCGCAGTCCACAATCCACAAGGGTATTTTTCTGCATTAAAAGCCAAAGACATAATGGAACGTTATCCGACCACAAAATGGACTGAAGTACTGCTACTTGTTCCCGCACGGACCGGCCTTGCGGGCGTGATGCTAAGTGGGGGAAGCCAGTCACAAAAGACCTCCCATGACACAATCCCATTTAGACGAAATGTCCAGAATCGGCAAATCCACAGAAATAGAAAGTAGATCAGCGGCTGCCCGAGGCTGGGGCGGGGCTGGGGGACAATCGAGAGTACCTGCTAATGGGTACAGGGCTTTTGTGGGGGGTGACAAAAATGTTCCAAAATCGATTCTGGTTATAATTGCCCAACTCTGTGAATATACTAAAAAGCATTAAACTGCACACTTTAAATGGGTTAATTGTGTAGTATGTGAATTATTTCTCAATAAAGCTGTTATAAAAAACGACAATCCAAACATCCTGTTGTACACTGTAAAGATATACAACTTTTATGAGTCAATTATACCTCAATAAAGCTGGAGATGGAAAAAAAGACAAGTTGAGTGAAAAAGCCCAGTACGAAAGAGTACAAACTATGATTCCATTTATACAAAATTTGAGAACAGATCAAAAGTAATCGATATTGTTAGATGTCGGGATACAGCCAGTTGTCTTGGGGTGGCGGGTGACAGTGAACAGAGGAGGCACAGGATGGCTCCTGGGGGGCCGGGAGGTTCATTTCTTGATCTGAACGCTGGTTACACTTGGGCGTTCACTCTGAAATTCATCAAGCTATATCTATTTATGATTTGTACACTTCAATTAAAAATTACCCAAAAAAGTATGAAACTGTTCCCTCGTCACTCTCTCAATGCAATAAATACTATTATAGGCAGATTTATGGAGAAAGAAAAAAACCCAGAAGACAAGAAAACAAAGTTATTATTTAATCTGTCAATATGGTAAGGAAAATTGTTAGGGGACATCCTGGATTTTCAGTGCGACATCTCAATGCGCAAATGAGGTGACATATGGGCTGGGCATTTTTCTGTCTCCCAACATCAGCCATGTCAGGAAGAAACAGGCTGCACGGAAACACGCCAATATTTTCATAGTGGCTACCCCAGAGGATGGGGCTATGGGTTTTTGTTTTCAGATTTCTCTGCACCTTCAACATTGTCTACATGAACATCAATACACTGTGGAGTTGTCAAGCAAAGCCTACATATATCTGTGAAAATAATGTCCCCAAGCTTTTGTAGGGTTCTCCATGACTCAGCCTCATAGCATCTCCTACCCATGGAGCACCAGGCCAGGTCCTCCGAGGGACCCCAAGGCAGACAGAGGTAAGAGGTGTCCCTCCTACCAAGATAATATGGGGAATAAAACACATCTACACATAAACAGACTAAAAAGCAACTGAAAATCCCCAAGTGTTCTCGAAGTTGAGACCAAAGTCAGGAGGTAAAGAACTCACAGCCAGACAGCATGCTTGGCATATCTGATCATTTTATGAACTAAGAGTGTCAGATCCCATTTTACAGATGGGAAAACTGAGGATCAGAAAGGTAAAGTCACCTGCCCCAGGTCACACAGGTGATAAAGGCACGCCTGCCTGGTGAGCACCCTCGCACTGTTTCTACGACCTACCATTGCCATGATCCTCCACGTCTGTCTGTCTGCAGCCGAGGCCCCTGAATGTAGATAGCAACTATCCCCACTGCCAGGGTGAGAACGTACATGGTGACAGCCACCACAGGCTTACAAAGCAACCTGCGGTTACCTGCACGAACAGTCAATGTCGCTGGCCGATTTTTAAATTGCAAGTTTCTGGGTTACTCCAACAAAAACATTCCCCCAAAACCCCAAACTATTTATTGAGCGTGTCCTCTGTGCTCATGACAGCCTAAGTGGCATGTATATTTTGTCATTTAATCCTTACAACACCTCAGGAGAGAGAGGTGCTGTCCCACCTTCAGCCACCTCCGCCCGAGGTCGCTGGCAGAGCTTGGATAGAAATGCCCCCCCAGCACCGCTCTGGCGCACGGACCACCTCGCCAAGACAGCCCCTCCTCCTTCCCCAGGGCCGCCCCGCCCGCACCCATGAGCAGAGCACACCCAGGGTACCTTGGATTGTACGAAAGTCCGAAAGATCAGCACCAGTGCCTCGTCCTCCAGGTGGTCTGCGCACCGGATGGCCACGTTCAGAATGTGGATGGGCTCTTCCCGGAGGCTCTAAGGGAGACAAGCAAGGTGGCGGGGGCGGGGGGGTGTTGAGAAGGGCTGGGGCCACGGCCCACCCCCTCCCCAAGCTGCCCCCTGGGCTCAGACGCTTACCTTGCAGTCGTCCTCGGAGTACAGGGAGGTGCGGGCCTTGCTGAAGAGGGGGGTGTCTTTGGGCACGTTGGCAAAGCAGGAGATGACCTCGTCAAAGTTCCTGGGGGCGCGGGCAGAGAGGGAGGGCTGAAGGGCTGCTGTCCTGGGGGGACGTAGCTCGCACTTTTGAGCCAGGCAGAGGGGAGGCCCAGGAGCTCCCTCTTTCCCAGCCGATGCTCTGTGATCCCACCCAACTCTGTGCAGAGCTCGGACAGGGTGGTTCCCTGTCTAGGTCCAAGGCACCCTGCTGGGGTCTTTCCCAAAAGGGAAGGATGGGCTGACTTGATCCATGTTCAGGAACAGAGGAGAGGATCCCAGCACTCTGGGACAGCAGCTCTCGGCCCCCCCTTTCACTGGCTGGAAAAGCCTAGAAACCTCACCTCACCCCTGAATCCAACGAGGACAGTAAGAGTCATCACCTCGTGGGGCTCTTGTGAAAACTCAACGAGATAATCCAAGCACAACGCTTACCACCCAATAAAAGGTTGAGAAAAGACCATAACAGTGATAGTACTGATAACCAACACTTATTGAGCATGTTATCTGCATATTAAATTATACTTTAAATATACGATATCATGTATTATCTCATTTAAGTTTCACAGCACCCCTGCAAAGTTGGTCCTTCTATTATTCTCATTTTGTGGATGAGAAAACTAAGATACAGGGAGGTTAAGTCCTTCGTTGGTCTCACGGTTGGGAGAAGCAGAGTCAGGACTCACACACAAGAGAACGGCCACACAGGCTCATGCCCTTGGCCGCGATGCTGTCACGAACCCGCTGTGCAGTGTATGTGGGTCTGTCCCACCCACGTGTCCCATGAATGGGGCGTTTGGGAGGCCGGGCCACCCTGGGTACCTGGTGAAGTCCTCGAACCTCCTGAAGGCCACCATGGCCCCCATGCGCTGGCACAGGGGGGAGAAACCGCTGTCCATGAAGAGCTCTGTGCTGTGCCTCAGCAGGTCGGGGTTGCTGATGCTGATGGGCATGGCCATCCTGGGGGGGCGACCACGAGAGGGGGGTGAGACAGTTGCTTGCAGACCCGACCCTAACAGCTGCTGCTGCCCTGAAGCTTCGAGTGAGCTGGAGCAGGGTCAGAGCCCTCCCGAAGCGCGGCTTTAAATGTTGTGGTGGGGGATGAAGGTTGGGGCCAGGGGCTGAGGTGTCTCCTCCGATTCCTTAGAACCCGGTACAGAGGATGAGCTCAACGAGTGAATGAATGAATGAATGAATGGCGCATGCATGCAAGAAAAGTCCAGTCCCGAGGTAAATCCAAATGGTGAATTTGGCTACACGGAGAATAAATGGTCCCAGCATCAGTGTCTCCTAGAGACCCCCAGCCCTGGCTGGGCAGCTGGTGTGGGGGCAGGCTGGGTCCTGAGGGACCCCCTAATTCCTCCCCCTCCATCGCACCTGCTCCTGGGACAAAGCCAGCAGCCTATGAGAGTCTAGAAAGCTACCGCCCCCAGGAGCAAATCCAAACGGGTCACCGGAGGTTGTTAGAACCGGGCCTCGGCGTCAGGTACAGGAGGGGTTAGCAGGTGTCGTGCAGAGAGGTCAGCATGGCAGGCCCGAGACTGCTGCTAGAAAGGAGACCTGCTTGCGAGGGTGGCCTGTGGCCGGCGTCCGCGAACTTGGATTTGGGGAGGGTTTCCACCCTCCCCTAAACGATCAGGGTGGCTTGCTGCCCTGAACTGTTCCTACGAGCAGTATGGTTTATGCTTAGCGCCTACTTTCTTCCGGGAGCCTGGGATTTTGACGCCGGGCAGAGTTTGCTTATGTGACCAGTTGCCAATCGAAAGCCTGGTGCTGTGTCGCTAACGAGCCGGTAGCCAACCCTTCGTAAGTGTCGCCACAACTCATTGCTGGGGGAATTAAGTGTGTCCCACGTGAATCCACCGGGGGAGGACCCTGCAGCTTGCGCCTGGTTTCCTCTGGGCTTCACCCCTTGGGCCTTCTGCCTTTGCTGATTCCGCTTGGGATCCTTGCACTGCAGTAAGTCAGAACCACGAGCACGACTTCATACTGAGTCCTCCTAGCGAATGATCGGACCTGGAGGTGCTCCCGGGGACCCCTGAGATAGGCGTGTGCATTCCTGTTGGGTACCCCTGAAATCATGATCCAGACCCCCCCTTCTCCTGGACAGCCAAATCCAGAGGCCACAGACTGGCACGGCGGTGTGGCTGAGTGCAGCCTACACGCTGACGTTGGTCCAGGCAGCACTTTTAACATCCATGAATTAACATGTATTCGTGCATTCATTTCACATGAATTAGCTGCCCCACTGAAAAACGGAGGGATTTCAGATTTTTTTAAAACAAAATCTAGATGTCCTGCTGCTGGTGGCAAAAAAACACGGAAAGGTCTGGCTGTGATGGCCACGTCCCCACAGGGTCACAGAGGGCAGAACGCGGATGATAGCCCCGCAGCAGGGCGGCGTGGCCAGCTCCCACCCAGCGCCGACACGAAGCCCCTGCTGACCTTTCGTCTGACCTCGTCTTGGGTCTCAGTGACCCAATTCACCTTGGGCCTGGCACTCTAGACACAGGTGTCTGCAGGCACTAAGCCAGGCCCTCCCGGGGGGAGACTTCACTCCTCAAAGGGCTGCGGGGGGGTGGGCAGCCACAGCCCTTTGGCCCTAGGGCCACTGCGAGAGCCTTACACGGACCAGGAATCCTTCCAGGGTCCTCAATGTCTCTCTGGGTCAAAATAGGACCCTGAATCTACGTGTACGTCCTTTCTAAAAAACAAAGGACAGCCACAGCCCCTAGGAGAGATACCTCCCTTTCCCAGCTGGGCTCAACTGCCGAGACAATACAACCAGAAGAGCAAAGAATTTCTTCTTAGAGGTAGACGACTGCAAAGCGTCTCACTCCTCACCTCCTAGAACCCACAACACAATCCCAGGCAGCAAGCCGTCCGCCCCCTTTTCTCTCAAGGAGGCAAAATGCTGCAGTCCTTTATTTTTTTCTTTTTTTAGTAAGAAGGGTAAAAAAAAATGATAAATAGGGAAAGAAGGTGTCTCATGCCGAAGCTGCTTTTTTTCCTTCATCCAAAACAGAGCAGTACCTTTCTTCTTAAAACCCATGGAAGGAGAAGCTTATCTTTTAAAATCCCAGGAAACTAGAAAAATCCCTGCTCCAAGAGAGCACTTGGCAAGTCATACCGCTGTCCCCCAACCACCAAAAAAAGAAAAAAAAGAAAAAGCAAGCATGAACCCTGTTGCTTGTATAGATCTGATCAACTGAACCCCCAAATCACGAGGACACCATTGCAGCCACAAGCGAGGCCTGGGGAACCCCCCCACCGAGAACGGAACCAGAGGAGAGAGAGGAGTACAAGCAAAGGCTTTGAACTCCAGGGAGGCGGAGCTGCTTCAGGAGAAGGTATCGCACTCTACCTGGCCAGAACAGTACTTCGGGTCCTGAAATAAGACGGATTAAACAAGAGTTCGTGAGCTGGGGGGACTCAGACACATGAGACGTCCCCGCGTGAGAACACACAGGGGCTCCACTGCACTGCGGCTTGTGGAGGGCAGAGTGCAGCGGACACGGGCAAGCCAACACGCGCGCCCGACCC
The DNA here is from genome assembly GCF_000956105.1 of Propithecus coquereli. Classification (NCBI taxonomy): domain Eukaryota; kingdom Metazoa; phylum Chordata; class Mammalia; order Primates; family Indriidae; genus Propithecus; species Propithecus coquereli. Next base: position 3,368,807 of record NW_012148775.1, on the reverse strand, counting down.
CTGGCTCGGAGGGCCCGCGAAGGCTGCGTTAAGAACTTGCAGGTGCAACAAAAGTAAATAAATGGGATCTGATCAAATTAAAAAGCTTTTGCACAGCCAAAGAAACTATCATTAGAGCGAACAGACAGCCTACAGAATGGGAGAAAATATTTGCTCTCTACACATCCGATAAAGGGCTGATAACAAGATTCTATCTAGAACTTAAAAAAATCAACAAGAAAAAAATCAAACAACCCCATCAATAAACGGGCAA